>NC_132785.1:78344760-78647737 GCF_048418805.1 Vulpes vulpes
GTTCAGTGGAAGAGAATCTTCCAGAACCCAAAAGGCCAAACCCCTTCTTTGGTCAGTGCACTTTCTGTGACTTATACCACACATTTTTATATTTATAAAAGTAATTAGAAGGACTACAACTGCATTTCCATAGAATTTGTATGGTATTGGCACTTGCAAACTGACAGCAGGAGCAGAATTCTGCTCTACATTTAGAATTGGGTTTTTTGGCCAGCACAGTGTTTGTGGTTCTTTTGTTATGGATTTGAATACCTCTAGGCTAAGGTATACTTCCCAGGCCACCAGAATCCTTGCAACTGACTAAAGTCTTTTCTGCACTCCACTCTTTTAGGTGTTCTGCTAATACTGAAGGTATCTGAGTTTAGGTCTTTGATCTATATGGTCAATGTACTCTATTTCCAAATTTAATTTCATCTGAAAGAGAAAGAAAGAGAGAGGTAGGAGGGTCAGAGTGAGAGGGAGAGGGAATCTCAAGCAGACTCCTTGCTGAGCAAAGAGCCCAGTGTGGGGCTCTAACTTACCACTCTGAGATCTCGACCTGAGTCAAAATCAAGAGTCAGGCACTTAACATACTGAGCCACCCAGGAGCCCCTCTAAAATTTAATCCTTATTGTTCTTCATCTTTAAAGCCAATTCTTCCTTTTTCTTCCAATTCAGTCTCACTTTCATAAAATGTGTGTTATCAAATGTATTCATTCAGCAAATAGTTCCTGCATCCTTACTAGTATAGTCTAAGTCAACAAAAAGACAAGGAAGCCTAATAAATGGGAGAAGATATTTGCAAATGATACATCTGATAAGGTGTTAATATCCAAAATATATCAAGAACTTATATAATTCAAAATCAAAAATAATAATAATTGATTAAAAATGGGCAAAGGATCTGAACAGACATTTTTTGAAAATCATACAGCTAGCCAACAGACACATGAAAAGATGCTCAATATCACTAATCATCAGGGAAATGCAAATCAGAACCATAATGAGATATCATATCCCACCTTTCAGAATGGCTAAAATCAAAAACTCAAGAAACAAGTATTGGTAAGAATGTGGAGAAAAGGGAATCCTTGTGCAGTGGGTGGAAATGCAAATTGGTGTAGCCACTGTGGAAAATAGTATGGAAGCTCCTCAAAAAAGTAAAAAATTTTAAAAATTACCATATGATCTAGTAATTCCACTATTGGGTATTTACCCAAAAAAATATGAAAACACTAATTCAAAAAGATATACACTCCTGTTTATTACAGCATTATTTACAATAGCCAAATTATGGAAGCAGCTCTAGCCTTCACCAATAGATGAATGGATAAAGATATAATGGAATATTACTTAGCCATAAAAAATAATGATATTTTTATCATTTGTAACAACGTGAATAGACCTAGAAGGTATAATGCTAAGTGCAAAAAGTCAGAGAAAGACAAATACCATAGGATTTGATTCATATGTGGAATTTAAGAAAAAATAAATGAGGGGCACTTGGGTGGTTCAGTCAGTTAAGTGTCTGCCTTCAGCTCAAGGTCTTGAGCCCTGGGTTCTGGGATCGAGCCCCATGTCAGGCTCCCTGTTAAGCGGGGAATCTGCTTCTCCCTCTTCACACACCCCTCTTGTGTTTTCTCTCTCTCTCTCTTTCTTAAATAAGTAAATAAAAGCTTTTCTTAAAAAAAAGTACACTTATAATGAGCACTGAGAAATGTATAGAATTATTGAATCATTATATTGTACACCTGAAACTAATATAACACTGTAGGTTAATTATACTTCAGTTGAATGATAAGAAAAGGATATGGTCCCCAAAAGTATTTGCTAAAACCCAAACTGAGTACAGACTCATTTATACTCTATGTGCTATGCTAGATTTCACAGGTTTTTTCTTTCTTGATATTTCTAGAACTAACAGCTCTGTGGAACAAATATCTTTTTTAGGAGTCTCCCTTCATTTTAAATTTCACCAGAATAGCTAGTATTTCAAGGAATGTGCTTCTCCAAGCTTCTTTTGCAAGCAAACCCTACTCCTTTTTGCAAGCAAGTCTTACCACCTTCCTCCCTTTCCCGCTGTCCTCAACCACATAACAGGTCACATTATGCACTGGAATATAAAACAAACTCACATGAAAAGAAAGTATTCAAACTTTAAATTCTTATGTATTTTAGATCATTGGTTCCCAAGTCTATCTGCTCCTCAAAATCATTTGGGGAGTTTTTTTGTGTTGGAGGGAGGTGGTTAATATAGATTCCCGGGCTCCACTCCAGACCTATCTCAAAATAGAATCTTGAAAGTAGGGTGCAAGAGTCTGAATTTAAAATAAAATTTAATATCTTTAATTAAAAAAAAAACCTACCCAGTTACTTTGAAAAGTAGCTGGACTTGAGAACCACTGTTATAAACTGGAAGGACTTAAGAAATTCAGAAACCATAAATCTGTCATGGCTGAGCAGTCAGGGAAAACTGGTGAAAGTGGGGTTTGACTGAGCCACGTAGACTGTCAAGTATAGTAGACTACACATGGACAGCCACGGAAAGGGCACAGGGTTCTCCAGGAATGAGTAATGACATGACAAAGGGAAGAGGCAACATAAGCTAGTACATCTGTGGCTCTATGAGATGATTAGATTGACCAGAAAGCAGAGAGGGTACAGTGAGAAGTGATAGGAAATAGGTCAGAGAAAGAGGCACCTTAGGGTTAGTTTTAATAAGTAATGGCTCAAGATGCAAGATTGATCAGTGGGACCCAAAGAACAGGAGAAAGGGAGTCATGACCCTCCCTGAATTTTAGCCCCATTCTGAACTAACCAGTGGGACCGCCAAGACAGGTGATTCTGGGTTATGATTCTGAACAAAAGGATATTATGCCCCCATTTGTAATTTTCAGCAAAATGAAAAGATAGGACTAAATGGCATGTGAGATTTCTTACAGATGTAACCTTTATGATTCTATTTATAAATCTCACTATTTCATCATTTCCAAAAAATGAATCCTTTTAAGCATTCTTTGCTGTTCTTTGAATTTTACTCCCATCCCTTCTGGAGAGAATAAATCGCCCAATAATGTGAGCAATGGCAGGTGGTATTTTCATTAATCTCACAGTAGGAAGTCCCGTGTCTACCTTCTAGTAATGATCAACCTGGAACAATATACGCTGTTCTCCAAGGCTTGCTCTACAGACTCTGTGACCTTAATACCGATTTTTTTAACTGAGATAAGGCCTTAAAACACACAGACTAAAGATAGATTCATATGCCACATTGACCTAGAAGAATAAAAGTCTGTAGCAAATAACATGTTAGATAAATCTGATGTGACAAGCACTTTTGCAGTAGTAGCCATTTTTCCCAGGGGACTCAGTGATATATGAAGACTAATATACTCATGAGATAATAAAGAGTGCACCCTCTATTTCCAAGTACACTTGATACAACCCCAAATCAATTTTCTCCTCTTTTTGAAGTTGGTTCCAATCTGTCAAGATCCATCCCTGCTTGGCCTCATCTCCAGCCATGTCACTTTTTCCTTCATATTATTTAATGACTACCATTGCAAATCACATAAATGAAGATTCAAAGGAAGATAAAATGTTGTTGCTGAGACAGAGAATTCAGTATACCCTCTTTCAAACTGTCTTGCTGATAGCTGATGAGATTATTCTCATAATTCTTGGGAATAATTCTTTTGTTATTTTCCATAAAGTATAGAATAAGATCCAAAAAAGATTTCAAGGACAAAAGAATTATGGCAAAGGTCCACAAACAAAGAAAAAAGCAAGATGAAGTTAGGAAAGCCTCTTTTTCTTAAGTCTACTTATTGCTAGGACTCTGTACTATATTAGGGATATCTGATGGTTTATCTGAGTTCCAAATAAAAGATTTACAGTATAAAAGCTGTAGAGGAAATAGAATGATTTACTCGAGAAGCCCTAGTCCTATTTCTTATACGATTTGTGTCCTAACAAATGATCCATTTAAAAGTGGTGCCAAGAGGTAGTGGAACTGACTTCCTACTTAAAAAAAACAAAACAAAACAAAATCCGAGGAGAACAGCATCATTACCAAATCCTGACGAGTTTACTGACCCATGTCAGTAAACATGTTTATTATAATTAGAATAATTTATAAATATATATGTGACATAGTTCAAAAGCAAATAGGCGATGGATAAGGAAAATGTTACAAAACAAAATCTAGTATATATTTGTTACAGTGGACATAAAGCTTATCACATTATCTCATGAATAATGGTCTTTCTTAGCTGTAAATAATCAGAGATAGATTTATGGATAATCAGATTTGAACTAGACTTTGGAGGATCAGCACAGTTAAACACTTTAATATTTTGAGGGTTCTCTCTGAATGTCTTGTCAACTCTACCACCTAACTGAACTTATTTCTTCCCTTATCTCCATCTCCTCTACTACTGCCCTCATTCCAGCCACCATCTTCTCTCCCCTGTATGCCTGCTACGGCCTCCTTTCTGTTTTCTCTTTGGCCCAATCCAATCGATTGTGTCAGCCTACTTATCATTCCTGGAACATACCAAGTGCTTTCCACCTCATTGCCCTTGTCTGTAGCTTTCACTGGTGTAGTGTGTATGGTACATTAGCTGCCCAATAAAAATATGTTGAATCAATGAATAATTGTTTCTTCTTCTGGTTTGTAAGCTCCACGAGAACAGAGACCATATCTGTTTAATTCCCCACTCTATTCCCAGAAGCCAACATAGCACTTAAGACATAGTGGACATTCCATAAATATCTACTGAAAGAAGAAAACAAGGGAGGAAGGAAGGAAGGAGAGAAGGGAGGGAGGGAGGGAGGAAGGAAAGATTGAGCAAAGACCAAGTCTGCTACGTGAGTTTTGCCTCAAGAACATGTTATTATCCTTGCCATTATAATGATATTTCTTCTAGTTCCTTTGGAAGTATGTAACACCACAATGACATATCATGGAGTAAAGTAGGAAAGCCTATTTGGCCCTATTAGAATTGTTTTATAAATATTTGACAAAATGTGCTGTTCTGAAAAACAATAAATACCAATAAAAATTCCATAGCTGCACCTAAATTAGCCCCAAAGCATTATCACTAATACCTATGATCTATATTTCCAAATGGTAGCTAAATGGTATGCATGTTTTCAGCCATTTTCACAAGTTTTTTACTTGAATCTTAAGAACGACTCTAGGCACATGATAGAAACTATCTTATAACATCCACATATGGTAGTTTGATTCCTATAAAACGATTGCTTATGCTCAGAGAAACATCATGTTTCTAATGCTGGAGGTAATATTACTTCAGTGACACTATCAAAATGAATTGTACTTCTTGTTTAGTACATCAAGAGATATGCCATTATCTGTTGGATTTAACATGTAACATCAAGCCTCTTTCATATTTAGTAACTCAGGGTATACAATGCAGTAATAATGTATTATGAAAAGAAAATTGTTTTGCACTCTTTCTTGTAAATTATTTTTCCTTTCCCATTCTCCATGTGTTCAGAGATTTTTTTTCTTTTAAAAAAAGGTAACATTTTAAGCATAGAGATGTGCATGATTTAAAAAACTTCTCATCCTGTTTTCTGTGTTTATACCATTTTTATACTATATTATAAATTCCTAGTGGTCTAACAAAGTATGATTTTGTTATTAACCTTGGTCAAATGAGAGGTTTTTTTTTTTAACTATAATATCAAAAGAGCTGAAAAGACCACTTTTGGGTAAAGAATTGACAAACAGGGATGCCTCGGTGGCTCATAGGTTAAGTGTCTGCCTTCCGCTCTGGGCATGATCCCAGGGTCCAAGATCGAGTCCTGCATCAAGCTTCTTGCAGGGAGCCTGCTTCTCCCTCTGCCTGTGTCTCTGCCTATCTCTGTGTCTCTCATGAATCAATAAATAAAATCTTTTTAAAAAAAAAAGAACTTACAAACATATATACTCTGTGGTGTGTATGTAAAGTCTGTAATGTACAATTTTGGTCTCATTCACCACAACAGAAATTTTAGTCTCATAAAGAACATCAGCCATTTTTCTCAAATCAGAAAACAAAAATTGAATTTACTTTAAGGTGAAAATAAATGCAACTTGGATAAAGGAAATCGGAACTGAAGTTTCCTAACTGAATTATCTGTGGTTTTGTTTTAAGAGTACTGGTCCAAGGGCACTTGGGCGGCAATATGGGTTGAACATGCAACTCTTAATTTCAGCTCAGGTCATGATGGGGGGATCGAGCTCCACATCTGGCTCCCAGCTGGGCATGGAGACTGCTTAAGATTCTCTCCCTCTCCCTCTGCCCCTCCCACCCCTACCTCCAACCCCTTGCATGGCTTGCTTGTGCGGGTCCATTCTTCCACGCTCTCTCTCTTTAAAAAAAAAAAATAATAATAATAATAGAGTACTTGTCCAGTGTTTATGAAGCAACTTTTCTTTAAAAGCACTACACTGCCATCTGCCATCTCAGGAGTTATTTTTCTGGGATTATAGCTGACCTTAACAATTTTCTTTGCTTTCAATTTTTATGATTAATTTGATAATCTTCTGCTGATATGTTAATAATATAGACCTTCTATTATAGCAAACTACCAAGTTTCATTCTTTGCTTTTCTTCCTGACCATTAAAAACAATGTACATGATTTCCTAAAATTCAGTAGGTTTACAAATTAGGCTTTTTATACCAATTTTAATTTCTTCTAATTAGAGAGAAAAATCACAAAATATGGGAGAGCTCTAAAACAACACTATTGGGACATCTGGGTGGCTCAGCAGTTGAGCATTTGCCTTTGGCTCAGGGCATGAGTCTGGTCCGGAGATTGAGTCCCACATCAGGCTTCCTGTGAGGAGCCTACTTTCCCCTCTATGTCTCTGTTTCTCTCTGTGTCTCTCAGGAATAAATAAATAAAATCTTTTTTAAAATAAATAAATAAAACAATACCATTACCATTACTGCAGTCAAGTCAAATTCAGCTCCCATTCCCATCATAGTGGGAACTGGCCAAATAGCCACAGCAATCCCTGCAGCTTGTGGGCTCTGAATCCCCTGCTCTGGGACCTGGGGATAAAAGTTTGGCTGCAGACAGGACAAAAAATAAAGTAAAATAAAATAAAATAAAATAAAATAAAATAAAATACCATTATTCTGTCTTCAAGAGTTAATCACTGATAACATTTTGTCATCCTTTTCTACCTAATGCATTTTAAGTAACCTTTCATGCAATTAATCAACAAATATTTATTGATTGCCTACTATGTGCTAGTCATCATTCCAGGTATTGGCAATACTGCTATGAACATAACAGTTAAAATGTCTGCTCCTATGGAACTAACATAATAGTAATGGAAATAGAGAATGATAACTATATAATACAGGAATGTAAGTACTCTGAAGGAAAAGGATTTCAACTAAATAGTGTAATTTACAGAAATAGAAATACCAGGAAAGGAAAACATTGAAGAGAATCACAGGTGTGATTTTAGATTTGTTCAGTTCAGTTTACAAGGGCCATTAGCTCATCTGAGTATGATGGCACCATTTGTTTCTAATGGTTTGTGGTCTGTTTTTCCTCTTGGCCTTTTATGAGTACTTTCCCATTTAAAAATACATATTTCTACTTGGTGATCTAAAAAACGTACCTAGAAAATCCATCCATTCCTGAATATTTGTCTCCTTTTTAATAATTATAAATGAGTTATCAGAAATTCTTTACATGCCTATTTTTAGACATGCCTAATTATTTTGTTATAGTATTTCCTAAACATGAAAATACTTGATCAAAGAATAAGCACATTTTAATGCTTTTGTTTTTTTATTGGTCAATTTTTTTCTCCAGAAAGATTACGTCAGTTTTGCCACAAGTTTTCCACTAAGTATTTTTTATCTTTTCTTTTTTGAAAAACAAAGTGTTTCTTTTCTATGTTAGATATAATACAAAAATTAAAGCTAACATTTATTGAGAAATTATTGCCTGCCAAATGCTGTGCTATGCATTTACATGTATCATTTCATTTGGAAGTTAAGAAATTAAGATTTCAAAGAGTTAATAAATTGCCATCAGCTATTAAGTCAGAGCTAACATCATCTGGTTCTATAACCTATTTCTATCAAATTGCAACACTATATTCAACATAATTAATAATTGATTGGTAATTAGTGTTTAACAATGTGTTTTTTATATTTAATATAATATATTTTTTTACGTTTACTGGGGTTGTTTCATAATTTTCATGCTGTCAACTCATTTGTGCATTTATTTATTCTGTGCCACGATAGATTCTATGGAAATAATGTTGAGTTAAAAAAGACATGGGCTCTAACCTCATGGAAGACATGCAGCCCAGTGCAGGAAAGAGAGCAGACTCAGATTAGAAAAAGAACTGCAGGCAGGGTCAAGCAAAGGTTTGTTTTTTAAATCCATTCCCAGTCATGGCAACAGTGGAAGGTCAGGGCCAGCACTACAGCTTGGAAGGGCCCTCAACTAGACTCTGTAATAAAAGTTGAGGACCCCTGAGCCCTGTGACTCAACTGGAAACCCTACTATTAATTCTCAGAAGTTAAGCCTGAATTTTGGAGTGGTCACAAGATAAGTGCAATGTTTTAAGGCTGGATTTAGGGTGTAATGTTGTAGCTTCCTGAATTGAAAGATATGAGGGTTAATTTTTTCTGTCAACTTGACTGGGCTAAGGGATGCCCATATAGTTGGTAAAACATTATTTCTGGATACGTCTGTTTCTTGAAGAGATTAGCATTTGAATTGTTCAAATGGGTATAGTAGATGGCCCTGTCCAGTATAGGGCATCATTCAATCTACTGAAGAGAACAAAAAGGTAGAGGAAGAGCTAATTCGCTCTCTCTCTCTGCTGGAGCTATATCTTGACACAGAGATAGAGATACAGAGAGATTGAGAGAGAGAGAGAGATCTTATTGGTTCTGCATCCCTGGAGAACCCTAACACAGAAGACAATACAAATATGAGCATGAGGAAGTCAGAGCTTCTCTGCCTGGCAGGACCCCCACCCATATGAACCAGAGGACCCACAGTGAACTTTCACATGGGCTAAGGAAAGCACACAGTAGGTTATCTATTTTACCAAGATAACCTTTGCTCTCTCTACTTAAAAGCCTCCATTCTACCAACTCGCTAACATGCAGAAACCTT
This sequence comes from Vulpes vulpes, assembly GCF_048418805.1. NCBI lineage: Eukaryota > Metazoa > Chordata > Mammalia > Carnivora > Canidae > Vulpes > Vulpes vulpes. The sequence goes on from NC_132785.1 coordinate 78,353,912, forward strand.
GGGTTTCTTCAGCTTGGAAAAGCAGCATTTTACAGAGAAGGAAATAGAGTCTCTAAATCAACGAAATTATGACTAAAGTGGCCTTTGATCAATCACATCATCAGGGATTGAAAAATATGCCATTAGAAATGATTTCCTGAAAAAATAATCAATTGCAAAATCCCAGCCAATTCCAGCAGGACCAGAACACAGAAAGTATCAGCAGAAGACAGCTGAACAGAGGCTTCCACACCAGAACAGACCTGAGAGTATCATCTTCGACACACTGAGGACTTGCTCTTATCAGGTGCTTAGCGTAAAGAGCTAGATTTGCCAGGGGATCCTTGTTGTAGCCTGTATACTATTGCATTTGCCATTATTTAGCTAACGTAGAGTCAAGTGTATGTAGTTTCATTAGAAAGCATAGATTCGATCATTCTCCTCTAATCATTTTGTCATCTTTCTAAGATCTGAAATGAGAACCTCCCCGTCAAAGTGCTGTTGTGTATGGATGGATTCCTGAACAATAAAGTCAAGATTCTGCTACCTAAAATGAGCAGAACCAGATGCACAGCCTCTCTCCCAAAATGCTGTCTGCAGCCTTATTTCTCCTGGGCACACTGGGCTACACTCTCATATTCATCATTTTATTTCTTCCTTACAACAGCCTTGTGAATTATGCTAGAACAAATATTACTAAACTCCCATAAAGAATGGAGAAACTAAGACTCAAAATGGGTGACTTGTCTGAGGTCCCACAACCAGTCCGTGAGGCCTAAAATTCTGGCTTCTATTCAGTCACAAAACCAGCACTTTTCCATCTCATCAGACTTTTCGTAGCTCATCATGATTTTTCAGTTTTGGGGGAGAGAAAGCATTATATTAAGACTCTTAAGTTCAATAAGCTTATCATCAAACTTGCTTTTTAGAATGGGTGTGATGCAATTGGTCGCAGAGGCTGTAAAAACTCTCCCCGTGGCTTTGAGAGCCTTGTTTACTGCTCATTGATCGCTGTGACAATGCTACCATAAATAACCCCAGATAAATTGCTATGTATAATCACAGAAGACATCCATATGCATGAGTCTCCTGTCAGCTCTCCAATCCCATCATTTCCAATACCTGTCAACATGTCATCAAGGACTCTCTGAGTTTGTGACACAAAACTTACTCTCTCAAGAAGTTGAAAATCACGCAGGGCTATACAGATTTGTGGTTGAAGAAAACAAAATAAGAAGTGCTCACTATTTGGGAGGAAGAATGTGTGTGGATTTGACAGGTGATTCTGAACTGTTCTTTGTCCCACCCCCACAGTGCAAGGATCCAGTCTCAAGGATAGAAATTCAAATCCACGGGACCCCTGGGTGGCGCAGCAGTTTGGCGCCTGCCTTTGGCCCAGGGCGCGATCCTGGAGACCCGGGATCGAATCCCACGTTGGGCTCCCGGTGCATGGAGCCTGCTTCTCCCTTTGCTTATGTCTCTGCCTCTCTCCCTCTCTGTGTGTGTGACTATCATAAATAAATAAAAAATAAAAAAAATGTTTAAAAAAAAAGAAATTCAAATCCACTCCTTTTCTGTGGTTAAACAATATTCACTGACTCACCATGTGAACCATAGGAGTCAAGGCATAGAATGTTCTTGGAATCCTCTAGAACAAACTACCAAATAGAAGCTTACCTTGATGTGATATATGTCAGCCACAGCAATTTTTCAGGAAAGGCTTTGGTCGCTTGGGCATGATAGGTTGTGATGGCTCAGTTTAAGATGTTTTAGACTTGAGAGGTCATCAATAATATAAGGGCAGGGAAGAATCAGGTCAGGACGCAAAGGCCAGCCTCCAGGTCAGCAAGGGAAGTGGAAGCAATTCCCTAAACCCAGGAACAGAGGATGAGATTCCATCAGTCAAGAGTCAGGAATCAAACAATTCACAGGAAGAGGGAGGCAGGAAAGCAGTAATCCACATGGACAATCCACAGGTAGGGAGAAGCAAGTAATAGAGGTCCCAATAACTAAAAAACTCAAAGCCTGAGGAGGAAAGTGACTCAGTCCATGGCATTAGTAGACATATCATGTTGTAAATCTGATCGTGATACAAGATTTGTCTCATCCAAGGGCCTCTTACATACTGGCTGCCAAGTCTCAGCACACAGGTGCAAAGAGATGAGTGGCTTCACCTGTCTAGGAGACAGCTTTTGGTGGTTCTGAAAAAGATACACCAAAAATAAAAACTCAAATAAGAGTGAGTTTGCATTTTTTATTAATCTAGTAAGTGCATATGAATAAGTGTATATGTCATTTAAATAAGGCTAATAATGCACAAAACTATACCCTGAATCTGTCATGCCTGAAGGAAATGACTATCATGGGTAACAATAATAATGATAGTAATAAAAACATTGCTACATGCCAGATACTTTTTTGTGGAAACAACAAAATAACCATAGCAAAAATGATTGCTAATTTGATTGAGCAGCTGTTAACCACTAGCCTCTGTTTCTAGGTGCTTTACATGTGATGTCTTTATTACTCTAAATAATTCTCAGTTGGGGGCAGCCTGGGTGGCTTAGCAGTTTAGCACCGCCTTCAGCCCAGGGCCTGATCCTGGACACCCAGGATCGAGTGGAGTCCCACGTCAGGCTCCCTGGATAGAGCCTGTTTATCCCTCTGCCTGTGTCTCTGTCTCTGTCTCTCTCTCTCTCTCTTTCTCTCTGTGTCTCTCATGAATAAATAAATAAAATCTTTTAAAAAAATAATTCTCAGTTCGGTATAACACATATCTTCATTTCACAGATAAGGGACAGAGGTATTAAGTAATCTTCCCAAGGCCACAAAGCTAGTGAGTCTAGATTTGAACCCATGTTTTCCAACCTCAGCAGCCATGCCTATGAGGAAGGACTAGCATGATACTAGATCTGTGACAGTCAAAGGAGAGGGGAAAAAAAATATTCTCTTTACACTCCAAAATCTCCCTTTTCAATTCTGATTCCATCTAGCAAATAGCCTAAAATTCTCAATTTCCCCCACAATCATGTCCTTCCTCTGATATCTGAAAATGCTAAGAAAGAAAAAGTGGCAAGGAATTATCATTTACTGTAGCATATGTCATGATGAGTGCCACATTCTCTGCCTGATACTGAATATATGTGACCCAATTCATCAGGTACCTTTAGAATATTCATTCCTCTGTTCACACTACTCCAAAGCCAGGGGGAAGATCCAAATGTCCCCTTACTAGCAGGCACTGTTGTACAAAGCCAGAGGGCAAACACCAAATCATGCTAAAAGGCATAGCCAGAAAGGTAGGTTTCAGAGATGGGGGTAGATCAGAAATGGAAGGTAGACACAAGAAGAGAACATGTGACTATCTTGATGATCACTACAAAATATGAGCTCTATAGAAGGTGCCTAGATGCTAAGTGTTTGTAATAGACCTTGGTATGAGCAAGTCAAGGTATTCAAAGAGCCTCAGCTAAAAGACACAATTTCTTTGAACTGCTGGGCCAAGCTCAGCTTTCCACATTTCTTGTGTGACAAGTATAAAGTTCACTCAAAACTCTTTCCAACCAGTAACAGATACATGGGGGCAATAATTCCTTGTTTATAATCATATACCAAAAAAATTATGAGAAGTATAAAATATATTAAAAAGAAGTGAAGAGTCAATATTATCATGAGCATGAGAGCAGAGGATAGTTAAGTGGCTATTGCCATTCCATCTGTTTACTCTAACCTTTCTCATGAGGGCATCTCACACATTAAGAAGGGACAAGAAAGCAACCAATTAAACATCTGTCACCACTTTCCATTTACTGTTTAATTTGAAACAACTTTCTATTTCCTTCTAAATGAGAGTTGATTATTCAGGGGAAAGCTGGCTGCTTTGTACATGACTTTGGCTTGGCCCAGACTAGCATCAATCAACCAACACATCAATGCTGAAGCCTGGTGTTTCAAGAAGATGGAAAAGGAACATTTTCACAATGGGTCAGCAAAGCTGCCTGTGTAAGCATTTCTCTCATTGACAGCAAGAAGATTAATGAATACAACCATCTAGGTGGTGCTATCAACACTACATTCAAGCTGATTTTCAAATACTGCTAACCAAGAAACCAAAGTCACATAATGAAACATAGCTAATGTCTATATAGCAACAGATATATTAGGGATTGTGGGAAATGCTTCATGTTTTACCTGAGTCTTAATTTTGCAGGTCTTCATTATGAGGAGGCTACCCCAACAGCTTTTGTGATACAAATCTATGACCATTAGCTCTGACCCTCCTTAAGGAGTCCAAAGATTTTTTTCCCACCTCTCCTTTTTTTTTAAGATTTATTTATTTGAGAAAGAGAGTGTGAGCAGGGGAGGGGCAGCAGGAGAAGGACAGAGAATCTCAAGTAGACTCCATGCTGAATGCAGAGCCTGATGCAGGGCTTGATCTCATGACCCTGAGATCATGACCTGAGTCAAAAATCAAGAGTAGGACACAACTGACTGAGCCACGCAGGCACCACACACACATAACTTTCTGCTCCTTTTGCTCCATAATCAATATTTATAACCCGAGAGGTAGTAAGCCAAGTGGCCAGTTCCTTGATGATATCTAGTTACTCAAAGAATGAATGTAACTCTTTCACTTCCCACCACAATCCTTCATATGTTCTTGCCATCAGCCTCATTGAGCTATTCATCTTTGTCTAAACACATCATGTCAGACTATGTCCTTACAAGGACTTTTTTCTTTGTGCACAAAGAACAAAAGTGAGCTCTGGTATCTGTTACTCTTCTTATAAGGACAGCAGTCCTAGGGGATCCCTGGGTGGCGCAGCGGTTTGGCGCCTGCCTTTGGCCCAGGTGCAATCCTGGAGACCTGGGATTGAATCCCACATCGGGCTCCCGGTGCATAGAGCCTGCTTCTCCCTGTGCCTCTGCCTCTCTCTCTCTCTCTCTCTCTCTCTCTGTGACTATCATAAATAAATAAAATTTTTTAAAAAAAGGACAGCAGTCCTGTTGGACTAGAGCTGCACTCTTATGACCTCATTCAACTATAATTACCTCATTAAAGGCCCTGTTTCCCAATGCAGTCACACTGGTGGTTAAGGCTTCAACATATGAATTTGGGGTTGGGGGGACACAATTCACCTGATAACTCTTATGCACTATCACCAGCCCAAAAAGTTCTTTCCTCCCTTTTCCACTGAGAAACATTCCACTCAAGCTTTCAGATTCCACTTAAGGGTAATCCTCTCTAAGAAGCCTGCTCCAATTCCAGTCAAGAGTAGTCTATTCCATTATAGCCCTTATTTTGTTCTCCTTCGTATTATTTCTTTTTATTGCTTGTGTGTCTCTCTCTGCTAATATACTGTGAGTTCCTTAGAAACAAGGACTCTGTCCAATTCATCTCATATTGCTCATAACACCTAGTACAGCCTTGTGTGTTATAGCCACACATCCCTTCTGAATCTGCAGCAGCTAACACATGACTATACAAAGTAGGCACAATAAATAAGAAAAAGTGAATGTTCCCTACTACTGACATTTTCTCTGATTCCACTTTAATCCCTTTATCCTTTCACTGAACTTTCTTCTCTTCCTTTTTTCTTTCCTGTGACATCAATTAACATTTTTCTAGTCTCCCTTAAAGTATAGTTTGCTTACTCTGCCCTTCCTCCTTCTCCTATTCTCTTTACAAAAACCAACACCTTCAAGTATGAAGTTATATGTATATTTCAACAACTCCTGGAGTCTGTCCACAGCCTCAAACTCCCTACTGAGCCTCAATCCTGTGTACACAGATTTCTGCTTGATGTCTCTAATGAATATCCCCTGAATAGGCCAAACACAACAGCTAATCTACATGTAAATCATCCCACTTCAAGTCAGCCTCCAAATCCTGTAGTTTAGACAATTCCACACTTCCTTTTCTGCCTCTTCCTTAATTTAACCTGGTATGCTACTCACCAAGATGATAACAGTGATAGTGGATGAGAGCAGAAGTTGTGGTGGTGATGATGGTGATGGTGACGGTAGTCACAGCAAAGCAACAACTTGTTTAGCACCATTGTGGGTCCAGGCTCATTCCCACTACTCCCCTACTTTTCTTTTTGATCCTAGCAGACCAAACGCAACTCCCCAATTTTATGTGATATTTCCCACTATGTTTCTTTAAATACACAGCTCCCTCAGCCAGCAGGGTCATTTTCCACCTTCTCCATCCAGTTACTCATCACTCTTTAAAAATTAGGTTAAGCGGGATCCCTGGGTGGCGCAGCGGTTTGGCGCCTGCCTTTGGCCCAGGGCGCGATCCTGGAGACTCGGGATCGAATCCCACATCGGGCTCCCGGTGCATGGAGCCTGCTTCTCCCTCTGCCTGTGTCTCTGCCTCTCTCTCTCTCTCACTGTGTGCCTATCATAAATAAATAAAAATAAAAATTTAAAAAAAAAAAATTAGGTTAAGCTATCACCTCTGAAGTAGACTTACAAGATATACCTTTGTACTCCAATAGCACTGTAAGCAGGCCCCTACCATGACACTTGCATTGGGTTAAAATTTGGAAAGAAAATAAAGGTTTTCAGGATCCCTGGGTGGCACAGCAGTTTGGCGCCTGCCTTTGGCCCAGGGCGCGATCCTGAGACCCAGGATCGAATCCCACGTCGGGCTCCCGGTGCATGGAGCCTGCTTCTCCCTCTGCCTGCCTCTGTGTGTGTGTGTGTGTGTGTGTGTGTGTGTGTGTGTGTGTGTGACTATCATAAATAAGAAAAAAAAAGAAAGAAAAAGAAAATAAAGGTTTTCATTGCTGACTGTCTCAACTTTCCTCCTCCAAGTCAGTGGTCTTCATTGAAAACAGAACATACACACACAACAGGAACTAAGGAGTCATTTGACTTTATGAATAGAAATCGGATATCATGTTGCAATCACAAATTTGAATTATTCAGAGTACAAGAGAACTTAGGCTCAATTTTTTAAAAATAAAATTACATATTTAGTCATATTAAATACAATTTCCTTACATAAAAAGAGCAGAGACCCTTCTATATAATTCTTTCTGGGTAAAATGAAGAAATAAATGAATGTTAACTGAGAGTCATTCCAACAACACTGAGATGTTTGTGAGACAGTCCTAGCTGCAGCTAATAGTGATGCTCTAAAAATAAGTTTAAAAGCACTAAAATACGGAGTTGCAAGGTAGTCAGGTTTGGGTCACATCTTTCAGACCAAACCAATTATGTACAAGTTTCAGTATGATTGTGAGATCGGCAGCTGCCTCTGCTGACACACGTGGCTCCCTGAACAGGTTCATCAATGTTGCTAAACACTAAGTGATGAGACAGATCACCAATATCCAGGACCTGAAATGTAATCAATACTACAACATAGAAACTAGGCCTATTACATTTCAGCACGGCTGGGTTTAAATGGATGACCACAGAATACAAAAACAGTTCTTCTCTGTACTTTTTTGAGAGAGAGGAAGAAGAAACCCTTAATAAATGGGACAAACTGCAGCTTCACAGGCAAGAACACATTTTGATTGAGCAGCCTCTCTTGGCTCAGGGACTTAAATAGACCTAAGAGCTGAGAGTTAGACTGCAAATATCAGTACGGGCAGAGGAGTGCACAGTAGTGAGGAATGTGGGAGATGGGGTTCTGTTTAAAATTTCCAGCCGACCAAATGCTCATCACTACACACAATCTGCTCAATAAAAATGCACCCAAGAGAAAGCTATTCAAGTGTCATGGGTTTCAGTGTGGATTTAATCACCTAGCAATTCATTTTGAAAAAAAAAAAAACTATTAACAACTAATAATTGTTTTTTTATTTTAATTCTACAAATTAATTTCAAAATAGTGTTTGATTGTACTTAACCTACATTATCTTTCACAAACTGATTTTCTGAGACAGAAGACTAAGAAGCTGATTGCAGAAAATTGTTGACTTCAACTATGATGACTGAAGCAAGCCAGAAAATGATGTTCTAGGAGCAGACAATAGAAATGTTCTCACAGCCTCCACTGTATATGCACAGATAATCACACATCACCTTCCCATGCAAAAAGTAAAAAGATCCATAGGCATATAAAACAAAGATAAATATAAAATGTCAGATTGGGGTGCCTGGGTGGCTCAGTCCATTAGGTGTCTGCCTTCAGCTCAGGTCATGATCTCTGGGTCTTGGAATTGAGTCCCACATCGGGATTCCTACTCAGAGAGGAATCTGCTTCTCCCTCTCCCTCTGCTTCAACCCCTCTACTTGTGCTCTGTCCCTTGCTTTCTCTGTCTCAAATAAATAAACAAAATCTTTAAAAAATAAATAAATAAATAAAAATACAATAAAATGTCAGGATTGGTTTTTGTATACAATTTAGTTTTCTTATTAAGTCTCACTGCTTTGTAATTATAGTAGGTATACCTTGAATTACAAATCTTAATGCCAAAGCAACCTTATAGCAACATGAACTATAGACTATCATGGAGGTTGTCTCAAGTGATCCTTAAAACATTATCCTCAAATATTATTATCCCTAATTTCAGCTTAAAAAGCAAGGCTCAATAAAGGTCAAGTGGTTTACCCAAAATCCTGCAACTGGTAAAGTCTGAGCCGGGGCTTTGCCAAGAAATCTAATCCCAGCCCTTTTTCCAGTGCACCACTGCTGCCTCCATATATCTATGTCTATCCAACCACATCTGCATGACTGGTAGTATGAATCCACCCCTTCAATAAATATTTATTGATCATCTACTAAATGCTCAGCACTATGTTAAATGGTGGGTATTCAAAGATGAGTCAGATAACCTCACTGAACTAACTTTTTAAGGGGCACCTGGGTGGCTCAGATGGTTAAGCATCTGACTCGGTTTCGGCTCAGGTGGTGATCTCATGGGTCATGAGATAGAGCCACACGTCAGGCTCTAACATCAGCAGGGGGTCTTCTTGAAGATTCTCTTCTTCTTCCCCTCCCCCTACTCACCCATGTGCTCTGTCTCTCTCTCTCTCTCAAATAAATAAATAAATCTTTAAAAAAAATAAGAGCTAACTCTTTTTTGGTATTTCCCATGTGACAGGCAGTGTTCTAAGCATCTTACAAGAATTAATTCAATTTAGCCTCATAAAAACTCTGAGTTTTCTTAGTATCTCCAGATGCAGACAAGAAAACTAAGGCAAAACCAAACTTACAGAAAGAGCAATAAATAGAAAAAGTGTCAAAGAAATTCCAAGACAGTAAATCCTAGTTGAGCTAAGCTGTAGAAGATGATCTGGGCCATGAAAGAAAGGTGGAAAGGTGGACGTTCCAGGCAAAAGGCATATCATGAAAAAAGTTGGCAAGGCTCAAGAGCTACACTGTCTCCTTAAATGTGTCACCTGCTCTTTGACCTCCCTATCTTCATGTTATTCCTTTAGCTAGAATTATCCTCTCCCTCAACCAATCTAATATATTCATCAGGACTAAGTGGTTAATTGGATGTGGTTGGGAAAAAGAAGAAAGTCAAGGATGACTGCAATATATTGGACTGAAACAACAGGGAGAATAGAGCTGCTATCACTTGCAATGAAAACTCATGGAAAGAACAGTTTGAAGAGGAAGATAAGGGAAACTGCAAAAAAGAGAAGCCAATGCTACACACCCTACACCGGCAGCATCTGTCTAGAGAAAGACGTCTTTTTCTAATTTGAAAAAACAGATGTTATGGCAACGCTAAGAAAAATCAAAAGTTTGGTTTCAGGCATGTTAAGGGATTTGTTAGACATCCAAGCAAATTGGTCAAGTAAGCAGTTGAATAAACAAATCTGGAGTTCCCTGAACAGGACCAGAAAGGAAATACAACTTGGGAGTTGCAAATTTAATTATACTGTTGGAAACCATGAGACTGGATAAGTTCATCAATAGAGAGGGGAAAAAATGGAGAGAGCCAAGGACTGAGGTCCAGAGTACCAATGTTAAGAGCTTAGGCTGAAGAGAAAGAACAAACAGTGGGCAGTAGGAGGAAACTTGGGAGGTACCCTGGGGAATAAAGTAATATCAAGTACTGCTGAGAGATAAAGTAAGGTAAGGACTGAGCTGTGACCCCTGGAGTTAAAATCCAGCCATCATCCATGACTTTAACAAGACCAGTTCTGGTGAAATAATAGGGCAGAAAGCTTGATGGGATGAGTTTAAGAGAGAATGGGAAGAGTTGGAGACAACAAGAAGAGGCAGCTCTTTCATAGTCTTGCTGTTAACAAAAGCAGAAAAAATGGAGTAGTTGCCAGCTGTTGTGTTAACCAACATGATGTTGATTTGTTTTAAGTTGGAAGAAACAGTTGCATGTCTGTATGCTAATGGAAACTATCTAGAGAAAGGCAAAATGATGATGCAGGAGAAAGGACAGAATTAATAGAGCAATGACCTTGAGTAGATAATAAAGAATGAGATCTAGGGCACAAAGTGGGATGATTGCTGCAGCTAACCATTCCTCCATAATAATAGGAGAAAATACGTGCACAGGGGCCCTGATGCAAGTAGGCAGGTGGAAGTTGGGAATTGGGAATTGTGGAATGTCCATTCCAATTGTTTTATTTTCTTGGGGAAACAGGAGGGAAAGTCACCTGTTGAGAATGAGAACTGCAAAATGGTGCGAGCATTACTGACAAAAAATTAAAGTCTGGTACAAAAAAAGGAGTCATCGAGGATATTAAACAACAGAAACTTTCATACACTACTGATGGGCATGAAAATTGGTAGGACCAATGTGACATTCAGGAAAGGCAAAGATGTACATATTCTATGACCTAGCAATGCCATTCCTAGGTATTTATCTTACAGAAATGTGTGTGCCTATAATTGTGACCCCATACAAGAAAAATTGTGGCATGATTCCTCTTATAGTAGGTGGAATTTTTAAAATCATTTTTTTAAAAAAAGAAACAATAACTAATCATCAAAAGAGTGTCTGCCATTAGGAGGAAGGAAGGGATCTGTGATCATGAATGAGCATACTGAATGATTTTCAATTACAGTGGTGTCCTATTTCTTAACCCAGACAATTTGTTCAACTGTACAAAGAGGTTCTATGCAATTTTATATACTGTTCAATTTCAACATTTAAAAAATGGATTCTACTATATTTCTCCAAAGAGTTTTATTTGTGTTTATTTGACAAAAAGTTAACTAGGCTGATCTCAAACGCAGGAATCTCCTCAGTTCAGTTCTTTTAGGCTTGGCTAGGAAGTGTGGAGTCTTCCCATATATGTGTCTTTCAGGTATTTGGGCAACTGATAGAAAGAATTTAGGCTCCCTCCCTGTGACTCTCTCTTTTCAAGGATTCCCCCTTTACATTTCAACCATTGTGCTTGCCTCAAACTCTATACTAAGCAAGGCTGTGCGTTTTCTACCCATGTTTTGGTTTCCTAATGTGACAACTGGGACTTACTTTCAGGCTAAAACCTGTAAGTAATTGGAAGCCCATTCAGTACTGCTCTTTTCCTCCAAATGTTTTTTTTTAATTTTTATTTATTTATGATAGTCACAGAGAGATAGAGAGAGAGGCAGAGACACAGGCAGAGAGAGAAGCAGGCTCCATGCACCGGGAGCCCGACGTGGGATTCGATCCCGGGTCTCCAGGATCACGCCCTGGGCCAAAGGCAGGCGCCAAACCGCTGCGCCACCCAGGGATCCCCTATTTTCCTCCAAATGTTCACATAAAATACATACATTATGTGCCCACTTCATTTTGCTTTCTGATGCCTTCAGATGGTTGTGTTTTTTATTTTATACAAAGTTTACAGTTATTTGTGGAAGAATTATTCTGAGAAAAGTTACTAAAGCAATTACCAAAAGCAGAAACTAGCACTTGCTATGAAAATCCAGGCATTTTGTGTCTATTGCTTCTAGCAGTAGTGGTATTATTCAGTCGAGATAGAAACTCAATGAAATATTTTCTTCTCTCTGTGCTTCCTTGTATTATTCTTCCTTCCCTGGGACTGTAAGATTCAACCTCACTGTTTAATTTTAATGCTGCAAGGGCTAAAGATAAAAAGGAAGGGTAAAAGGACATAGATAAATATTTTGAAATATCCCTCTATACATGCAAATGTACCAGAGAAGAGGTAACATATTAAAATTATCATTTGCACAAATTAGGTTGTTGGTCTAGGAGGTCTTGAAGAAGGATATGCAACAGGAAAGAGTACAAAAGGGGGAAAAATCACCTAGAGCTCCTAAGAGACAGAGCTGAATGAGGCCCTTTAGTTAGGTCTGAGTTGTGAAGAAAAGGCTGACATCTAGTAGATGAAGGAAGTGCTCCAAAGACAGTATAGAGGCAAGAAAATGGACCATCCTTAAATTTTATATTTATGGCCTCATGACATTTTAAGCCTAAAAGATGCTTATCAGATCATCTAAATCCAAAAACCGTATGTCAGAAACAGGGAAACTGAGTCTCACACTTTGCCTGGTTCATAATTGAGTCAAGGTGCCTAGTACCCTCAGCCAAGTTTCAGTGCTGTCTTCTTTTTAACAGCCTGGGACCTGTTCACATTTGTGCTTTGATTAATCAATGTTGTGTATGATGGCTTTAGGTCTGAGCCACTCAATTCATTCTTAAACATGCTAGAGAATTCCAATATAGAGCTTTTTGTTCCTTCTCTGTATATCTTGGAGTCTTAATCACAGCAGAGTGAATTGAGGCTTTTTTATGATTGCATAGAATACACTAGGCTCTAACTCTCTTTTCTAATTATGAGAAAGCCATGTGGCCTCTTATGGATTGCTTGGTATAGTGTCCAGGTATAGATGGCTCATGGGATTTTACAAAGATTAATTCAGATTAGCTTATAAGTTTATTGAAGGAGGTATCTATTAGGTGTTCTTGTCAGTCTGTGTGACTGCTATTGACAATAATAAAATGATATGAGTTTCAAACTCCCCTGTCCCATGCTGCCTTCAGATTTAATCATTAGTCAGAATCTGCATTCTTCCCTAAGGTATCTTTTTATTATCTCAAATAAGAATGACAAGTTGAGATCAGTGAATTTAAGAAACTTTATTTTAAATACTATCTCTGTTTCCACAGTATCCTCTCTCCTCAATATCTGGGTTATAAAAAATTAACATCTCCTGGGCAAATCAATATACATCAACATTATTATAATTGTCTTTTTATTCAAAAGATAGTATATGCTTCTAATGACAGCAGTAGCCAAGTGAAGAGAGAGTAACCCATTGTTCACAACCCAAGATCGAGAGTCACTATATGGTTTCTTTTAAAATGATGCACTAGGGTAGCCTGGGTGGCTCAGCGGTTTAGCACCACCTTCGGCCCAGGGTATGATCCTGGATTCCCAGGTTCGAGTCCCATGTTGGGCTCCCTGCATGGACCCTGCTTCTCCACCTGTGTCTCTGCCTCTCTCTATCTCTCTCTCTGTCTCTCATGAATAAGTAAATAAAATCTTTAAAAAACATAAAAATAAAAATAAAATGATGCACTATATCCCTCTGCCCTCCTCCAACGAATAAGAGCCTGAAGAATAATTTTAACAAATAATCCCAAAGTATTTTGTGTAATCAAAGTGTGATTCTAGGTTTGAGGGAGAATAAGCATAAGTAATAGAGCTTGTTTTTAGTTCCTTCTCTTAAATAAAAAATAGAAATGTTAATATTTTTTAAAATATACAAATATCGAGATGCCTGGGTGGCTCACTTCATAAGCATCCAACTTTTGGTTCCCACTCAGGTTGTGATCTTGGGGTCATGAGATTGAGCCCTGTGTCTGGCTCCTTTCTCAGCACAGAGTCTGCTTAAGATTCTCTCTCCCTCTCCCTCTGCCCCTCCTGCTTATACATGCTCTCATTCTCTCTCTCTCTCTCAAATAAACAAATTGTTTTTAAAAATGTACAAATATTTACCATATTGCTTTTGAGACCATAACTGTATATCCCAAAGGCAATTTAAAATTTAGCACTTGGAAATAACAAAAACAGCAACCATTTGTTCAACAACTACTATGTGTAGAGTCAAAGAGTAAAAACCATGTTATGCTCAACCCACTGGGGACTTTCAGGTCTCTTCTAATACCCTAGGGATCACTTATCTTTTTTTTTTTCTGGTTTAATATTAAAATCCTCTCTAAGAATATTTTCTCCAGTCCCAGATTACTGCTGTTAGTTACAGTGAAAATCCAAGTAAATTTCATATCTATAATCAGAATTCATATATAAATATTGATCATTCTTTTTTTTTATGATAGTCAGAGAGAGAGAGAGAGAGAGAGAGAGAGAGAGGCAGAGACATAAGCAGAGGGAGAAGCAGGCTCCATGCACCGGGAGCCCGACGTGGGATTCAATCCGGGATCTCCAGGATCGCGCCCTGGGCCAAAGGCAGGCGCCAAACCGCTGCGCCACCCAGGGATCCCCTTGATCATTCTTTTTAAGATTTTATTTATGAGAGAGAGAGAGTGCATGCGAGTGGGGAGAGGTGGAAGGAGAGGGAGAAAGTCTGAAGCAGTCTCTGGCACTAAGCACAGAGTCACATATGGGACTCCTTCCCACAACCCAAAGATCACAATGTGAGCCAAAACCAAGAGTCAGGCAATTATCTGACTGAGCCACCCAGGCACCCTTAGATCTTGATCATTTTTAAACATAAGATAAATTATTATTTCCCCAAAACTACCGAAGTAAATATACTAGAGAATAAATTCTATCTGATTAAGCAAATTTACAGAATCAATTACAACAAGCTCCCACTAGGCTTGGAGATAACACCTCAGACACTGCTGTCAGGGGCCCATGTCAGGGCCCTTATCAGTATCAGTGATTAGCACCAACAACCAGCAGCAGAAAGGGGAAGTGAAAGACACATCCTTTTAACTCTTTCACAACACTTCCTTGACTATACTAGATTTTTCCCACCATGGCTCTGACAGTTATAGGAGTCTATCTCCAATAACCTGGAGAAGATAAATAATGCCAGCTCCCTTTACTCTCCAGACAGCTTTATTTCAATATAATTGGTGTATAATATTAATGAACACATTTTTACCAATTTTTTTTATTATTATCTAAAGGCTAACTCAGAAACCTGCTCTCTCACTAATCACTGAATGTACTCATTCTATAGGCAAATATTTGGGAGCCTGCAGGTGTTGAGCAACATAGAAAAGCAGGATCAAACTAGACAAAGAAGGGATGAGTACTCCAGGCTGAGGAAGATTTGTGCATAGTTTTTCTCATGCCAACCAAGAGCATCCTTGGCTGTTTAGGTGCCTCTAACCATTCAGCAATACTGATCCATCCGGCCTTGAGTGGTCTTACCTCTGTTAATCCTTATGCATTAGAGAGGGACTCTGTATCAAGAAAAATAGATTCCACTGTAAAAGGACTTATTTCAGTGGGAGCTTGTAATTCAGCCCAGGTTATTGCTAATCATTAAAAATGAACCCATCGAGCTAATCTTCAAGAAAAAAAATGTGAAAACCACATTATGGCTGTCAGTGTGGTAGTACAAGATTTTCATATGGAAAATGCATTTCTGTAATATAATAAGTCAATTATACCTCGGCTAAAAAAGGAAAAGAAAATGCCTTTTTGCATACATGCCTCAGTGGAGTTAATAGTATAAATGACAGGTGAAATTAGTGGTATCAATACAGTTTTTAAGATGAATTATATTTCATATAATTTTCAAGGATTTTTTTTTTTAGAAATTCTAATATCCCCTGCTTCTAAAAATGCCTGAATAGATACACTGTCACCACTAAGATACAAGTAATTTTTGGCCTTATGGTGCTTTCGCAACAAAACAAAAACCCTTTTTTTTTTTTTAAGAAAGAGACATGTGGCCCCCTGGGTGGCTCAGCGGTTTAGTGCTGCCTTTGGCCATGGGTGTGATACTGGAGACCCAGATTGAGTCCCACGTTGGGCTCCCTGCATGGAGCCTGCCTCTCCCTTTGCCTGTGCTCTGCCTGTGTCTCTGCCTCTCTCTCTCTCTGTCTCTCATGAATAAATAAATAAAATCTTTAAAAAATAATAAAAGAAAGAGAGAGTTGGAGGGCAGAGGGCAAGAGAGCCCTCAGGCAGGCTCCATGCTCCGTGCTGCTTGTAGGGCTCAACCTTACGAACCTGAGTTTATGACCTGAGTCAAAATCAAGAGGTAAGAGCTTAACCAATAAGCCACCCAGGTACCCAAAAAATACATTTTTTTATGTATCATGATTCTTTGAGTTCTTTACTAAACAAATACATCTTGAAACAAAATGAAAAATGAAAGCTGAGAGCCATACATGGTTAGATTAGAAGAGAACACACTTGCTTATAGTTTAGCAGTATAATTATATTTTTAATATACAGTATGTTCCTGAGGGTTTTACTTCAGAAATAATCCTCTGTGAGTCAATCTCAAACACTGGTACATACATGTATACATAATGTATGATTAATGCAAAAATTATAATGTATGATTTAAACAAAGTAAATTAATTTATTCCTTTCTATAAATGAGTCTTTATATTATTCTACAAAAGGTATTATGAGTGCAATATTTAATATTAAAGCTGAAATATAAAAATTAAGTGCAAGACTATCTCAAACACATTCCCTTAAGAGTAATTAAAAAGAAAAATATAATAACCAAATGAAGATGATATCAAGTAAGATTACAAGCATCCTGGTGAAAAAATAAAGAATGTTACCTTATTTCAGATAGAGACAAAAATATGTGCAGAGTTTAGCTCTTCCTACTACACTTTTCTAAAAACAACTGAAAAGAAGAAGGGAAGCAGTAGACTTCTAGGAGACCCACCCTAGCCAGGCATTTCGGTGGGCTCTGGAGATTCAGTAAGGAAAAAAACAAATATATCCACTGCCCTTATGAAATTTACATGAGAGAGAAAAAGGGGAATTGAGAAAACACAATATTACAAATAGTGAAGAAGCAATCAAGTAACATGAAAAAGAAAAATGAGAAGCTCTACTTTAGTAACATCAGTACCAACTCACCACCATTTCCCAAATATAACTACAGAGACTTGTTGTTGTTGTTGCTTTAATGTTTTTATTAGTTGCTATAGTGGATGAAAAAATAAATAAACGACAGTATCAAAATTTTAGTGAAACTTTACCTATGTCTTATGATCACTGTCTTTGGACCATAAGTTTGTGATTCCTTTTTCTTCTGTTGTAATGAAGCCAGAGTGTTTACTTTATAATGGAAAAATGTTTATGAAGAATAATAATCCATTTCAAGGATGACTTTTATGTATGTTTAACTCAGTGATGGTACCACACAGAATGCATGGCCCTTGGCCCAGCCAACATGGAAAATATGATGGACATATATAATCTGGTTGCAGTTTTCAATCTGGTCTATAACCACCAGTTCCAGGCTCCATAAAATTGACTTAGTAGAAACAGATATTGATCATGAAGAGAGCTAAAGCAAAGAGATAAACTCTATCCATTTCTCCTCATTTTCCCAACAGCTTCTCAAGGTCAAGGAACATGTCTACCTCATTCTGTAAATCTTCATTAGGTCTAGGACAGAGCCATCTACAAAGGGAGACTTCCAGGTGCCCTTGAGGGAAGAGAAGATATTAAAGGAATTTAGTGAGCCACTTTTACTGAAAGGAAGCACAGCATCATGAAACAGTGAATAGGTAAATCTGACGCACATGTAAGAAAGCAGAAGAAATAAGATTGGAATTGTGGAAAGGCTGGAAAATCAAGTCAGAGAGCTGGAATTCTGTAAGAAATGAAAAATCATTAAAGAGAATTCCAGACACATTTCTCTTCTAGGAAACTACAGGACACTTGGGAGGGAAGGGAGGCAGAATTTAGGGAATATATCAGAATGTGATTAAAGAAAGAGGAAAGGAATAAGGGCCAAGAGTATGATGGTAATGGAATCAGAATAATTAATGGTAGGAAGGAATAAGAGGAAAGAAAGGGAACCAAAGAATACTATAAAGTTCTCACTCATTTGGCTGAAAAAATAATGGTGTAACTAGGGAATCTCAAAGAAATCAGGGATTAAATTTGGAAAGAAGCTGAATAGTTTGGTTATAAGCATGCTGAGTTTGATATTTGGCATATTAAAGATGTGAATGAAAATATTCAATCAAAAATTTATTTATTTGGATCTGCCAAATAATCTGCCATGTGTTTTAAATAAGATTGAATTGGGGCATGTGGGTGACTCAGCTGGTTAGGCATCCAACTTTTGATTTCAGCTCAGGTCATGATCTCAGGGTGGCAAAATTAAGTCCATATCAGACTCCAAATGGGCATGGAGCCTGCTTAAGATTCTTTCCCTTTCCCTCTGCCCTTCCCTCCCCGAGATGCACAGTCTTACTCTCTCTCAAAAAAAAAAAAAAAGGAAAGAAAAAAGAAAATGAAATAACATTTTATTTATTTATTTGAGAGAGAGAGAACACAAGCAGAAAGGAGGGGCAGGGAGAGAGGGAGAAGCAGACTCCCGCAGAGCAGGGAGCCCAAAGCAGGGCTCGATCCCAGGAAACTGGGAGCCAAAGGCAGATGCTTAACTGACTGAGCCACCCAGGCACCCTGAAATAACATTTTAAAATTCAAAATGATACATAGTACAATTGGTTTTTTCTAATGACAGCAATACAAAAGCCCACTAAAATAATTAGGAAATTAGCGATCACCAGTTACCAGTAAGTTGTGGGGAACAATTGGAAGTTCAGAGCTGGAGCTGAAAAATGAGATAGGTCTATAACTATATATAGATGCAGGGGTCATGTGCATGCAAATATTTTTGAGTGTCTACTGTAGGCCAGGCACTGTGCTTGGTGCAGAATGTATACAAGCGATAACACAGGATCCCAAATGCTATTAAGAAGGCAGTAATGGCGGGACGGGATGCCTGGGTGGCTCAGTAGTTGAACCACTGAGTACCAAAAGCGTCTGCCTTTGGTTCAGGACATGATTCCAGGATTGAGTCCCACATCGGGCTCTCTGCATGGAGCCTGCTTCTCCTTCTGCCTGTGTTTCTGCCTCTCTTTCTCTTGTGTGTGTGTGACGGGGGGGGGGGGTGTGTGTGTGTGTGTGTGTGTGTGTGTGTGTGTGTGTGTGTGTCTTGGGAATAAAGAAATAAATGAAATCTTTAAAAAAGAAGAAGAAGAAGAAGAAGGCAGTAAGGGAAATAATTAGAGTCTAGGGGTTTTCTCTTGGAGCTACATTTGCTCAAGAGCACTGTTTTTTGTTTTGTTAAGATTTTATTTTTATTTGAGAGAGAGAGAAAAAGAGCACAAGCAGGGGAGAGGGGCAGCAGAAGAGGGAGAAGCAGACACTGCTCCCCACTGAGCAGGAAGCCCGACTTGGGGCTCCATCCCAGGACCCCAGGATCATGACCTGAGCTGAAGGCAGACGCTTAACCAACTGAGCCTCCCAGGCACCCAGCACTGTTTTTACTTAGACTGAAAGTTTCTTTTAAGTGTCTTGGAGAAAAGAATAAGGAAAATAACAGTAGTATAAAGCCCCTCCTCAAATCACACTTTGCCCTGACAATGGGTGCTGAATAAAAGAGACATGACCTCTATCCTCACAGAACATTCAGTGTAGTCTAGAAAAGAGGTCATTTTTTTTAAAAGAAGAGAAAAGAGAAGGCAATGAAGGAAAAGAAATTATGTAAGAAAGTAAGTCAGATGAGGTGGAAGATGTAATTTCTGCTATAAAAATCAAAGAAGGTCTTCTAAATGAGTGACATCTGACCTAAAGCCTGGAACATGAGTTGGAGGAAACCAGGGGAGAGAGATTTGCAGACGGAGGATGACATCTGCAAACACCCTAAACCAGGAAAGTGTTTGCCAGCTTTGAGGACCAGGGATAAGTGGCCAGGTGGTCAGGTCAGAACAAGCAAAGGGAACAGGGCACAACATTAGATTGAAATAGTAAACATTTTATAGATGAAGAAATTGAAGCTCAGAGTGGTTAAGTAACATACCCAAGCTTCCCCAGCTGGAAAGAGTCAGTTTCTGACGCCCCCATCAGTTTGACTCAAAGCCTATATTCCTAATGAGTCCAGTAGGCTCCCCAAACCTGCTCTGAAGAGTCGCCTGACTGCTTGTTAATGTACAGATCCCTACCTCCCAATTTCAGAAACCTATAGGAGGAGGATCAGATGGAGCCCCCCAAAAAAGAGACAGTACATACAAATTGGCTA
The DNA here is from genome assembly GCF_048418805.1 of Vulpes vulpes. Lineage (NCBI taxonomy): Eukaryota > Metazoa > Chordata > Mammalia > Carnivora > Canidae > Vulpes > Vulpes vulpes. The sequence continues at coordinate 78,374,049 of NC_132785.1, forward strand.
ATTTTAGGAGAATTTAATAAAGGAACTGTATGAGTTGCCTGGGGCTGCCATAACAAAGTATCACAAACCAGGTGGCTTAACCAACAGAAATGTATTGTCTCACGTTCTGAAGGCTGGAAGGGAAATTCCTTCTGAGCTGTGGGATCTGTTCCATGCCTCTGTCCAGCCGCTCGTGGCTTGCTGGCCATCTTTGATGTTCCTTGGCTAATAGATGCATCACTCGAATTTCTAACTTCATCTTCACATGACATTCTCCCTGCATGTATGTCTCTGGGTCCAAATTTCTCTTTGCTGTAAAGACACCAGGCACATTGGAGTAAGGCCCACCCTTAACAACCTTAGCTAACTTGATCATCTGTGAAGACCCTATTTCCAAAGACCTTCCAAATTTCCAAAAGTCACACATTCACAGGTTATGGGGTTAGGACTTTTAATGACTTTGAGGAGATACAAATCAACCCATAACTTTTTTTCCACAAAGATGTGGCAGGGAAAGCACAACGGACAGTGCAATACCCCAGACTAGCCTCAGCCATTACCTACCAGCCCTCACTGAGGCCTGTAGGAAGGAAGTACCCCAACTTCCCTCCTTCCAATCTCTTACTGACTGAACCCAACCAGAAGCCAGAAGGGAGAGGAGCCCAGCAAAATGTTAATAGAGGACACCCTCCTGGGATGTGGAGCTAAATGGAGAAAAGCCAAAGAAAGTGGTCCAGAGAGGCAAACACAAACTATCTAGCCAGAATGTCTTGAAAACCTTTAAAATCAGACTCCAGAAAATTCTTAGGCTCAAGTGTAGTTTAGGAAATGTGATGCCATATTAAAATGGCTAGAAAGGGGATCCCTGGGTGGCTCAGTGGTTGAGCGTCTGCCTTTGGCTCAGGTCATGATCCCAGGGTCCTGAGATCAAGTACTGCATTGGGCCCCCAAGGGGAGCCTGCTTCTCCCTCTGCCTGTGTCTCTGCCTCTCTCTGTGTGTCTCTCATGAATAAATAAATGAAATCTTTAAAAATTAAAAAAAAAAAGTAAAATAAAATAAAATGGCTAGAAAGACAAGATCTTGAATATCAATGACTCTTACATATATAACCTAGGACTTCTTTCATTTTTTTTATGGAGAACTTTGAACTACTTAATAAGAAAGACATATATTAATTGCATTTGAGGTAAGAAAGATATATAGATAGACATAGATATAGATATAGATATAGATATAGATATAGATAGATATGGATATATATATAGATTTTTTTTTTGCTTTAACAACCTGCAGCTTGGAAATAATATCCCAATTCTTGAACCTTAAGCCTGGGTGATTTGGGAGATGAAGAAAGAAGTCAGTTATCACAATCGGACCAAACCTGCCCTGGCACCTCACTGTCTGTGACAGTCTCATTCCTCTGTGATCTTGTGCTCATGGAAACTGTGACTTAATTGAGAAAGCCTGGAGCCTCGATGCAACTCACACATGTATAAAACACCACCGTGAAAGGCGATATATATCGCCCGTGAAAGGGCGATAACAGCCCTTATCGCCAAAATCTTGTCTGCTTCCCCTGCTTCAGAACATACAAAACATGCAAAGGCTGAACTAAAGATGATGCCTGTGAGTTCAGTGTCTTAATTCTGTGAATTAATTTGGTTTTCACATATGGGTTGTTTTTCTAGAATACAGGATTACTACATTATCAAATGCTAATTGTTTTTGCTATCCTGCATGACCTGCCTGGAAGATGAGATGCAAATTAAGACATAATATAATTATGGCTGCTCTCACCCTATTCAAATGTATTCTTCTTCTCCAACAGGTTCAGGTATGTGACTTTTTTTGTTTGTTTGTTTAGCTTCCAGCCTCCTACTCTATCTCCTACCTTTTGTCACCCATGGACTCTACCTGTTGAAATGCCTAACATCATCATAAGATAGGAAGGCATTTTGATTTAAACAAACATTCAGAATTTCTGCATCCAAATAAAGTCTTGTCTTTCTAAAGAAGCACCTTGGGGATCCCTGGGTGGCGCAGCGGTTTGGCGCCTGCCTTTGGCCCAGGGCGCGATCCTGGAGACCCGGGATCGAATCCCACATCAGGCTCCCGGTGCATGGAGCCTGCTTCTCCCTCCTCTGCCTCTCTTCTCCCTCCTCTGTCTCTGCCTCTCTCTCTCTCTCTGTGACTATCATAAATAAATAAATAATTTAAAAAAAATAAAATAAAATAAAGAAGCACCTTGGAAGGCTAAATAGTCCACACAGCACCATTTGATACCAGTGAACTCTCATTAAAATATTATATAAGAAAAACCACTATATCAAACACTGTATCAAAAATACTATATGGGAGAGACGCCTAGGTGGTTCAGTGGTGGAGCAACATGATCCTGGAGTCCCGGGATTGAGTCCCACATCAGGCCCCCCCAGGGAGCCTGTTTCTCCCTCTGCCTGTGTCTCTACCTCTCTCTGTGTGTCTCTCATGAATAAATAAATAAAATCTAAAAACAAAAAACAAAACAAAGCAAAACAAAATACTATATGGAAGGCATGTTTTGACAGGGCTGAATGGTGCCTTAATGCTCATGGAAAGTTCACAGAGGCAGAAACCTCTCTTCTCTTCCACCAGCTGTTAAAGCTTTCTCTTAGACTCTTTGCCAGCTGCCCACTCTGATTTTAGCCCATTATCTTACCAGGACAGAACTAAATACCTCACTGATGGAAACTTTCCCCTCTCCCACCACCCCCATCAAAAAGAAAGAAAGACACAGAGTGGAGGAGGGAAGAAAATGAAAGAAAAGAAATCTAAGAATGATAAACGTCTTCAGCAAAGTATCTGAAAATCTCTCAATAAGGCATGAGGCAGGGAAGAATGTTACAGAGTGTGAGTCATTTATGATAGCAAATACTTGAAGTTGGTGAAGTGTTCAACCACAGGGGATTGGTTAAATATTTTATAGACTATCCACACAATGAAATAGTTTGCTGTGACTTAAACCTCTGGTATATAGACATGTTTTCACTAACATGGAAACTTGTTAGGTAAGAAGAAAAGCAGGTTACAGAACTAGAAGTATAATGTGATCTTATTTTTAAAATATTATATCTGCATGTATCTTTGAATATGTGTGTATGTGTACACAAAGAAAAAGACAAAGAGGAGAAAGGAAAGATTTGATTAAACGCCAAGATGTAAATGGATATTTTTAAGAGATAACAATTATGGATGATTTATTTCTTTTTGCTTATTTCTATTTTCTGATGTTTCTACAAGAACTATGACTTACATGGATAAAAAGTAAAGAGAACTGCCAAGAAGAAAACTGAATAGCTGTGGCTGAAGATCATTTAAGTAGCGACCCAGCATTTACCTTTTTTTTTTTTTTTTTTTTTTTACTTCATCACTTACTAAAAGCAGGTGATAGGGGCACTTTGGTGGCTCAATCAAAAATCTGCCTTCTGTTCAGGTCATGATCCCAGGGGCTTGGGACCCAGCCCAAGTCAAGCTCCCTGCTCCATCCTCCCTCTCTTTCTCTCTATTTTTCTCTCTCTCTGTGTCTCCCTCAAATAAATTTTTTAAAAAATCTTTAAAACAATAAATAGGTAAAAAATATAAGCAGGCAATAATATTATGCTATAAATAAACACAGTAATAAGATTTAGATACAATTCTCCAGAGTCCACATCTAGTGCTCTTTTAAAGTCATCAGTCTTTCCATCTCCAACATGTATTAAGTGAAAAAGCAAAATCAAGAGGCAGAAGATGTAGAGTATGCAACCAATTGTTCACAAAAGAACAGCAAATAAAGAAGATACATTTGATTAGCGCATGTGTGCCTTCAAGTTATCTGAAGGGTAAATAGGAGAATTGTGACAGTGTCACCTGTGAAGAATCCAACTGAGCTGAGGGGGCACAGAGATAAACCTTCTCATATTTTTTGTTTGAAACCTGTGAGTGGATTACCCTAGTCCAAAATGAAATTTTTAGTCTTTTATAGTTCTCTTTTTCTTTCTCTTTTTTTTTTTTGTGTGTGTGTGTGACTTATCTTTTTCATAGTGTATTCCCAGAATTATACCTAAGTGATTTGAGGGCTTAGTCTTGATTTAATATCAATTCTATCCAAACCTCCATCTGCATGATTTTTTTTTTTTGCCATATCTACTTGGTTTCTTTTCAAATGTGAAAAGGAAAATGACCTGGGTAGAAGGAGACAGCCATATATTTCACATACTTTCACTCCATCCTTCTTAATGATAGGTTTACCAAGGTCAAATAGAAAATAAACCACAGCTGAGAGTTTGAAGCTAACAGGCATGTACGAGGCACATGTTCTCATTCATCGCTTTATTTTGGATTCAATATTAACTTCTCTTGGATGACAATGCTGCCTCCATTATTTCCCCATTAACACGGTGCACCCAAGGGGAACATCTGCCCAACACTAATGAGCTATTCACAGGAGCAACAAGAACAGAGTACGCTGGAGCCAAGGTAAAACAATTAGAGGGAAAGGAAGACTGTTGGCTCCTGACCTAAATTGAATTGCATTTAAGAGACAGAAGCAGATTTTTAATTATGTAATCCCTTTGTTTCTCATTTCCTTTCAAACTTAAAGGTCAAATTCCCCTTTCAAATGCTCAGGGCCAGATCTGATATTATTGTGTCTGAGACGGGCTGCACTGAAACCACAAGAGGTGCCCTGTTTAACCCAGATGGAGGCAAAGTGCTTTTGTTTTCTCTTTGCTATCGTCTGAACTACTCTTTGGAAGAATTAGTAACTGCTGTCTTTCTCCCTTTGCATTTCATTTTTCTCTCCAAAGAGTATTCTAAGAGAAATCGAACCTACCTTTACCAAGAAAAAGAACTGAAGACATGAAGATCTAGGATAAGAGGAAGTCTAGTTAACTTCCACTTTTGCAAGACTTGACTTGACTTTGAAACTGCTTTAATCTATGCCTCCGTTGCTCACATCTGATTGTTTGCATTTCAAAAATGGAAGAGACTTTTCTTCTCTCACTCTTTCCCTGGGCCCTTCTTTCTCTCCCTTCTCCAGGACCTCCCCTCCTCCATCCTCCTAAGCCCAGGTAGGTCCATCACATCCACATCTTCCAGTTGCATCAACTATCTCTAATCTTGCTCTTCTCCAACTTCCTGCATCTTACTGTCTGTCCACCACCCTGGCCTGCATCAACTTGTCTTTCACTGGTAAGAAATCTAATAAGTGGGTAGCACTGGTTCCTGTGGAAGGGAAGAGAAGGAATTGAGGGCCAGCTGTGTCCAGAGGTTCCATCAGTGTCATCAGGATCGCTGCATCTCTCCATCTCTTGGGCTCTGCTTTCCCTCTGTGCAGTTTCTTTCCCTGGCAAAAAAAAAAAAAATTGTTTAAAGATAAAAAGGAAATTTGGCGATTTTAACATTTTCACTTGAAGATTGACTTTTTAAGAGGTATAACCAGTTGAGGTTACAGTGTTATGGTACTTGAGTGTACTAAAGTCTTTCAAATCTGTTCTCTCTGGGGTGCCTGGGTGGCTCATTGGGTTAAGCGTCTGACTCTTGGTGTCAGCTCAGGTCATGATCTCAGGGTTGTGGGATCGAGCCCCACCTTGGGCTCTGCACTCAGTGCAGAGTCTGCTTCAGATTCTCTCTCCCTCTGTGTCCCACTCATTCTCTTTGTCTCCCTCCCTTTCTTTATTTATTTATAAATAAATAAAATCTTTTTTTTAAAAATCTGTTCTCTCAATTTGAGGGCTTACAAAAACCATTTAATGATGTTTACTGGAGCTTTCTATAATTGTAGCCATGGAGGCTCCATACCAGCAAACAACCTTCTACAGATTTAAAAGTCATGTCTCTAAGCATACTGTCAAGTTACTAATGAACATATGGTTAATTTAGCTAACAGTCACATTACCATGTATTCAGCCTCAAATTGATAAATATGCAGTTAACCCAGGGGGGCTTTTCTAAATCATGTATTAATTCAGTCAACGTTTGAGTATTTACTATGTTCAACTTTGGATAACAATAACAATGAATATTTTACTTATTCCACAAAGGAATTAAAGTAGCTTAAAAAAATTATATGATATTCTAAAATGCTTATTTTGTTTTAAGAATGGTCATGTATGTGTCATTAGGTCATTTAATTCTCCCAACTTGGTGAGTTAGTTAGGAAAATTTTTATTATTGTGGAAACTTCACTACAAGGAAACAGAGAGGTTTGAAGAATCACAACTTAAATCTAAATCCTTTGGCTCTAATTGCTTGTTCTCTTTCCAGGACACTTACTCAAAGATAGAGTACCAGATATCTAATGATATGCCTGACATTTTTAAATAAACACGAAGACAATTATAGAATAGTGAGACTATTGATAGCTTGGCAAGAACAGAATTTTAACCTGAAAATCCTACCTGGTGAGGATTTTAAGAAGAGAAGATGACCTTAGTTGCTATGCCTTTGGCAAACACCAATAACGGAAATGCAGGCATCAGCCCTGCAGAAGATACAAATGCATGTACCCTAAAGGCAGACCAGCCCTAAGGTAACACATTGTCTTATCTCTGCCCTGTTTGCCTAGCTTTGCTCTTGCTGTACATGTCCATGTTTCTTTTCCTCCTGAGCCTAACAAATCATAAAGTATCTGAGGAATGGTGGTATCCTAGAAAGATTCTAAAGTGAAGTACTCATTCAGAAAGGACATCAAATATCCTAGGTGTGGAGTATGAGCCATCACAGAGTTTAATGACTGTTGAAACACACAGCCCACCATGTTGCTTCTAGGGAAACTTTTACCCATCTCTCAAGAATCCACCTCATTCACCATGCATCCATAACTTTGCCTCAGCACTCTATCCCCACATAGAATTCTCTTAGCACAGATTTAACAATTATATAAGGACCTAATATCTGTAATTCAGTGTTATTTATCAGTAATTGTATATTAACCCTATCTCCAACTAGAATGTAACCTCCTTTTTTAAGATTTATTTATTGAGGCAAGGAGGGATAGAGGAAGAGAGTCTTCAAGCTCACTCCCCATTGAGTGCAGACTCCTATGCCAGGCTCCATTTCATGACCCATGAGATCATGACCTGAGCTGAAACCAACAGTCAGATGCTTAACCAAGTGAGCCACCTGGGTGTCCTAGAATGTAACATTTTGACATCATTTTGCTTCCTTGAAACCTGGCCCCTTTGTCAATATCTACCACAGCAATAGTCATTGTGACAGTCTATTACATCAGTGGTTTACAGTGAACCACAACATCCAATATTCAGACATTTGTGTGCTTCCCTCCCCACTTAGTTAGGGTATACTATGTGACTGATTTTAATCATAGAATTGGAAGACTGTCAATCCGCAGTCTAAGCCTTGACAAGATCTGAAACTTCTGCTTTTGAACCTGTGGGAGTTCTAAGTTACTGTATAAGAAGTTGGGCTGCTCTGCTGAAGGGAAGGAGGCCCTGTCATTCCAGTGTCCCAATTTAGTTCAGCCCCCAGCTGCTCCAAAGGTTGAATGAGCCACAGGAGTGACTATCAACAAAATCAACAGAACTTTACAGCTGAGCCCACAACACAGAACTATAAGAAAATTAAGGTGTTTTTTTTAAGCCACTATGTTTTGGGATTTATTATGCTATAATGGATAACTAACACAGGAATTTGTAAAATATTTGTTGAATGAATGAATTGAACTCATTATTTTTTATTGCTTTTGCTAAAAAGCTGCCATAGCAACAAATGTGACATTAAAAACTCATAAAGAAACAAAACAAATGAAAAAAACCTCATGGATACAGAGAACAGATTGGTGGTTGCCAGAGAGGAGGGGGGGGTTAAGGGTAAAATGGGTGAAGAAGGTTAAGAGACACATACATACAAAATAAAGAAGTCACAGTGATGTAATGTACAGCATTGTGACTATAGTTAACAATATTGTATTTCATATTTGAAAGTTGCTAAGAGAGTAAATCTTAGAAATTCTCATCACAATAAAAACATTTAAATTTAAATTTTATAAATTTTATGGGGACTGATGGTAACAAATTATTGTGGTGATCATTTCACAGCATGTACAAACACTGAGTCATTATGTTGTGCACTTGAAACTAATGTTATATGTCAATTATACCTCAATTAAAAATTTTTTAAATACTATTCAGTCCATCTGAAAAAAGTTTTAAAAACACATAATGAGTGGATTGAAAAGAAGAATGCATGGAGAAAGAGAAAAAAACAACATTTCTTAAGAACATTCTATGTCCCAGGCCCTGTACCAAGGCATTTTCACATTCACATGTCATTTTCTCAACAACAAACCAATGAGGTAGATATTATTTTCCTGTGTTTTCTACTGATGAGAAAACTGAAGCTTTGACAAGTAGATCAACTTGGTCAAACAGTTATAAAGTATAAAAACTTGGATTCAAATACTAAACTTTGTGCTGACAATGACCTTGTTGTTCCCACTCCATCATACTGCCCTCTTAGACACTGGTAGCCAGGGAGGTGTAATCATCAGCCCCAGTTTCAACAGCAGTTTTCCACAGCATCTTGAACTGCTTTCATGACCCCATACACTCAAATTTCAGCTCCCTATGCATGATACCCTGAACTGACACTGCCTCCTCTTTCCTAAAATCCATCCCAACTCCCAGAATCATTACAAAGTTTCAACAACTCCTTAAAAGACAGCTAATTTCCCTTCAGGACACTCTGGATCCAAGGGGTCCTTGGGACCAGGAGACCAGACCCAATGATCTCTCTGGGCCAGATGTAGCTGTAAGGACAGTATCTCCAAATCTTAGAAAAACAAGAAGAGAAACTATATGCCCCAGTTCAATGCATTAAAATGTGTATCATTTCCTGGCACACCCATGGATACACAGGCTCAGTTAAGTCTGGGTGTGACAGTGAATAAGCATGCATTTTTTACAAGCTCTCCAAATAACTTTGGTACACAATCATATTTGAAAATCACTGTCCTGGTCCATTGAAAAATATAACTAATTCAGGAAAAACTGGTAGTTTTTACTCTTCAAGACACATGTCATATAATAGTATGTGAAAGATGATACATTTTTAATTATGTGGACTGTCTATCTTGACATCTTTAATTCACTAGATGTCATCAACTATCTTCTTTAATGCTGAGGCATAAAACCAGTTTAATATCCCAAAAGGTGAGTTTTAAAAATCTCAGTAGTCATCCTAAAAATGGTACTGTTACCCCATAAAATGACAAGGTAGGTTTAGATTTGATTCTTTGAACACGTATTATTGCATCCTCACTATGTTTCCAGCTGATACAGTTAAGTAGGTTTAAGAATTTATATCTTGCCCTCATATTTCTCTAGTTTGCTAATTAAATGTAATGTTATGGCTTCCAGGTCAAAGTGGAATCTAGTTAACATTTTCCCATAAAGCTGCTCCTATGTTTGCACTGAAATAGCCATGAAAATATAAGACAAAACCTACCACACATATAACTTAGTGATCAATAACCTCCTGGCTGGATCTTAGTGGGATCAAACAAAGCCCAAGGCATGTGAAAATGCACAAATAGAAAAATCTATTTGTTGTTCATCACACCACATACTCTTTGCATCATAAGAAAGAAGCTGCTTAAGGAGAAAAACAATACAGATTTTTTACTGAAACAAACAAGACTTTTTATTGACTTATAATACAAAAAATCTCATGTATCATAAGTGATACATCGGATTTTCACAAACTAAACTCATCTGTGTAACTAGCAGTCAGATCAACAGATTACTGGATGCCCAAAGGGTCCCTCAGGCTCTTTCCCATTACTACCCCAAACCCCCAACACCAGCATTTGAGCTTCACCTAAAAATCAAAAAAGATATTTCTATTCCCACCACCTTCAGTTCACTGACTCAGAGTCCACAAGAATGTAATAACCACTTTCCCATCTTCCCTTCTTGTTCTTGCTGTGAGTGTCTCCCCTGGAAGTGCTGGCTGCTTCCTCCCCTATGCCCACCACCATCCTTCCACTGCCCCCCATCTCTCCTCCCCCCACCCCTGTAGCCACGCCTTGCAAAATTGAAGAAATCAAGGACTCTCTGCTCACAGCCAGGCAAAAGGATGCCTAATACATCAAGATCAAGAAAAATAGGGATAATATGAAGTTTAAAGTTCAGTGAAGCAGATACCTTTATACCACAGTCATCATATACAAGGAGAAGGCAGAGAAACTGAAGCAGTCCTTGCCCCCAAGTGAAGGAGCTGAAATGAACCTGGCACAATGATTTGAACTGTATTAAAAAAAATTTAATTCTTTTTTTAAAAAATGTAACAACCAAAGAAAAACGCAGCTGCCCTTTATGCTCCCTTCTTCTCTATGTGCCAAACACATTATCACACAAGACTCCCCTTCCAGTCCCCCAAAGCTCTGTACCCAGGCAGAGACTACAAATGCCAGAAAGAGGTGGGTGATAACTATGTGTACAGAGCTGCAAGAAGATGCAGTGAGGAACTGGTGACAGCTGGTGGCTTCTGCTGTAGAACCTTGACGCTGGGGACTGTAGTATTTTGTATTATGCTGCTTCATACATCACAGAATCAAGCATTAGAGATAGATGGAGTGTCGGTTAAACAAAAGCCTATTTAGAAATGGGAAGTTAGGTTGAAGGCTCAGCGCATTAACCCACCCTTCTCTGAAAAGAGACCATAAAAAACATTAATCTCCTCTGAAAAGAGACCATATCAAAACATCTTTGGACCATATCAATACATCAGTACATTTTTGTGGAATATGTGCGTGAGACAGAAATAACAAAAGGCTTCCTCACCCTTCCTCATGAAAAATACATAGTCTGGATTCATCTCCCCTTGTTCAAGGAAAAGAAGAAAGGAAAACCAACGTGAGTCTATGGGAAGAAAGTAGGATAAGGAAGAGAACAGTATGGGAGAAACCAGGAACAAAAGACCTAACCTCTGAAAATAAACATTTTTATACTCCAGAAGAAAATTTCTAAACTCTAGCCTTTTAAGGACAATATAAAAAGACACAGGATTTAACAAAGAAAAGTGGGACAAGGAAGGAACAGGTTGAAATGAGATGGCAAATGGTGAAATGATTTCAAGGTGATTGAAAGAAAGCACTCTAGCACACAGAGGTGTTTTGGTGAACAGTTTAATAATATCTACTAGGCTGATTATATGCATGCCCTATTACCCAACAAACCATCTCACAGATATAATATTTACCCAGGGAAATGTCACAGGGGTACCAGGATACACATTTCAAGTTAATAATACTGTATTGAATACTGGACAATTGCTAAGAGAGTAGATTTTAGCTGCTATAATCATATATAAAAAATGGTAAGTCTGTGAGAAGAAGATATATTAATTATGGGTACCTGGGTGGCTCAGTCAGTTGGGCATCCAACTCAGATTACGATCGTGGGGTCATGGATCAAGCTCGTGGGGGCTCTGTGCTCAGCGGGGAGTCTGCTGCTTTCTCCTCCCTTGGTCCCTCTTCCCACTCATTCTCTCTCTCTCTCCTTCAAATAAGTAAATAAATCTTTTTTTATAAAAGATATGTTAATTAGCTTGATTATAGTAATCGTTTCACTACGTATATGTATAGCAAATCACCATGTTGTGTAACTTAAATATATACAGCTTTATTTTTAAAAAGCTTTCAAAGAATGTTTATAGCAGCATTGCTTGTAGTAGCAAAACCAGACAACCCAACTGTCCAACTGTAGATAGGATAACATGGTAGTATTCACAAACAATAGAATACTCTTCAGAAATAAAAATGAGTAACCTAAAATTATTCACAACATACATGTATGTCACAAATATCATGCCTTGTGGAAGAAGTCAGACAAAACATTCATATTGATCGATTTCATATATATAAAGTTCAAAAGCTAAACTACAATATTTAGGAATGCATACATAGGTAGTCATACTATTTTTAAAAAGTGAAAAAAAAAAGAAAAGAAAAGAAAATGAAGAAGTAAGGCAGTGTTTACCATCAAAGTCAGAAATGCATGACCTCTGAGAGGAGCACAGCTTTCATGCTTGGAATGAGGCATGTGAGGAGCCCCTGGCATGCTGCAGTGTACCTGAGCTGGTACACAGTTTATTTTCTTTTATAATTTCTCAAGCTGTACATTCAGAATCTAGACACTTTTCTGTATGTGCATCATATTCCACAACTTTAACAAGTGTTAGAAACATATTAGCAGAGTTAAATCTAGTTGAGTAAAAAGGTAGGCTTGATAAAAGAAAGAAATGAAGACACACTTGTATACTTATAAAATACAGAGGTAGAGACCAAAGATGAAGGCAATGAGAAGGGAGATGATGACCATGGAGATAAAAGAAAGGGGAGGTTGAAGTTTAGACAACTGATATCCCTAGGGAAAAAAGTCCAAAATAAAACAGAAGGGGAAATCCAACAAATGATAACTGAGTAACACAACAGGTACTAGGCCAAGTACTTTATGAGTTAACCCACTGAATCCTTTTAATAATTCTAGCAGGTAAAATATCAACATCAGTTTCCTTCTTTACTCTGGTGAGAAAACCAAGACCTAAATTACCCAAAATTTTATGATTGTTAAGCAACAGGAAGGTAAGTAGTAGGTAGAAGCCTAGAATCCCCATCTGTGAGGTACTAGTCAGTCTTCTGAACCATTACACCACACTACCACCTATTTTTCCCTGCTCTGGATTAAAACACAATGTACAGTAACATTCGAGGCCCAAGTTCTGTGGAGAAAATCTTCTAAAGATTTAAGGAGAAACTTGTCTTGATCCAAGAATTTTATTTACTTTTTGAGAGAGAGAGAGCATGTGCATGTTTGCACAAGTAGGGGGAGGGATGGGGGGCGCAGAGGAAGAGAATCTCAAACAGACTCTGCTGAGCACGGAGCCCATGGGGCTTCCTCTGAGGATGGGAGATCATGACCTGAGCCAAAATCAAGAGTCACATCCTTAACGGACTGAGCCACCCAGGTGGCTCAAGAATTTTATATGCAACCAGATTCTCTCACACTTGTGAAAGTAATAAGACAAAATTAGATATTTCAGAAAATACTCCCACTCATATATAATTCTTTTAAAAAAATGTATGTTTGAAGACAAATTTCAATTGACAAGAGAAGAGGCCTAGAAGGGGAGGTAAAAATGAGGGAGTCATAAAACAGAAGACTTTTTCCAGAGATCTAAAAATAACTGAAACAAACAAATTTAAACTTCACAGAAATAGATTTAAAAAAAAAAAAACTAATGTCACACATATTTTGGGGGCACCTGAGTGGCTCAGTTGGCCTCTGCCTTCAGCTTTGCAGAGGGGATCAAGCCTTGTTTTGGACTCCCTGCTCAGCAGGCATCTTCTTCTCCCTCTCCTTCTGCTACTCCTCTTGCATGTGCTCTTGCACGCAGTATCTCTCCTTGTCAAATACACAAATAAAATCTTTTTTAAAAAACCATATTTTTAAAATGTTTACAATAATCTATATTTAAAAACCCATATTCCATTAACAAAGACTGTGTGGGTGAGGGAAAATAAGCAATGATAAGGTGGAAAGTGAACCTGCCCTGCCATGATAATCAAAGCTGTGGTCTTACTCTCTTATGGTAGAGAAATGTAAGTTAAAGAATGCTTTTGAAAGACTTGGAAAACTAAGTACCACTAGCAGAATTTAAATATGTGTGTGTCTCCAAAGGAAGATAAAAGTAAAGAAAATGAGATCCATGGTTCAAAACAATGAAAATAAAGGGGGAAAGAGGGAAAATAAAACATGAAACAAGATGAAAAGTAAAACCAAATGTCTTATAGTCAATTCGGTTGCAGATTGTGTTTAAGAGCCCCATCTAATATAAAGTGACATAAAGGGATAAAAGTTAGAGGGAAGGAAAATGTATGAAAGACAAAGGCAAGTATAAAAGAAGGAGCAATGAAAATACTAATATCAAGTTAAGAGAGGAAGTTAAGACCAAAAGCCTTACATAGGGTTAATAGGATTATTTTGTAGCAATAAGTGATATGGTCCTTAGTACCCTCATAGCAGTCAAATGTTTATATGCTGCCTAGGATTGTATTGAAACACATACAGAAAATGTGTTCAGAAATAGAAGACATTTTCAGCAACTCAATAGTAGCAGGAGACTTTGATACAATCTCCAGCTTGACAAATCAAGTAGGTAAAAAATAAACAAGGATGATATTTCATGAAATATATAATTAGATCAAGTGAAGGGATACGTCTATCAAATTACATATCCCACAAACCAAACACCACCTCCTAAAAACCCAGAAAAAAAATTGGCAGTATAATTAGAATCAACTTTTAGATAACCAAAATGAGAACAGTACATGTAAAAGGATATGATATCACCAATGAGACACTCAGATGAAAATATTAATAAACACTTTAAATAGTAAGCAAGAAAGCATTAAAATAAATGAGCTGCACACTTCTAAGAAAGCAATAAAGCAAGTCAAGGATAAACACAAAGAAGTAATCAATAGAAGAAAGTAATGAATAAAAAAAATGGAATTGATAAATAACCCCAAAGATAGTTCTTTTTTTTTTTTAAGATGTATTTACTTATTTGAGAGGGAGAGGGTGTGAGTGGGAGAAGGGCAGAGGAAGAGAGTCTTGAGCAGACTCCCCACTGAGCAAGGAGTCCTATGCGGGGCTTGATCTCACACCCCTGAGATCAGGACCTGAACCAAAACAAAGAGTCAGACCTTTAACCTACTGAGCCACCCAGGTGTCCCCCAAAGACAGTTCTTTGAAAAAAAGAAATGGACATAAAATGAAAAAAATAAATGTCCATAAAATGGATAAAATTCTGTTGACTCTAATCAGCAAGCAAAGACAGAAAGTAGTTACAAAGGATCAGGAATTGAGATACGAGAACGTCTTTAAAATACGAGGTTAAAAGTTTTGAAAATCTGAGTCAAACAATAAAACACAGTTTCAGGGGATCCCTGGGTGGCGCAGCGGTTTGGCGCCTGCCTTTGGCCCAGGGCGCGATCCTGGAGACCCGGGATCGAATCCCACGTCGGGCTCCCGGTGCATGGAGCCTGCTTCTCCCTCTGCCTGTGTCTCTGGCTCTGTCTCTCCTTCTATCTCTCAAGAATAAATAAATAAAATCTTTAAAAAAAAAAAAAAAACACAGTTTCATACTAGTTAGTTTGGCTAAAATCATAAAAATCAAGGTGCGTAGGTGGCTCAGTCAGTTAAGCATCTGCCTTGGGCTCAATGATCTCAGGGTACTGGGATGGAGCCCCACAGGGCGCTCTCTACTCAGCGGGGAGCCTGCTTCTCCCTCTGCCTATGTCTCTGCCTTTGTCTCTGTGTCTCTCATGAATAAATAAAATCTTAAAAAAAAAAACACACACATAAAGGTCTAATAGCCAATGCTGCTCATGTGTGGTGGATGCACCAGGCTGGACTACTGACAGCTGCTTTCATTTTGAGGTTAAACAAAACTGAAGACTTCAAGTAGTTTAAGTTACTTTTCTTTTGGTCTAGTCCTGTCAGGGCAAAAGCACACAGGGTATCTATCTAAGATACAGGTGGCTAGATGCAGCTCCACATTGCATCCCTTGCTTCTCATGGTGGCACACTAGAATTTTAGCTACCAGGTCCGAGAAGCATAGAATGGAAGGCTCCCTGATTTGTTAATATCCCAGATACATTAAAATCCAGAAACAGCTTTTGCTACTCAGGAAGCCAAGTTGCCTGTCCCTAATGGTTAGGTTCCATTCCTTGGCATGGAATTGTTGTGCCAGCTCTAGAGCAAACCCTGTCTGCACTGCAGGATCCAGGGGTTTTTCATTTATGTGTTTCATGGAATTTGTGTGCCAAGTGTAGGCCATAGTCTTTTACAATGTAATACCTACTACCCTGACAAATCTATTCATTTGTTCATGCATTCATTCAACAAATATTTGATAACCATTTATGAGCCAAGCAATCTAATAAGTTCTGGGAATACAGATACTGGGCAAAAATAACTGCTTTCAATAGGGACAGTATGTTCTAGTGGGAAAGACAGATACAGTTAAAAAAAAAAAAAAGTATAGTATCAACGGTGTACTGGTACAAGCCATGGGAAGTCAGGGAAGACTTCACTGGGAAAGTATCTTTAAGTATAAGTATGCAGGAGCACCCGGTTGGCTCACTGGTTGAGCATCGGCCTTTGGCTCAGGGTGTGATTCCGGAGTCCTGAGATCGAGTCCCATTTTGGGCTCCCTACAGGGAGCCTGCTTCTCCCTGTTTATGTCTCTGCCTCTCTCTCTGTATCTCTCATGAATAAATAAAATATTTTTTAAAAAAAGAATAAGTATGCAGTATCTGTCTTTCTGGCTCTAGCTCATTTCACTTAGAGAAATATCTTCTAGGTTCATCTATGTTGTTGAAAATGGCAGGATTTCCTTGTTTTTTGACGCTGAATAATAGTTCATTTTGTGTGTGTGTGTGTGTGTGTGTGTGTGTGTATGTGCATATAATATATATAACATTGAACTATTATTCAGCCTTAAAAAAGAAGGAAATTGCAACAATACTGCATTGCATACATGAAATTCACCAAGATGGTAGATCTCAATTTAAATCTTTTACCACACACACAGATACAAAATGGTAACTATCTAGAGACGGTGGATAAATTACTTAGCTAGATGGTGGTGATCTTTTCACAATGTATACATATATCAAAACATCATGTTGCACACCTTAAAAACATTCAATTTTTATATATCAAACACACCCAATAAAGTTCTTAAAAAATAAAGAATGCAAATTTCCTAGCTACAGTAAGATACCTCTGAGCACAGGCCACTTGTCTCCTGTCCCTCCCACAAGCAATCTCCAGGTAGTCCCACCACTTCCACTACCCTCCTCCAAGCATCAGTCGTCTTGCCTGAATGAGCACAAGTCCTTCCCATCTATCCCTCCCCATTGATTACATCCAGCCTTACCACCCTTCAGACTTTTCTGCTCAGATCAAACCTCGCCCTTCAAAATCTGACTCCCATCCATCTTACTAGCTTTACCTACTATATTTTCCCAGTGTATTAATTGGAAGAAGAAATTACCCAATTGAAATGACCCCCCCTAAACTCTTGACAGAGAATTTCTCATTAGAGTTTCTTGCAGGTCCCAATGTTCTCTTTCCTACACATATCTGACATAGTACCAGAGCCTGGGAATGTGATGTACACTCTCAGTGGTCATGACAATGCTGATGGCAACAATAGTGGGGGAAATGGACTATATCTCCATTAAAAAATAAGGAAATCAGGAGCCTGGGAAGAGAGGAAAGTAGGAGATGCGTAGTAGTAAAAGAGGGAGATTTAGGACATGAGTGTGAGGCCTTGTGTCTCAACCCAGCATCATCAAAGTGCTTAGTGAGGGGATAAGTCATAGAGATCCAAGTAAGTGTAAATGCCCAGCCAAAAGAGGCTTGTTTGGGGGCGCCTGGGTGGCTCAATCAGTTAAGCATCTGACTCAGCTCAGGTCATGATCTCATGGGATTGAGCCCCATGTCTGGCTCTGTACTCAGCAGGGAATCCACTCATCTCTCTCCCTCTGTCTCCCTCACCCATTCTCTTTCTCTCTCTCAAATAAAAACTTTTTTTAAACCCTCAAAAAAATAAAATAAATAAAAAACAAAAGAGGCTTGATGGAGTCTTTGTTCCTTCCTGGATCTCTGTTCTACAGATGACTACAGTAAAGTAGATAGTGGTGTGGAGAAGGCCTGAGAGAACAGAGCCTCACCCCAGCTCAGGTGTACCTGGATACAGGGAGGGAGCTGGAAAGAGTCACAAGAGGTTTCAATCTCCTTAAAGGTGCAGAAGGTATTTGAAAATTAGCACACTCCCATTCATAGAGGTCATCTCAGTTTAGAGAGGCCATGGCCCAAAGCCAGTGGTCAGTGGGAAAGAGCTGACTTTGGGAAGGTCAGGAGGACCAGAGTGAGCACATGTGGGAGCCTCATCAGCAAAGGATCATAGCTTGGCTCTCCCGGAGCATCACCAAGAGAAACAGCCCAGAAGTTACAGAAGTGATGCACAGTGAGGAGAGATCAAGTGGGATTGCCTTCCAGCCAGAAGTCAGTGATGACCAAATGACCCTTTGCATATTTTTTTTGTATATTTTTTTATTGGAGTTCAATTTGCCAACATATAGCATAACACCCGGTGCTCATCCCATCCAGTGCCCCACTCAGTGCCCATCACCCAGTCACCCCAACCCCCCACCCACCTCCCTTTCCACCACCCCTTGTTTGTTTCCCAGAGTTAGGAGTCTCTCATGTTCTGTCACCCTCACTGATATTTCCCATTCATTTTCCTCCTTTCCCCTTTAATCCCTTTCACTATTTTTTACATTCCCCAAATGAATGAAACCATATAATGTTTGTCCTTCTCCAATTGACTTACTTCACTCAGCATAATACCCTCCAGTTCTATCCACGTTGAAGCAAATGGTGGGTATTCGTCGTTTCTAATGACTGAGTAATATTCCATTGTATACGTACACCACATCTTCCTTTATCCATTCATCTTTCAATGGACACCGAGGCTCCCTCCACAGTTCGGCTATTGTGGACATTGCTGCTATAAACATTGGGGTGCGGGTGTCCCGGCATTTCACTGCATCTGTATATTTGAAAGAAATCCCAGCAGTGCAATTCCTGGGTCGTAGGATAGCTCTATTTTTAACTCTTTGAGGAACCTCCACACAGTTTCCCAGAGTGGCTGTACCAGTTCACATTCCCATCAACAGTGCAAGAGGGTTCCCCTTTCTCCACATTTGTTGTTTCCCCTCTTGTTAATTTTCACCATTCTCACTGGTGTAAGGTGATATCTCATTGTAAGCTGGCTCCCATTCATAGAGGGTGAGGAGAGACTGAAAACAGAGGCAGGCCACTCCAGATTGGGAGGTGGCCATTATAATAAGCAAGGGAACTTACAAAGCTTGTCTTGGGTGGCCACAGGTGGATGAGAGCTCTGCACCCACTCGCCAGAATCTTAAAAGTGGGAGAAGATATTTGCAAATGACCTATCAGACAAAGGGCTAGTGTCCAAGATCTATAAAGTACGTATCAAACTCAACACCCAAGAAACAAACAATCCAATCATGAAATGGGCAGAAGACGTGAATAGAAATCTCACCAAAGAAGACATACACATGGCCAACAAGCACATGAGAAAATGCTCCACATCACTTGCCATCAAGGAAATACAAATCAAAACCACAATGAGATACCACCTCACACCAGTGAGAACGGGGAAAATTAACAAGACAGGAAACAACAAATGTGGAGAAAAGGGAACCCTCTCAAGTTGTTGGTGGGAATGCGAACTGGTACAGCCACCCTGGAAAACAGTGTGGAGGTTCCTCAAGAAGTTAAAAATAGAGGTACCCTACGACCCAGGAATTGCACTGCTGGGGATTTATCCCAAAGACACAGATGCAGTGAAACACCGGGACTCCTACACCCCAATGTTCATAGCAGCAGTGTCCACAATAGCCAAACTGTGGAAGGAGCCATCATGTCCTTCGACAGATGAATGGATAAAGAAGATGTGGTCTCTGTATACAATGGAATATTACTCAGCCATCAGAAAGGATGAATACCCACCATTTGCTTCAAAGTGGATGGAACTAGAGGGTATTATGCTGGGTGAAGTAAGTCAATTGGAGAAGGACAAGGATCATATGGTTTCACTCATATGGGGAGTATAAGAAATAATGAGAGGAATTACAAGGGAAAGGAGGGGAACTGAGTGGGAAAAATTAGGGAAGGAAATAAACCATGAGAGACTCCTAACTCTGGGAAACAAACAAAGGGTAGCGGAAGGAGAGGTGGGCAGGGGGATGGGGTGACTGGGTGACGGGTACTGAGAGGGGCACTTGATGTGATGAGCACTGGGTGTTACACTATATGCTAGCAAATCGAACTTTAAGACAAGTGTAAAAAATAAGTTTCTGCGACGGCCTTAACTGGGTTCAGTTAGCACCTACTGCCACTGTGTTGCAGAAACAGGTCCTCAAGAGGAAATGATGGGCAAAATCTACATAGAAAGACAAGGAGGGGTGAGGAGCCTCCAACTGCTTGGGGCCCTCACACCGGTCAACTGGAGGTCACGTCCTCTCAGTGACCTCCACCAGCTCACTTCCCTGATCTGGACCACTAAAAGCTCCACAGGAATTTTAATCACCCTCAGGGAAAGGAGCACAAAGAAAACAGGGATTCTGGAAGCAAACCACCTGGACTTAACATCTCTTGTCTAGCACTAAGTAGCTGTGTGATCTTGAGTAGGTTGTTTAACCACCCTGTGCCTTAGTTTCCTCATTGGCAAACTGGGAATGATAATAGTGCCTGTCTTAGAGGTTATTCTTAGCACTTAGAGCGCTGCCTGGGGGGCTTAGTCAGTTAGTGCTGTACTTCCTTTGGGTCTGGTCATGATCTCAGGGTCCTGGGATGGAGACCCACAGAGCTCTGAGCTTAGTGGGAAGTCTGTTTCTTCCTCTGCTTTTGTCCCTCCCCAGGCTCATGTTATCACATATGCAGTTTCTCTCTCTCTCATAAATAAATAAATAAATAAATAAATAAATAAATAAATAAATAAAATCTTTAAAAAAAAAATGCCTGGCACTTATTAAATGTCCTGCAAGTGTTGGCTGTCATCCTTGTCGTGGAAGCCTGACCCTGCATATTAGAAGCACTCAATCATTTCATACCCATATAACCCTAGAGGTAGTTATTATGATTGTTTCCATCTTACAATTGAGGAAGCAGGCCCAGAGAGGTTAAACAATGGGCCCAAAGTGTTTCAGCTATAGAATGACAAAACTGGGACTTAAACCCATGCAGTGTCCGTGCCCCCTAAATACCTTACTCTGACACCCTTGCTGTCTACATTTGTGCTTAAAGTCAACATCAGTGGGGAAAAAAATGTCATCAGTGGATTTTTTTCCTTAAAAGATATGAACTACATCTGTTTTCTTCTCCTTGCTAGATGAAAATCTATTTGACTACTATTTCTAAAAAAATAATAAAAGAAAAATATCTCTGAATCTAAATTCTCTGGGATTACCCCACCTGTATATAATAGCAAATACTCAAACCTAGATACTTTAAAATAGCTGAACCACCCACTAATTGTAACATTTACCAAAGCTGTTTCTCCTCATGAAAGAAGATTGCCACTCACATGATGAGTAATTCATAATTCACTCAAGTGCAGAAATGAACAAGAGTGAGAGAGTTCTTAACTTTTTAGAATCTTCTACTAAATTTAACTTTCTGTCACCAATCCCCCTGATTATGGTTGCTGTGCTTTTGCTGAAGAATAGGTATCATCATACTTAAATCTATAGGTTGTGACCAAGATGGAAATACAGACAAAATATTAAGTATTCTACAAGAAATTATAGGTCAAAAATGTGGTCATATCTAGGAGTACCTGGGTGGCATAGTTGGTTAAGTGCCCAACTCTTAGTTTCAGCTTAGGTCATGATCTCAGGATTGTGAGACTGAGTCCTGCACTGGGCTCTGCACTCAGCATGGAGTCTGATTAAGACTCTCTCTTCCTCTACCTCTGCCCCTCCCTAGGCTCCCCTCTGAGTGCTTACTCTCTCTAAAATAAATCTTTTCCAAAAAATGTGGTCACATCTGGAGATGCTAGGATGATATGTGACCTCAAAATTCCAACCCACCTCTCTTATTGTGCCATAATTGCTGCTTTTAAAAGAATTGATTTACAGAACAAATAAAAATTTTCATATATTTATAATTTTCTTCTGGGAATTCAGATTTTGAAAGCTTGTCATGCATGATGTGGAACTAAACTCATACTCTCCAATTTTGTACCCTTTCAACAACTACTTTTTACTTTTGGGGTCCAATTATTTCAGATAGGTATAGGGATTCGTTTTCAAATAACAAACACTAAAACATGAGTTTTGATAGAAAAAAATCACATAAAAAATTAGAGAAGTTCAGAATTTAAATTGGAGGAGAAAGATCTTAAAACATCATTTGAGTTTCCAGTTTTGTAGTAGCTACTGCCCCCCTGAGGTGAAAAAGTGTTAGGGCCTTCGGGCTGTGGTCCCCTGGATTGAAATTTATCCTACACATTTTCTAATCTGTTTCTCTGAAATGCTCTCCTTGCAATTTTTATTATATTATTTATTTCTTCCTTTAGTGATTCTCTCCTTCGTTCACTGAAGGCTTAGTATAAAAACTCAGAGTGAATTCAAATGTTCACTCAATTCAAGAGCTAGTTCAGCAATTCCATAAATAAGTAGAAAGTGAAAATAATAGTGAAATGTAATGACACATTCCTCAACAGAAAAAAAAAGGGGGATACCTGGGTGGCTCAGTGGTTGAGCATCTGCCTTCAGCTCAGGTTGTGATCCCAGGGGGTCCTGGGATCGAGTCCCACATCAGGTTCCGACCGGGAAACTGCTTATCCCTCTGCCTATGTCTCTGCCTCTCTCTGTCTCTCATGAATAAACAAATAAAATCTTTTAAAAAGACTATAGGATAATTGTCTCTTGACAAGTTTTTTTAAAGAATTTATTTATTTATTTATTTATTTATTTATTTACTTATTTATTTATTATAGAGAGAGATGGAGAAAGAGAGTACAAACAGGGGGAGGAGCAGAGGGAGAGAGAGACTCTCACAAGTAGACTTCCCACTGAGGGCAGAGCCCAACACAGGGCTCGATCTGAGAACCCCGAGATCATGAACTGAGCCAAAACCAAGAGGTGGACACTAAACCAACTGAGCCACCCAGGCGGCCTGTCTCTTCACAAGTTTTGTTTCACATCCTTCTAAAATGTAATAATAAAGAATTGGATAGAAATAGAAGTTTATTAATTTTGTGAAATCATAAGATTCAGAAATGAGAAATACACTCAGTTGTGTGAGTCATCTAACACACAGCAAATCTTTCACTGATAGGATAAATGATTAAATATGCTTCCCTCCCTGCAGATATGTGACTGGTAGGTGAGTTCTATTTCTAACTTTCTAGAATCATCAGCAACCGATATTTTTAGCACAAAGCACTGCTCTATAAATCATTTTTATCTCTAGTCTCTGAACACTTAGGTAACCTACATACTATTGCATAAAAGTGATTGAATAGTAATATCGCTGAGCTATTTTTTAGCTACAACTACAAAGAAACACTTACTGGTACTACACAAGGTGTCATCAAGTTGTGAAAAGGAGCGTCCATGTTTAGCCCTGACTCCAGGCAGGAAAGGTCTCTCATCACCAAACACACTTCCCATGCCTATAGCCCACAGAGAATGCCCACCGAGCAGAACTGACCCAGCAGCAGAGAAGAACATAACCACACAACGTTCTGCAGAAAGCTGCTGCATCGTGTCACCACCATTCTCATTAATAAGAAAAGCAGACAAATGGCCTTGTCCAGTGTTTTAGAGGCAAGCATAGCTTTTTATTAGAATTGATTGATGAAGATTCAGTTCTTAAGGTTTACTTCAAACAGTTTATAAGCAAATCTTGTAAACAAGGAATAAAGGTCCTACAATATGAACTATACATCACAAACAGACTGTGGAGAAGGATTTGAGTGGGTGGGACCCCAGAAAAAGTCTGAGCAAAGAATGTCAGAAAACAGCACTTTTCCCAAGATATGTTGATTAAGAAGTATCTGTGAGAGAATTGGAGACTGACAATGGGATTGTCTGTGTGTATACCATTCATACTCTTCCTATGGATAAATGTGCAACAAGTGGCTTGGACTAAGATGTCAAGATAACATAGATAGCAGGTTCCAAAGTGAGCTCTAAGCTAGGCCATCAGGCAGAAATATAAATGAGGTGGTGCATATTTCCCACCTAGCACAGTGGGGCTATGTCCGTGATTTGGAGTGATCTTCAAGTCAATTTGGTAAGAGTCACCCAAAAATGATCAGCCTGCTACCGTCTCCATCAAGTGGCTGAGGGGTGGGAAAGTACACACATGGAACAAGTTTCAAGGGACAGAGACAAAATACAATAGCTTTCATAATTATGGCTCACAATCCTACTCACTCAATATACTATTTACAAAGATGTGGAGTGAATCATAAGTAACTGCCATTAAGGCTTTTGTTGTCTTCAGAAAGCTGTAAGTTAGTAATCTTGATGGATACTGTTAGAAAGACACCTAAACCAGATGGACAGATAAAATACTGCATCTTCTGGGACTAGGTCCCAATGTGCCATGCTTTTGCTTCATCTGATTAGTTTTGTGAGTACTGAATCCCTATTCTTTGCAATATCAGGTCAAAAGATAAATCATCATGGTCACTGTGATCTTTGTTTCACCAATAAGTTTAATTCTTCTTGAGAGGTGTTGTAAGGGCACATTTGGGAATCAGAGTGAAAGGATTCCAGAAATAGCTATTTTACAAAATTCAAGGCAATATAGGAACCATTTCCCAGCCAGAGTTCATGAATCTTTGCCCTAATGTTCCACCATCAATATGCCTCTTCCACTTCTTGTTTCTTCTCTGTCATTTTTCGACTGTTTACAGAATGGCTGCTGCTCTTTGGATTATCCTATTCAACTTTTAAAGGACGAGAGGATAATTGGTCTCGTTAGTTACCATTATCCTTACAAGGGTAAGTTTTTCATGCCAACTTATTTTGTAGCTCACCAGCCAGTCTGTGGATTAGGTGCCTTTAGAAAATGTGATCCCAATCTCTTTGCTTAGGAAAGAGACTGGGGCTGGCTGCTTAGCTCAGCAGAGGGTGGCCAGCAGGAGGACATCCTGAATGTAGCAGGTGCAATGATTGACAGGTCTCATATACTACGGTAAGAATTTGGTTTTCTTCCTCTGTAGTGGTAATGTTAGGTTTTATTTATAAATGAGTTTTACCTATGACAAAAACAGAGCCTTATATGACACATATCACAGCTACATCATTATTAAACACATTTTGTGATTATATCCTTAATAAAAGTATTCTTTGGGCATGTTTAAATGTATCTGTTGGAAAATCATAGCTTCAAAATCTACTTAATCATAAGAAATCCCCACATCATTCCACAGAACTATTATTTTGTGGCAGGTCCTGCAGAAAGGTGGAGATTTTTTTCAACCCAGTTAGTCCTTCTTCTTTAGATACAGCCAGATTCTTCAGTTTTACAGACAGCTAATGATATCGACTTCAAACTGCAAGGTGCAGATGGAGAAGCAGATGTAGCTGTCACCGGTATAAGCTGAGTAAGCACAGTGGGCACCGTGAATGTTCCTGCCAGAGAATCTGCAATAATAAAACATTAGTTCCCTGAAACCATGCTGGACTTTAGACTCCAAATGGAAGGTAATCATTAGAGTCATTTACAACATGCCATGTCAAAAGTGTATATGAAACTCAGTAAGTAAACAATTGAAAAATTTCACTGTAAATATATAAGCAGATGAGAAGGCACAACACACACAAATCGGAAGTCTGTTGGTCTAAAGTCTGCTCAGACTGTCAAATTTATTTTTCTAACCCCAGGAAGATCCATGTCTACCCCAGTCCATAATGCTTACCTAAGCAGCTAATAAACATACCTAATTAAGAATATTTAACAACATGCCTTGGCGGGCAGCCCCGATAGGCCAGCGGTTTGGTGCCACCTTCAGCCCGGAGTGTGATCCTGGAGACCGGGGATCAAGTCCCACGTCAAGCTCCCTGCATGGAGCCTGCTTCACCCTCTGCCTGTGTCTCTGCCTCCTCTCTCTCTCTCTCTCTCTCATGAATAAATAAATAAAATCTTAAAAAAAAAGAAAAACATGCCTTGGCAACCTATTTCATGGTCTTAAAAAAATGGGACATGTCTTCTTAAAATAATTAAAGGCAGTTGTTAATTAAGCCATTTCATAGTTTATTAGTTAGGATCTTATTTTTTTAAACCCCTATTAAAATACAAAACCTAATTCTGAGTATTATGAAAACCTAAGATTCAATGAAAACATTCTCTTTTGTCACATGATATTGTACTACTATTAATATTTCAATAACTTGATAGCCTTTTTAATAGAAATAGTTCCTTGCTGAAAAAGATATATTTGATAAATCAGTTGGCTTAATGTTCTCATTAAAAATAGAAGTTTAGAATTAAACACAAGAAACCATACATGATGGCCTAATCCGTGCTCAACAGAGGAAGACCGTCTGTGCTTCCTACATGTCTTGTTAGCACTTAGTAAATAATTAATAAAAGCAACTTCATCTAATCTCATAGATTTAGCTATCAATTCTAGGCTTATTGTTCCCAAACCTGAGACTCCTTTTTTAAAATTTTTTTTTTAATTTTTATTTACTTATGATAGTCACAGAGAGAGAGAGAGGCAGAGACACAGGCAGAGGGAGAAGCAGGCTCCATGCACCGGGAGCCCGATGTGGGATTCGATCCCGGGTCTCCAGGATCGCGCCCTGGGCCAAAGGCAAGCGCCAAACCGCTGCGCCACCCAGGGATCCCCCTTTTTTTTTTTTTTAATTTTTTTTTTAATTTTTATTTACTTATGATAGTCACAGAGAGAGAGAGAGGCAGAGACACAGGCAGAGGGAGAAGCATTTTTTTTTAATTTTTTTTTTTTAATTTTTATTTACTTACAAACCTGAGACTCCTGATTCCAGATTGCACATTTCCAACTGACTGTTGGACTTCTTTGTGTGGAAGTCCCAACACATAGTGAAAATGTTGCTTTTAGCAGAATTTGCTATTAAAATTGTGGTCCAGAAATGCAAAATATCAGACTGTTTCAGACTTACTTCAACATCTGCATTTAATGATTATCTGTAGGTGATTCCTATGCATGTTCAAGTTTGAGAAGTACTGCTCTATGATTCATCTCTGTTGAATTTTACTTCTTCACCAGTGTTTTCAAACATACAAAATATTTGACCTATCAGCATCTCACAAGGATTTTATGAAGATTAATTTTTAAACCTTTGCAGATTAAGTTATTTTTAAATTGCCTTGAAGACAGGAACTATCTGCTCTAACACATTAAAGTGAGATGTGATCCTTCAGTTTTGGAGGCTCTTTAATCAGTATACTTATCACTTCAAAATGATATCCTTACTGTAACTCTAAGGTAATCTCCAGATTTGTTTCTCTTAGAGAAATCTCTAACCCCTACAAAAATTGTTGATTTTATGGATCTCCCTACTTTGCCAAAACAAATAGTGCAGTCCCCAGAACAGGTTAAACACATACCTACAGATCATTCTGTGGCTGCTTCACCCTGTTAGAGCAGCTGAGCAAGATCATGACACAGATCAGAAAACAGCATTTTCTCCAGCAGAGCAAGCCACATTTCTCATAGGAAATAGATTCACACCACTTGGCTCTGCGATGCACTTTACTCTACATAAATACTCTGGTTATTGCAGTTGGAAAATACACAGTGCTCTGTTAGAAAAGTGGGTGCATGATGTCCTGCTTAGAAACGTTTTTCTAAATTGGCAAACACCTGCATTATGGGCTGCCCTGCTCTCTTTTAATGACAATATCCGAGTGCCAGATGGCTTTGTAGGTCAATGATTATGGTCCCTCAGAAAGTGTTGTGTAAAACAGATTTAAATTTTCTCCATCAAATTCTGGTCAAGACTTATTTTGGTATGTGGCATTGTAATTCCTTCCCAATTCACTATCTTTTCTCTAGAAGTGTCGTCATCTGTCGCATTCAATAATTTACAGCTATCTTGTTTTGTCACTGAAAGTGCTCTGTATACAGAAGTCAGATGACCAACATCTGAGATACTGACAAGGAATTCCTGAATTGGACAGATAGGGCTTGACCTCAATGGACTCTTTGGACTTCAAAATTACACAAATTCTTAAGTTTAAAACTACTTCTACACTCTTCAGTGGTAAATGTATAACATCTAATCTCTGAAATTCATTGGAGGAAAAATTTTAGATGGTTGATCATTAAACAATTATGCTTCTTAATTGACCTGAACAAAAATTTTAAATTACTCATTTAAGACTTCCATTTGAAAAAACACCATTTTACTATTCAGAAGATGAGCTGATAATCAATTTCCTTCTTAGCTTTAAAAATGGCTTTAAGACTTTCAAGTTCTTTTTTGTTTTATGGAACATCTCCATTGATTCTTATTTTCTCATTAAAAATCTTATTTTAGGGATGCCTGGGTGGGTCAGTGGTTGGGCGTCTGCCTTTGGCTCAGGGCATGATCCCGGGGTCCCAGGATCATGTCCCAGGGTCCCAGGATCATGTCCCAGGGTCCCAGGATCATGTCCCACAACATGCTCCCTGCATGGAGCCTGCTTCTCCCTCTGCCTGTGACTCTGCCTCTCTCTGTGTATCTCTCATGAATAAATAAAATCTTTTTTCAAAAATCTGATTTTATTATTTCCTTTCTTTAGATTTTTTTTTCTTGACTTGAATGCGAAGTTTATTTCTAATCCTTTTTCTCCGGCTGCATTTAAAATAACACATATCCCTCTAGTAACCCTTTTTCCCATACCACAACTTTTGATACATAGCACTTTTACTGTTCAGTACTAAATATTTTATAATCTTCACTGAAATTTATTTAATTCATGAGTAAATCAAACCTTACAGTTTAGTTTCCAAACAATGGTGTAACAAGGACAGAGCAGTTTTATCACTCTATGCCAGCAATTACAAATAATGTCAGTGACAAAATACTTCAAACTTAAAAACAAGACTTTCATTGGTCTAACCCCTAAAAACATGAAAGAAAAAAAATAAAAATCTATACAATAGCTATGGCTACTGCTAAGTTTTAATATGTTTAGTACATTTTTATTACTTATCCTTTAATAAACATTGCATTCTGTATAGAACTTAATTCAGAGAACTCCCAGTTAGAGTCCAGTCCCAATATACAGAGACACCCTTCAATTTGGAGGGTAAGTTAGTAACACATTTTGAATCATTTCAGCTCCCTTGGTGGAGTGGGGAGAGCTTGTTTCTTCAATATCCCTGGTACTAAATATCCTGCTCTTTAAACAGTAGGTTCAAGTAAACCACACTAGGCTAGTAATCACAAAGATGAAGAAACAATTCTCTCAATCTAAACTTGGGAGTTTTCGTTGGTGGATAATGTTAAAACAGCAAAACAGAGTATGAACTTTTAAGTGTAATTTTCCCAAGTGCACATTTTAGTGCCTAAATGGAACCTTTCACTAAATTTGAATATCTTTATGAATAAAATTTGTCTTTAACTGCTGTTTGTTTTAAAACTAAAAGACTACCAAGAAAATAAATCATTACATCAGTGGCAAAATTTCGGGGGTTTTTTTTGGTGTTAAGTTTTAGATGAGGTTAATCAAAACTCAAAGTAGCCGTAGTCTAAATCAGGCTTGAACAATGTACATTAAGACACTAAGCTTTAGATCAGCACATAGAAACTGCAGAGAAGGCAATTAAATATGCAATAACAAAATCGAAGAAAATAGAATTTACACTGAAGAATCAAATTTCAAAGAACACTCATAACGTAACAGATGTTCTACTTACATGGCCAGGAAAAATTAAAACACCAATATCCAAACACCTTGATCTGTAACTGGACATTAGTTTGAAACCAATGGATCAAATAATGTCAGTGTGCACCATCATTCAGCCATTTGTGCTCATTTTTGCAAAAGAACTTTGGAGGGTTTTATCAAATGTAATAGGAATTTATCTTGAATTTTCTAGTTTATGTATTACAGTGGAAATCTTTATACCAAGAAGCTTTTTGAAAGCTGCTAGCATCAATCCTGAAGAAACAGTTTTAAGAATTTAGGAATTTATGAAATTTGTAAAAATTGATTTTTTTATGAATATCAAATTTACCTTTGAGTTTTCCTATTTGTGTCTCTTTTGCTTTGAATAAAAAAAAACACTTTTGAAATTAATGTCTTCTTCACAATCAACTATGAAAAAGATTGAGGAGTCTGACTATACTCAGTAAAGCATGGATACATGAAAAGATTTTTATGAAGTCTTAAGACAAATTTACAGAAGGTTCAAAATACTACATATGATTTTGTTCATTACAACAGACCATTAAGTATTCTTAATTTTCATAAAATACATGAAAAAGTACTGATCCGTTATTTTTTCTTTTGTCTCTTATTTACCGTACTTTCCCCCTTTGCTGCCTTTTTCATCTTTGGTGCCTTCCCTTTCATCAGATTGCTTTTATTGCTTCTTTTCCTCCACTGGTTTGGAAGTTACATATTCTGGTTTGAAATTTTTATATCCTGGTTTGAACTTTGTTATCCTTAACTTTTAAAAATACATAGCTAATTCTATGTTGATTTAACAAACCCTAAACTTAACATTTCTATCTTCCAAATGTTTAGACATTTTACTGTTTTGGGTTTTTTTTAATGTTTCTTTAGGGGGAAAAATCCCCAATTTCCCAGTCATCACATCCTCAACCCAAATAACTGGGCTTTATGTCAGTACAATCCATAGATGGGGAAGAAAAAAAAATCTGAATTAATTTTGTAATGCAACTTCATTATTCCATATCTAGTATTGCATACCAATTATTACATTGACCAGATAATACACTAAACCTAGACCAGTATTTGTTTCTCTATTTTTTTTCAAGATTTTATTTATTTATTTGAGAGAGAGGGAGAAAGCACCCAAATGGGAAGGGGGAGAAGCAGACTACCAGCTGAGCAGGGAGCCCAACACTGGGCTCAATCCCAGAACCCTGGGCAGATGCTTAACCTACTGAGCCACCCAGGCACCCGTTTCTCTATTAAGGAAAGGAAGAATGAACATAAGGAAAATGTTTTAATTTCATAAGGTAAACTATTAAAAAGTAAACAAGAGAAACATCTGAATTACTTGACAAAATGCTCAAGATGAATATAAATCAAACACATAAAAGCACAAAAAGTATGCATGCGTGGATATTGGAAAAATGGAAAATGAAAAAAATGTAAATTATAGGCATTAGAAAGCAAATAACCCTAATTTGTTGGTAGTGTTTGAAAAATAACTGATTATTTTCATTTGAAATAAAACCAAATACAGTAACCCACTTACTTTGTAACAGCCAGTGAAGAATGCATCTGCTTTGTCACTATATAAGTCCCAAATAACACACCTAAGACTGATGCTTAGGTAGAACTAGGGACCTCTCTCCAATAGTACACCTTTCCAACTGTGTTCTTTGTGCTATTTTTCAAAGGAGATCTAAGATCTGATTGTTGTGCAATATCCAATGTTACCAGGTCAAAGTATTTGGATTATATTATGAGGGCAAAGAGAATGACATAATCAGATTTGTATTTCAGAGAATTAAAGAGAAGAATGGAGGAGACTGGGGAAAGCAGACAGGTTAGGAGGCAGCTGCACCAACCACATGAGACATGATGAAGGCAGAAGAACAGTAAAATGGAAAACAGTAAAGAGACTAGGGAGATATTAGAGAGGCAGAACTGGTAGAAATGGTTACTAAAGATGTTGTGGAGAGTAAGAATCGAAAAATGCTGCTTCACTGGTTTCTGGCCTGGACTGGACAACAAGCACATTCATCACATGCAGGCCACGGGCTAGGGAATATAAAGGTAAGTTTATCAAGTGGGGAACTGGATGGAGAAAATGTCAGCTCACTTTTCGAATCAGCCCATAAAAGAATAAATGTATCTTCTTACAACAAAATAAAAATGCACACAGATGAGGTCTAAAGCTGTTTTTAGAGATAAAGCCACTAGGGGTAGTAGATTCAACAGTAAATTTCAAATAGTTCTGGACATATCAAAGCTTCTCAATGCTGCTTACAATTTAGCAGATACACTATCTGCTCTGAATTTTATTAAAAGGGTTAAACATTTCTTTCTTCAACAATCTATTTAAATATGTAGCAATTGAGTAACAGCTAAATTAGACACAAACAGATCCCAGGTGCTTTCTTTCAAATGGCAAGTTTAAAAAGTATGATGATATATTTGTTCCTCCGTATGCCTTACTTTAGCACCTTCAGCTGTAATTGATTTAGAAAAGTAAAGGACAGTTGGGGGTAAGTACTGACTTACCACTCAAGAACAACAATGCACTCTTAAAGAGTGTAAGTTAAGGGCCCATGCAAATTAAATATGTATCATCACAGGGGCTTAACTCAATTCAAAATATGTTAATCCAAAACTCAATTTCCTTATGGCAAAAACGACTACTTTGGGGAGGATGTAAGTGCTCTAAAATTGATTATGGTGATGATTACACAATTCTGAATATTCTAAAAACCACTGAGCTGTACACTTTAAATGGGTGAACTGTGTGGTATGTGAATTATATCCAATAAAGCTGCCATTTAAAAAAATGAACACTTTTTAATCTACTCATAGCAGATTTTATAATTGCTCAAATTTTATATGAGGCTTCTCAGGCTTTATCAGACTTCGAAACAAGCAGGAAAACACAGAAAAAGTATATTTTATTGGTATTTAGGCCTAGCACAGTTCAATTCAAATAAAATGGAACAGAGCAATTTATTTAATTGAATATAACATATAAACAATTTTTTAAGTTTGTTTTATCATATGATTGTGTTCATGCAAGTACAATCATCAAACTGTCCTTCTAAGCATTTATCATAGCACCACCTTTTATTTGCAGTACTCGATATAAATTTCATTGTCAAACATCTGGCTTTAGCAATGTAAACATTTACTACAAGTAAACTTTAAAAGGTAAAAGTGAATGATACTAATGAATAAATCAAAATAAAACTGAGCATCACCACATGATATCATTCAACAAAATATTATATAATACTGTTTGAATAAGAACTTAATACATTTCATAAAGTGGAAGCAAAAATAAAAAGCAATATGTAAACTCCCAAAATAGTGTTAAAATACTGAAGGACATAAAGTAAAATTTACCTCTGAAAAACAAGGGGAAACAACATAACCATGCAGTAAAAACCAATTTTGGTTTAGTAGTGATGACAGTTACTTTACTGCAGACTTCCTAAAATGCACTATAACAAAATGGCTTATTTTCTATCACTCTTTAAAAAAAAAAAATTATCCTGTTTAATCATGTAAGTTGGGTACTTTATGGGAATTTCACATTTTTTTGTCAGTTGTGGAACTGTTACCCCAAAAACTTTTCATCTCTAAACTATTTTTCCAAATGACCAAAACCATTAAGTTATCTTTGTGAAAATTACCTTATATAAAGCCAACTAATTCCTAAACAAATCATCATAAAAATAAATCTTCCTTAACAGAATAAGTACAGAAAAAGTATATGCATAAGTGCTTGAAAATCACAGATATATTTTAATGAACAGGCAAAAATGTTCACATTTATCATTACTGTTGATGATTTTGTTTACTTTCTGCTTAAAATCAAGTTTTCAAAAAGTCAGCAAGGACATATTCAGTGCCACTTTGGATTTTTCTACAATATACAAATGAGTTATATCTCTGTAGTACAAGGCCAACTCTATTTTTTACTCTTTAACATAATTAAGTTATAAAGACCTCAGGTTTCTAAAACCAGTCATAATACTGTGGGAAGCAAAATAAATTTGTTCTTATTGCTCTCATATTCCAGCTTAATCTACAAATGTGAACATTTTTCCACATGTTATCTCAAAGCATACTAATACAAAGCCTAGAGAGATACCTCTGTTGGTTTCCACAGATAAAATGAAAAAAATGAAATTGAAATATTATTTCCTCTTAAGTGTCCTTAATATGTTTAGCTCTTCAAGCAGCACTTGACACAGCAAGTTTCTTCAAGTGATCCATAAACACTTGTAAACTAACATCATCTGTGAGAATAGGTGCTCCAGACTCCTAGAAGAAAGATGTTTGCTATGATTAAAACAGAGTAATACCTTAAAATGTATAAGCAAATGTTTAAAACAGACAAGGAATCATTATAAGCAGAATAACACCGATCTTCCTGTTGTAGAATAAAGAATCTGACTGGCCCTTGTCCCTGGTTCCTCAGAGGGAGACTCTATACCCTTGGAATTTCCTAATAGTAGTGTCTTTGTTATTCATAAGCCCCTCCACTTACAACTGAATTCATGAGCTCAACTGAGATGAGATGACTCAGGATGGGGGCCAGTCATCAGAAAGATCAACATGTGATTAGAGGGCTGGGTATTTCAGACAACCTGACCTCTAGGGAAGGAAAGTGAGGAAAAGGGAGGGAAAAAGGGGAGCTGGAGATTCAATAAATCAGGCCTGGTAGTAAAGAAACAAATATTGATACCAAAGCTCAGTAGAGATTCCTGTCTAAAAAATTTATCAATATGCTAGGAGGTAACACATCCTGATTCTATGGGGAAAGAGCACAGAAGCTCTGTATCTGGAACCCTCCCAGACCTCACTCTGAGGGGGTCTCTTCGCTGGTCCTTATTTGTATTCTTTATAATAAAATTGTAATCATAAATATAGTGCTTTTCTGAGTTCTGTGTGTTCTTCTAGAGTAATCAAACCTGAGAGGGGGAGGCACCACCACCACCAACTCCCCCCACCCTCTCACCCCTACAGATTGGAAGTACAGGAATCCCACTAGCAGCTGGCACCTGAAGTTGGGGGCAGGCCTGCTGTGAACTACGTCATTTAACTTACACTGCCCCCAAGTGGTCGGCATCAGATTTGCACTGCAGAATCCGGACAACTACATACCGAACTTAATCTCTACAGTAGTAAAGTGTTCATTTGTCTTTTATGTATTGGTGCTTTATCACTACTAAGGAATAAATCTGCCTTGGTAAGATTACTGCTGCCTGTCTACTAAATAAAATTGAAATTGCACATATTTTGGGGCACCTGGTGGCTTAGTTGATTGAGCATTTGACTCCTGGTTTCTACTCAGGTCATGGTCTTTGGGGTGCTGGCATTAAGCCCCATGTTGGGCTCCATGTTCAGCGAGAAATCTGCTTTAGAGATTCTTTCTCCCCCTCTCCCCCAATGCACCTCCTACTGCTCGTGTTCTCCTCTCTCTCAAATAAACACATAAAATCTGGGGGGGGGGGGGGGGGATGAAAGAAATTGTACATATTTTAACAGACATGCCAGCTGGAAGGAGGTATATTGGTATATTTACAATTTTTTTAAAGATTTTATTTATTTATTTATTCATGAGAAACAGAGAGAGAGAGGCAGAGACATAGGCAGAGGGAGAAGCAGGCTCCCCGCGGAGAGCCTGATATGGGACTGGATCCCAGGACCCCAGGTTCACAACCTGAGCCAAAGGCAAACAATCACTGAGCCACCCAGGTGTCCCTACAATATTTTTAAAATAAACCATGCTTATCATTTTCATTCAAGTCATTTTAATTGATCTCTGTGGGTCCTAAGTAATTATCAAGAGTTAAGGAAAATCCCTAACTTCAATTTTAATAAAAACTGTGTTGACAGAATGACTTTGGTAATCCAAACCACTAACAGTGAAATTCTATTGTAGCAAGAAAAAGGTTTTCTGAAAGATTTTATATCTGGATTTTTACATTTTTCACCTGATACTCAAGTTCTCATTTATAAGTAAATATAAAAAATCTAAAACAAGTAATTTTCAGAGATCAGCAAGTGAATAACAAATAGGACATGGGCATTTTTAGCTCTTGCAAATTCCAGTCTGGCATAGCCACAGACATGCCATGACCTCTCCTGAATAAGGGACAATCAATTTTACTATGTGTTTTCATACATTAATCATAAAAACTTGATAATGGAGACAATAACACTGAGAATAAGAGTTTGGAGTCTGGAGCCAGACAGCATGGGCTCGATTCCTCCTCAGCCACTTGCCTGCGTGACTTTGAGGAAGATAAATTACTTAACCTCTCTGTGTCTTAGTTTCCTCATCTGTAAAATAAAGGTAACAAAAGGACCTATTTCATATGGTTGTTATAATGATTAAATGAGTTCAACTGTGTAAAGAAACAGAACAATACCTGACACACACAGCAGGAATACAACATGTCTGATCTATTATTACCTCTTTTGAAAAATCTACTCTTGTAACACCAAAAATATTTTTCCTTATTGTACATTCAGTTAACAGAGAAGCAAAGGTCTCAAAACTATGACTTAGACTAATAATAATCTGGTAGCTCTTGTTTTTTTTTTTTTGTTTTCTGTAAATATTCCTGATTTACACATTTTCCACTTCAATTCACCCAATCCCAGATGTATTTTCTCCCGGTCAAGACAAAAATATACATCAATTTTCTAATTTATATATGTAAAGATTTTATTTGAAATTATAAATACTAATGCTCAATGCAAACATCAAAAATTTGCAGCTGATTGACCTTAATTTTTCAACTGTGCCTGTTTTCTCCTTAAAATATATCCAGGATTAGGCAGAAAGATCCAAGCTATTAGTGTATGAAACTACAGCAGTGGGGAAGCAGTGTTGCAGTGGTGCCCTCTTCAGGCCATCTATGGATAAAACTTATCACTGGTACTTGATTTCTGACAAAAAGAAAACTAAATTGTAAGATTGTATAATTTTTAGTAAAATACTTGGCTACCAAGTTAACTCTCTAAACTGCAATCATCGATTTAGCTTAATGATTAAACATTTGTATTCTCCAGTCAGAGTAGCACAGGGTCAAATCCAGACCCTAACACAAGTCAGCTATGTGATCTTAGATAGGTTACTTAAGCTATTTAAGCCTAATTTCCTCTTCTGCAAAATAGAGTTAATAGTAAGCACCTCATAAGACTGTTTTAATAATTAAGTATGAGTGCATAAGAAGCTTAGCACAGGAACTAAAACAGTATAGATTCAGCTTATTGGTTATTATTATGATTATTATCTATAAAAATATTAACAATTTTTCTTACAAAAAAGCATAGGTCAAGAAAGACCTTAGGGCTCTTATTTATGCCTCTACTTCCAGGTCATAATAAACTTAAAAGTTTATTTATTTATAAGATTTTATCTATTTATTCATGAGAGACACAAAGACAGAGACATAGGCAGAGGGAAAAGCAGGCTTCCTCTGGGAAGCCTGATGCAGAACTCGATCTCAGGACCCCAGGATCACACCCTGAGTCAAAAGCAGATGCTCAACCACTGAGCCACCCAGGCATCCCTAAACATCAAAGTTTAAAACAGATTTTCTTTCCTATTTAAAGTATCTTTGGGGCACCTGGGTGGCTCAGTCAGTTAGGCATCTGACTTTTAATTTCAGCTCAGGTTGTGACCTCACTGGTCATGGAATCAAGCCCTGTATCAGGCTCCACACTTAGTGGGGAGTCTGTTTGAGATTCACTTTCCTTCTACCCCTCCCCCTGCTCAGGAACAGGCATGCTATTTCTCTCTCTCTCAAATAAATAAATAAATCTTAAAAAATAAAATAGGGGAACCTGGGTAGCTCAGCCAGTTAAGCATCTGCCTTCAGCTCAGGTCATCATCCCAGGGTCATAGGATCAAGCACTATAGTGGGCACCCTGCTCAGTGAGGAGTCTGTTTCTCCTTCTCCCCCCTGCCCCTCTGCCAGCTTATACACTCTCTCTCAAATAAATAAAATCTTTTATAAATAAATAAATAAATCATTAACGAGACTTATTATTTCCCCACTGAGAACAAGACTAATAACTAATATTTACTGAGTCTTACTGTGCATATCAAGTACATATTGTTAAACTTTGTTAACAAAGTCAAAGATAAGTAACAGTTTTCAACTACCAGTCCAGAATGATGCCTCTCCATGCTTAACAGCTCAACACGTTCTTTATAAACTTACTACCAACTACATCTCCATGCTGTAATTTATTATTTTTTAAGTAGATTCCACACACAATGTGGGGCTTGAATTCACAACCCTGAGATCAACAGTCTCATGCTCTAC
Organism: Vulpes vulpes; assembly: GCF_048418805.1. Lineage (NCBI taxonomy): Eukaryota > Metazoa > Chordata > Mammalia > Carnivora > Canidae > Vulpes > Vulpes vulpes. Next base: position 78,411,903 of record NC_132785.1, read on the forward strand.
TGACTGAGCCAACCAGGTGCCCCATATTGTAATTTAAATCCAGAAAAGCAAGAAGCAAGTTATTATTTCCATGAACTAAACCATACTTTTTTTTTAAGGTTTTTTATTTATTCATGAGACACAGAGAGAGAGAGAGAGAGAGAGCGAACACGAGCAGAGACACAAGCAGAGGGAGAAGCAGACTCCATGCAGGGAACTTGATGTGGGAATCGATCCTGGAACTCCAGGATCATGCCCAGGGTCGAAGGCAGGGGGCTAAACTGCCGAGCCACCCAGGGACCCCCAACCATACTTTTTAATGTGGAAATTCAGCCACGAAGATTTATTTTATTTAGTCTGCATTAATGTAGGCTCACAACATTTTGTTAAATAAATTATATAAATGGCAACAATCAGCTAGAGGGAAAGAACAGCTACCCTCTTTAGAAAAGGACTTCTGTATTCTTCCCACAAACCCTAGTCCACCAGAGCCCCTTGCCCGCAGGTATTGCCCCTTCACTCAGAGAGTATCAGATTTTCTTGTAAGAGCTTCATTCATTTGTTACTTACCTGCTCCTAAGGGCATTTGCTAGGGGACCCCTGACAAATACTATTTTAAGGTATCCATTAACCTCTCCTTCTCCATAATGACTAATCACCATTTCCATGAACTTTATTAATTGGTACTACTTTCTTATCCTCTTGCAATTTTCTTAAGTAAGTTTCTCTTAAGTTGTGAGATCCAGACTAGATCCAATACTCAGATGACTCAAGCATAATGGAAAGGCTGATTTATGGCACATTCTGTATTCCAAACTTCCACGTCATAGTAGTATACTTAGCTTTTTGTTCCACAGCAAGTGAAATGGTGAGGGTGATATTGATAATCATATGTATATGCATTATACAGGCATAAATTTTTTTCTTTCATGTGCAATATACCCCTTCCACACTTTCCAAGAGTAAACTCCTTTCCTTGCTCTAAAAAATCTTACCTTTCAGAACTTTTAGACCATGGATTCAATTTATTTATCTATATCATAAAGTCTCTAACTCCTAAATACCTCCACAAAGCTCTCATACTCTAATCTCTGTTCTTCTGACCAAATCTATTATACTCAATACATGCTATGTTTAAGGTACTGTAGACAGTCAAAAATTAAAATACCATAGTTATTATTCTCAAGTAATTTATAACCTAACACGAGAGATAAGAGCATCAGAAATGGATGAAAAAAGGAATGAAGGGGGAAAAACATTATATTAAACAAGTCATGCAATCATAGAAAAATTTTCATGGAGTCCATAAACTTCGAACTCAGCCTTGAGGGATGGCTTCATGTGTACAAGTGGTGATAGGGACAAGTTACAAAGATGGTAACATGCTTAATGTAGTCAAAGTAGAATAAGAAATCCAGTTGGCTAAAAAGACAAAACAGTAGCTGAAAGTGGGAAAACTTTGTATTATGCAATAAAGGACCCTCCAAAGCAATATAAAGAGTTTATTTATAATTCTATATGGCATTATTAAAGATTTTTTTTAAACTTATTTATTTGAGAGAGAGAGCATGTGGGCTAGGGGAGGGACAGAGGAAGAGAGCAAATCTCCAGCAGACTTTGCACAGAGCCCAACGCAGGGCTTAATCTCATGACCTGAGCCGAAACCAAGAGTCCCTTAACTGACTGAGCCACCCAGGTACCCCAAAGATTAAAGATTTCTAGCAGTGCTCTTAACTTAAAACTGCTTCAGGGAGACCACTCTGGCCACTGTCAAAATGGAAGAAAAAGGTCTGAAGCACTGACACTCTATATGAATAGTAACAAGGGCTTGACCTCAGTTAGTGACGTGGAAAGGGGGGAATGGATAGGGGAAAGTGATCAAACCATTTATGAATAATTAGGGGCAGAAGGGAGAAAATAAAATGCAAATGACTAAAGTTGCAAGCCTTGGGAACTCAGAAAATGGTGGGGTCCTCTGTAAAAATAGGAGAGTCAAACAGAACAAGATGGTAAAAAAGAGGTAATTTCAAGTTGGGACACGTTGCTTATGCAATGTCTACAGGAAGCTCCTCCAGTGACATATATATAACAGGCAGTTATGGAAATTCCAGTCTATAGCTCAATGTGAAGTCAAACTAAAGGTACAGATTTGCCAGTTAGCCTCAGATGAAAGCTGAAGCCTTATGGGTGTATGCAATCACCCGTATGCAAAAAAACAGTGTATGCCGGGAAATCAGGGAAAATTTTTGAGGTACCTCTACATTTAAAGAGAAGAAGCCTTAATCCTAATACTACTTCTTCTACCCAGCCTGGACCTCACATAGAAATTACTGTACTCCCTTTAATGTGTCCATCTTTCTTATTTCCAGTGCTAATATCACCCCCCAAATCTGTCATCTTTGATGCAATGCCTGAACTACAAAGCATGGTTAAAAAACATAATGGAAGCAAGCTCTAGAAATTGTTAGTAAATAAAATGAGCGTTCCAATATGAGCATTCTGTCTTCAACATCTTTCTCTCTCATTATCCTTCCTACCAATTTGCTTTTGCAGAAGGAAATGTCCTGCCTCCTTAGCAATGCATCAGCTGCATATAGTGCTTGTGATCACACTTTCTGCTTTTGAGGATCTTAAACATCTGTAAGCTTTTTTCAGCCTCTTACAGTTGATCTACAAATAAGTTCTATGCCCTTACCCTAATAAGTATCATCCTTTTATCCTACTATTCAAACTCAGATTAAATTTGTAGAAAAACCATTTACACTTAACAATCTCCACTTCTTTACCACCCTAGTACTAACTCCTTACAATCTATCTTGTATTCAATCAATATTTAAAACTGCTTACCAAGGCCACAAATGACCTACCTCCTAGTCTTCAAATTCCACCTTTTTGTAGTCTTTATCCCTCTTCAAATGTCTACAGCATCTCATATTTTGAGATGCTTCCTTCTTTCTATAAAGCCCTCCCTCACCTATTATAACATGGTACAATATTCTTTTCATTTTCCTCTCACCTCTCTATTTGTAAACTACTCCTACCAATTGTACTTCCTCAAGAGTTTATCTCATCCTTCTTTTGCTTCTCTACTCTCTCCCTGGACAAGTATCCACTGTGATGACTTTAAGTATCACTTGTCCATGATCAACCTTCACATCATTGCCCTGATCATCAACCCAAATTTCTAAAAGCCTGCTAGATGTTATCTGGCCATCTAGATGTTATCTCAAATTCAGTGTGCCTAAAATCAAACGTTTTCTCTCTGCCTCTCACTTGCTGGTACATGTTCTCCTAGTTATACTAGCTGAAAACCCTCCTTACCTTGTTTTCCCTCAGCTATTTATTTTTTAAAAACTCAAACCTATAGAAAAGTTGAGAAAAAAGTACAATGAACACCCACATACTCTATACGTAAATTCATTAACATTTTGCCACATTTGCTTTATGTTTCTTTATGTTTCCTTTTTTCCTTTTCTTTCTTTTGTGAATCACTTCTGTAAATTGGAAGATATCATGATGTTTCACCCCCAAATGCTTTAGGATGTATCTCCCAGGGTCACGGACAATATCCTATATAACCACAACAGTAGTATCACCATAAAGAAATTTAGTAATATTATACTAGTAGCTGATAAATAGTACATATTCAAATTTCGCAAATATCCCAATTATGTTCTTTATACTTCTTTCCTCTGTAAAATCCAGAGTTCAATCAGAATTCAGATTTTGCATTTAGCTGTCTTTCCCTAGAATAACTTTTACTTTTCTGGAACTTCTAATCAAATCTCATTGGTTCCACTTTTAAAATATCACTAAAATCTATTCCTTTTCATCATCTTGCCTTCATTCTCCCTCACTTGGATTACTTCAAAACATAGTTTCAACCTGCAGAATGTTCTCAATTTTAAGATTCAACTTTACTTTCTCAGACCCAAATTTACCCTGTTCAAAAACCTTCAGTAACATTTTATTACTTACTAAATAAAGACTCAGCTCCTCAGAACTCAACCTGGCATTTAAGATCCTCCACAATTTAGTCACACAATACACTTCCAATTTATTGTTCTATTCATCCTATGTGTGCTCTGTACCTTATTTAGTCCATACTGTCCTCTATTTGGAAGTCCTTTCTGCATACAATTTCTACTTCTTAAAAACTGTGACCATTCTAAAAGGAAATGTTCCCTTTTGTGAGCTCTTTTCTGTTCACACAGTCTCCTACTGCTATCATGTGCTGTTTCCCCCCTTCCTCTTCTAACCCCTATAATATTTTATATTTTTCTAAAAGAACATATCTCATACTGACTTATATTTTAATTAGATATGTATTGAATCTCTAGTACTAGATTACAAGCTCTTTAAAAGCAGGGATGATCAAAGTGATGAATCACTAAATTCTATTCCTGAAAATAATATTATACTATATGTTAACAAACTAGAATTTAAATAAAAACTTGAAACATTAAAAAAAAAAAAAAAAGCAAGGATGGTCACTATGTATCCTAAAGTGCCAATACAAAGTCCTATACATTGGATACTTGATAAATGTTGTACCAATAGGTAGGACTTCTTACAAACCAAAATATATTAACAATGATTTCCAGGCTCCTGCCTATCTTGTTCAACTACAATCCCTGATCTCTTTCAACTTATTATGTGTGGCCTTTTGTAGTTCATGTCCTAGCATTAAGCTTAAATCATCACTTCCTATCTTATATTATACACTATATTGCTTTTTTGTCTCAAGGGTGTAGTATTAACCTTGGAATATGAAGGAATTCTACCTAGTTGATACGATCACTTTTTATTTTCTATGGTGCCACCAAATGCTAATTCTATTTTCTACTCATTTTTTCATTAATTTTACAACAGAAATCACTAGCAAATACACAGGAAAAAATGTAGTTCTCACTAAAATAACAAACTATAAATACACTAAAGAAATAATTCCAAGTTCCACTATTTACACTTACCTGTCCCCAGGCATACATATTATTATGAGTCTGGGAAGGGTTGACTTTTGAAAGCAGGAAACGAGCCTTACAAGGGAAGAAGAAATAACATTATCCATTAAAAACAGATTTAGTCAATATGAGCTGAACAAACACAATATGTAACCTAAAATCAACTTTATTTAATGTTTTAATAAAACTAATTTTATTAAAAAGCAACTTTTAAAAAATAAACTAATTTTGGAAATATGTGGGCCACAACATGTTACAAATAAAGGTACCCTCTTCTCTCCAAGCTAAACACTCATAACAAATAATAAACTGCTGAGTCCAAAATTCAGCATATAAAATTTATGTGTGCAACAAGTATAAGAGTTGTGTGAAATTTACTAAACACTTGGTCTGAAACATCAGAGATTTGAAGTACCAAAAAGTGACCTATATATTCTTTTACTTTAAACAATGACTCTCAAAATAAATAAATAAATAGATAAACAAACAAACAAACAAACAAACAAATAAATAAATAAATAAAATAAACGATGACTCTCAAACTTTCTTAAACTGTAGGTTTTTCCATAAGACAATTTACTCAACACTTTAACCATCTATCCACTAAACCTATCAACAGAAAAACCAGAATAAAAGGAAAATAGCACTACACATGACAACACATCAATGAGAAAACTAGGCATAAATTATCATGTCATATAGGTAGTCAATATTTTGAAATTTAGTACCACACAAAATCTTTTTCTACTCTATGAGTAAGCATTTTAATACAAGAGCACTGGCTCTAGAGTCAGAACACCCAGATTTGAATCTCAGTTTCTCCCCTACTGTGTTTCCTTGGCCACAATAACCTAAGTTTCACTCTTATTATCTATAAAATGGAGATAACAATATGACTGTCTTGAGGATCAAATGAGATAAGGTGTGTAAAGTACTATCAGCTTTACAAATTCTCCATACATGGTAACTCTTATTACAAATATAATAAAACCCGAAAAATAACTGCTATCATTTCTGAGTAACAGTTGCTGATATTTATCACATAATTTATAACACTGTGCTAGGCACTAGAGATATAATAATGAATGAAGCAAGGTCCCTGCCTTTAGCAAGTGAAACAAACTTATAATAACCTATAGTTAATTTATTATAACTCTAACAAAATTACAAGGGAGAAGTAAGAAGTATTTTAAGAGTATATGTTAAGGGATCTTAAACCAAGCTTTCTGAAAGGTCCTGAAGGGCCATGTGTATTTGTAACATAGTTAATCCTTGTAATTCTAAAAACCACAAAGCCTTTTGTAATACAATGCTTTGTAATGCATGACATTTTCTAAAAACTGAACTGACAGAATGAGGAAAACAGAAAAAATTATGTTACCACAAACTTCATATTCATTGACTTTTTCATTAAATAAGCAGATTTAAAACAATTATGCCAAAAAAGGTACACTAAATTATTTTCCAAATTGTCCTTCTTGCTCAACTAAAGCTGACATACCACCATAACATCATTCTGGCTCTGTTACTAAATCTGGGCTGGTGGCAGAAGGTGGGAGAAACTGCTAGCTTTTGGCAACTGGCCCATAATCACTACTTTGCTCTCAGTGCTAAGGCAAAAACAAGCATATTTTCCCTTGTAAACATTCTTTCTACCTATCTCCTTTCTCTTTTACTTGCCTTATGAAGTAGTCTTTTCATATTAAAGTCAGAAGCAAGTGAGAACAACTCATTACAAGACTAACAACAAACAAATTAACTGTACTTACCTGGCTACCTCCATGTTCAGTGTCAATGTACCTTGGCATTGGAAATCTGGAATGAAGAATCTCTTGTGCATCATCCACTGGGGCTTGTAGAAGATGGCGGAAATTTTCATATTCTGGCATGTCCTGGTATCCTGACTTGCGCCACTGTGCGATGGTCTAATTTTAAAACAATGAAAGGAATTACTACTTTCAATTTCTTGCCTTTCCAAAAACTTTAAGAGTTTTTTTTTTCAAAAGAATTGATCCTCAGGAAAAAAAAAAAAAAAAAAAGAATTGATCCTCAGAAAATAAGAAAATTATAAATTATTATTTCATTTATCAGTTTTTAAATCAAGACATTTGGGACGCCTGGGTGGCTCAGCAGTTGAGGATCTGCCTTTGGCTCAGGGCATGATCCCAGAGTCCCAGGATGAGGCCCACATTGGGCTCCTTGCATGGAACCTGTTTCTCCTGTCTATGGCTCTCTCTCTGTGTCTCTCATGAATAAATAAATAAAATCTTTTAAAAAAATAAAAATAAATCAAGACATTGATTTTGGTATTCTTGTGTACATAGATGCAAAATTAGAATATTTCTTCTCCTTTAAAAGTAAAAAGAAATAATAAACCAGAAAAAATTTTAAACAGTACGTTTATATTATTAGCTGAAAGCTATCTACTTAAGTTTATGATAAACAAGGGGGATTTTTGTTAACAGAAGATTTCCCAGAGACTTGAAAATTAACTGCCTACTATATAAAATCTTTATCAATGGAGTTACATTCTGGCAAGATATATAAACATATAAACTTGAGTAATGATAGCAGTAACATTATAAAGATAATATATGTGTAGAAGAGCATCTGAATCAATTCTTTTATTAAAGTAAATGGCTCCAAAAGCCATGTAATTAAATCATCCAAAAATTTAAACTTGGCTTGGTTTCTAACTTAATTGCATCAGTCAATATATACTCTATATAGCTTTATATTCTGTATTTAACAGAAGAACAGTCATGTGCATTTCCAATTTCTCTGTTAAGTACATTAACAAGCTATTTTTTTTTAATTACAAAAAAAAAGCAGCAAACTACCTTACTGTCATTAGGATAGAATAGACATTATTCTTAAAAATTAAAGGACATTAGTATTGGTAGCAATTCAAAATAATAATCAATATATCTTTTAAAAGGCCTAGATAATGTTACTTAAAAGGATATTTTGAGTAACACCTCTACTATTATAGTACAAATCTAAAATCATTTACAATTAAAACAATTTGAAAAATAAATCTGCACGTTACTAGACTAACTAGAATATAAATTTGAGTGTGGGTCTGTGAAAAAAGAAACTCAGTATCTCTCAAGGCATCCAGAATATAATGCTTTCTTATACAGAGGAAGCATTTAATTATTGGCTGAATGAATAAATGCAGGAATGGAGAGAGTTCTGCTAAATACCTGGATTAAAGTTTAATGGCGGGGCACCTGGGTGGCTCAGTGGTTGAGTGTCTGCCTTTGGCTCAGGTCATGATCCCAGAGTTTGGGGACCGAATCCCACATCAGGATCCCCATAAGGAACCGGCTTCTCACTGTGCCTATGTCTCTGCCACTGTCTCTGTGTTTCTCATGAATAAATAAAATCTTTGAATAAATAAAATCTTTAAATAAATAAATAAATAAATAAATAAATAAATAAATAAATAAAGCTTAATAGCTACTCAAATATTCTGCTCTTTTCAAGTATGTACCATTCCAATCAAATAAAGGTGTAAGTTTTAACTCACTTATGCTTTAAATAAGTTTTCAGCTCATGTGGAATATTTTTTTTAAATACTTTAAGAAAGAATTGTATTTTATACCTATTTTATAAAAATAGAAATAAAAGTTTATCCTGAAGGAAGCACTAGCTATATAGTAAGGAGGGGAAAGCTTCCATGAATAAAAACTTTATGACACATATATGCATAGCTTTAAATGCTATGGAATCTTACCTCACCATGATAGATCAAAATCTGGAAGAACGTGTCCATGAGAAGAATGCGATCTGCAAGAATGCTGCTGCTATCAAGAAGAACCGGCTAACAGCAGAAAACAGTGAGAGAAGAAGATGGAATAATAAATTACTTAAAGTTACAAAATCGATCTTTCCAGAATATTTTAAATTTTAAGTTTATATCTTATAACTTAAAAACATCTTGCTATCATGAATTCTTGCAGTATATTTTTTCTGAGAAATCACAAAAATGGAGGTAACAATGGAAAAAGTAGAGCCAAGAGGAAATCAGTGTTAACTCCTAAGGCTGATGATGGCTCCATTTAGTGAGAGTGGAAAGGCTTGGGAAAGAGCAAATTTGGAGACGGAATAGTTCTGAATAGGAAATGTAAGGAGCTAATATACATTAATAGGAAATATAATGAAGCCCGAGCTAATGACATAAATTTGGGTATCACACACATTAAGATGGTATATGCATCACAGTATATGTCTACACTACAGGGAGAGAGGACAGAGCAAAAGCCAGAGATGGAGACCTGGAACCTGCCAACACTTAGGAGATCTGAAAGGGAGAAGTCAGCAAAAGGAGACCGAAAAGGAAGAAGTGGTGATTAGGTGGAAAACCAGTAGGTACTGCGGGTATAAGAGAAATTTAAAAAAAAAAAAAAAAAGGTTTTAAAGGAGAATCCTCATTAGGTAAATGCTACTGAGAGTTCTGGCAAGATGTAGGACACTGGTGGCCTGGTAAGAGTTGTTTCAATGTAATGTCAAGGACAAGAATCTGAATAATGTTGGTTGAGGAGAGAATGTGAGGTGAGATCATCATACAGACAAGTAACTTTCTGAGTTTAGCTACAACTGAGACCAGAGAAATGGGTGCTAATTAGAGAAAATGTGAAGTCAAGGGTGGTTTTGTCTGTTGGTTTTTAATGTAAATATTACTCAGGTTTCTGTGTTAATGAAAATGATCCAGAAGAAGAATAAGTCATGATTGAGGAAAGAGGATTCCAAAAGCAAATTAAGTAAATGAAGCTAATGGGATTCATGGATGAAATGGAAAGACTGGAATTTAAAAGAGGCAGACAGCAGGGATTGTGGGATTCCAAACTTCTTCTAAACACTAATCTACATTTTCCAGACACCTACAATTTACATGTATTACTCTGAAATAATAAAAATCTCTAAAACTTTCTTTCCTGATTCAAAGAAAGAAAGACCAAAACTATACGACCAAAATACATAGCTAGACCATCACATTAACAATATATATTTTCTAGAAAAGCAGACACTATGACAAACTACTAAAAACAATTATAGTAACAAAATGTTTTATACACTATTTTTTACAAAACAATGAATAAAGGCATCATGAGAGATCATTCATCAAGAGATATTATATTCTCTTTATGCTGACCATCCTTAAATATTATTTTCAAATATAGTCACTAATACTTTTAAGTGGCCAGACAATTTGAAGCACAAAATAGAAAAACTGTTTGACAACTGGTTAAAGTGGGACAGTTTGCTAAGAAATCTAAATGGATGACATTAGATTTCTAACCTTTCTAACTATACATCTTTATAATCAACTGTATCCTATGTTCAAAAAGGGCTATAAGAGAATGAGATTATATTCAAGCAAGAAGCTTTGTTTAGACAGAATGTCCTAATTATCAGACAATATACTCTGAAAAAGTTACAGGTTCTAGATTCATCATTACATCTGGACCCTGTTAAAGACATAATAATCACAAGCCCTAGAGGATTTGATCAACCAAATAACTAGATTAATTGATCTTAAGTCTCTTCCACCTCACTTTTTATGTTTCTTAAATGATTTTCTAGTGCAACCTGGCATATAGTAAGCACTCATAAATTTTTTTAAGTGAATATATAACAACTTCTTGAATTAAATTCTTATATTTAGTAACCATCTTCCAAGAAAATTTGTTTTCACTTTTTAATGACACACATCACAGCAACAAAACAAATTGTTGTCTTCTGTCTCTCTTACCTCTGGGGGTCCACTAAAAGAATATGCATACAGAATAGGCTGAATCATGATTAAGGACTGGGTCAAATCTTGACGCATAAAATGGTGACGATAATATGAACTCTCATCGGGACTATTGTTAAAAACTTGTAAGAAAGGAGATCTTCTTAAATGAAACATAAACTACAAGAAAAAAATGTGAGATAGCTTTTACTTATTTTATTGCAAAAAAAAGTTTACTATTATAAAAGCATTTGATTAGAACTATTAAGATAATAAAAACAAGTTATAAGGACATTCTAAATTGTATTCTTAAGAATCTCATTAATGGTCTTTATCAGTTACTTAAAAACATAATTCAACAACAATTACAAAAATGAAAGTAAAAGAGATGACTCAAAATGAAAACAAGACTAGGAACAAAAAACTCCTTGCCTGGAACTAAGTTATTCAGATGCTGATGCTACATGGTGCATTATCAGCATTCTTTGTTTTTATTCCTCATCTCCCTGGCCACTATCTCTGAATCTTTTTTATTACTATTCCTTACCACCATCAAAAGAGTCCAAAAGAACGTAAAAATAGATTAATAGATTTTCTATTTTATGAGAGTTCCCAAAAAATGCATGGGGAAGGGTCTGCATTGATTTAAAAAAAAGAAAAAAGAAAAAAAAAGGACTTACATACACTCACTTGTTTCTCAATATTTAAGTTCTTTCTCATTCCTAAGAAACATTCTTTAGACTTTGTTTCATTACTTCTTTCTCTTTTCAATTTCCTTCTATCCGCTCCTCAATATGAAAGAGATCAAAAAGGGGAAGAGTTTGGCCTAAACAAAGGACAGCTACATTGTGCTTTGATACAATCAAAGGGTCTCAGATACAATCAATAGAATCAGCTTTCCAAAGAACTCTCATTTGTCTTTCAGTTACTTTTCTACACTTCCCTCAGCACTCAGGGCTCAAGTGCTTACATGATGCTCCTGTCTGGGACTCATCCACAGGTCTCTCCCAGCACATGTCACTCAATGACATTAGCATTCCTTTTCTTTCTTCTGTGATCAGAATTCATGGAGAGGCTGTCTCATCCCTTACCACTTTAGCTATTCCTGTTTATTCACAGCAATATGTAATTGGTAAATTTGGGGGTAAATATTTTAGAAATAAAAACCTTCCTTAAATTTATGTTACCTTTTATAAAAGCGTTTAGAAACCACAAAGAAAAAAAATTTTTGTGGGTCCTCTGCTATTTCCAATAGAGGGGGAAAGATGAAAAGCCCCAATCTCTTGGGAGATCTATTAACTATTAAAAGCCTAAAAAGAAGGCATAGAGTTGGGAGAGATGAGAAAGAAAGGAAAGTGTTCAGCATTCAGTCAAATACTAAGGCTAATGCCCTCAATCTCTTTCCTTTAAGTTTCTGCTACTAATATAAGTCCTAAGAAAGGTTTTTGCTTGACTTAAGGCAAATAGACTTTGCTCTTTCTTAGTTCTCCAAAATTGTAACCAGAGATTTAGGGACATCTCCCTGTATAAACATGAAGTTTCTACAATACAGTTCACTGAAAGATTTTCAAAAAAAATAATAGTAGTCCTGAAAAGAGAGTTAAAGCCTTAAGCAAAGTGTTCACGGGCAAAAATTTGAATTTCCATGTCTCAATATAATCCTCCTTCCAGACTAAGCTAAAATGCCCTCTTCTAAAAAGATGTATGACACCACTTACTTGGAAGGATTCCTGTAAGTTTCCCTTAAATTTTGTGTATATTTTACAGCATTTCTCCCCTTCTGTTCTGTTAGGTATATTTTAGTTCTCACCCTTCAGACTGAAAGCTCCTTGAAAATGAGATCCGTGCCAGTCATCTTTATTCTCTTAAAGTTCCCTGCATATAGACCTCAGCTGAATAAATGTTCTGTTAGTCATCACATAAATAACCTAAGCTTTTAAAAATATCGACCAAAATAAGACAGGTAGATTCCACTGCCCAAGGGGCAAACGTTCTCTAAGATAAATCAAATTAGCTTCTTTTCTATTTATTTGGTATATCCCCATAAAATTGTTCTCAGGTAATGGTACCATGCTGTAAAAATAGCTGGTTGGTCAAGTTACTTCCTTTCAGTACTACTGTAATTAGATCCCTTATATCAAATGGAAAGCTAATCGGCCTCACACCTACTTCTACCCCAGAGTAGAGTTCCAATGTAAATTTCTTTCACCAGAAATAAATGATTCTTTTGAAGGCAATCATAAAAATACTATGCACCTTTCAATGACTACTCAAGCACAGTATCAATTTCTTAGCTATCCCAAAACTTAAAACATTACAAAAAAAATAACCCAATACAACAGGTCCTATATTCTTATACAACAGGAAAAGTGAGACTCAATACTATTGTCAACACTAAGAAAAGAACATGGACCTTTTACCTACTCACCTGTGGATAAAGGGAGAAAGTTTCTGAAAATCTGAAGGAACTTGGATCATCTTTGTGATACTCTCCAAATTTCTGACACTAAATAAAATAAAATAAAATGTGTTAGTAATATATTCCCTGGCATACTACTAACCCTCCAACCTATACATATTCTATTTTTTAAAAGTTATTATTCTTGGGGCGCCTGGGTGGCTCAGATGGTTAAAGCATCTGCCTTCAGCTCTGCTCATGATCCCAGGGTCCTGGGATTCTCCCTCTCCCTCTGCCCCCTTCACACTCATGCACATGTGCTCCCTCTCTCTCTCTCAAATAAATGTTTCAAAAATTTTTTAAGATTTTATTTATTTATTAATGAGAGACACACAGAGAGACGCAGAGAGAGAAGCAGGCTCCATGCAGGAAGTCTGACGCGGGACTCGGTCCCGGGTCTCCAGGATCATGCCCTTGGCTGAAGGCAGCACTAAACCGCTGGGCCACTGGGGCTGCCCATCTCAAATAAAAATATTTTTTAAAAAAGTTATTACTCTTTAGAAAGTAGATACTTGATATGGGATAAAACTGGAATTTATTTATATACCTATCAAGAAGAATTACACCCAACAAAATACACTTGAATTTAGAAACAAACAATACATTGGCTCCAATGCAGTAATAACTCATTTTCAAATATTTGGATTTTTTTAACCTGTCTCTGATAGCAAATAGAGTTCTTAGATAATGGCCAGAGAGTTCAACATGTGCCCTTTAAGACTCTGCCTAAAAAGGACAACAGCCTACTAACTGGAAGATGCAACTATCAAACTACCATAGTGGTTACAAAAGCAAGCTGATGGTATAAAACTCTACAACAGAAACAATGCAAAGAAAAAAAAAGGCTAAGGAAAAGAAAATATGAGACCAACAGGTAAACTGGTAAACAAAGAATAAACACCACGGCAGAAATTAGAAGGATATTAAGGTAAATGGAGGCACATACACTGGTGAACGAGAAATAAGCCCTCCACGATAATGTGACAAAACGCAACTAAATAACTGAGATAAAACTTAGGAGAAAGTGCTTAGCACAATGACTAATAGTAAGCATTCAACAAACATTAGCTTTCTCACCTTGTTCTTGAGCAGAGTCTCGAATATGAGAAAATTTTTATAGTACTTATGCAATTGGTCTATATCCTGGCAATGTTCGGCATAGTACTCACATATGGTCAAGGGTACAAAAAACAAGTTAAAAATAGCAAAGGATTCACTGCTATACTTAGTGCAGTTGCATTTGCTTCCTAAAATGTTTAACTACATGATTTATGTAATTATCTGTGCTGTATAGAGCACATAAAAAGGCATAATTGGCTTGATCACGTTTTTGGCTTCCAAGAAAAATCATACCAGAACCACTGTCATGCAAAGAATAGCAAAGCTATTGTTGTAGAGCTAATCCTCAGAAAACAGATCTTGGTATTTGGAAATAAGAGTATTGTTGTCCTTAATGCCCTCTAATACTTCACTGACGAACTTTGATTAAGAGAGTAATCAATCTTGGGCAGCCTGGGTGGCTTGGCGGTTTAGCGCCGCCTTCAGTCCAGGGAGTGACCCTGGAGACCCAGGATCAGGTCCCACATCCGGCTCCCTGCATGGAGCCTGCTTCTTCCTCCACCTGTGTCTCTGCCTCTCTCTCTCTCCCTCTGTCTCTCATGAGTAAATAAATAAAACTTTAAAAGAAAAATGAGAGTAATCTTCATTGTACAATATGATAACCACTAGCTTTATGTGGCAATTTAAATAAATTGAAATTAAATAGAAATCCAGTTCCTCAATTGCATTAGCCATATTTCAAGTGCTCAACAGCTATATATGAGTAGTAAGTACTTCCATAAAAGTGCAGATTATACATTTCCATCATTGCAGAAAATTCTCCTGAATTGTTGATCTGAATAGCAAATACACCTGAAATCTAAAATGTCAAATACACTGAAAAGACTCTGTGAGCAAAACCAGTAGTCATACATTATTCAGAACTATTGATCACATTACATTAAATATACACATTTTAAATTGTGCCTAGAATTCTGTTAAAATAAAGCATTAGGAAAATCTTATGTTATGGTTAATGAGGGTAATGAAAACATTGTTCACTTTTATGCTTGGCTAACCAGGGATGTCCAAAAGGCTAATAATTTTTAGAGTGAGATGTATTCAAACTTACGTCCAAAAATTTTGCTTGTATAATGAACATTTATTTTCATATCACTATCTAATCCCTCATTATTAGCATTTATCCTGTTATAACCTTAGATTAAATTCTTAGAGATAGAATTTCTAGGTAAAAGGCAGTTTTTAAGCTTCTGATATATATCATCAACTGCCTTCTCAATATAAGGTAATATAGATGTTTATAGAACTTGTACAGTTCATACTCCAAACCTTCAAGCTATGAAGCTGTCCATTTCCCTGAATACTAACCAACTCTTAAGCATTATTATGTTTTTCTAATTCTTACCCATTTGATAAATAAAAATTATCTTGCTCTATTTTCTAACTTTGATTATAAATAAGATTGTTAATTTTTTCATATGTTTACTAGTTTCTTGGATTCCTTCTTTGGCTAATACCTTGTTCAAGACATTTACTCACTTTTCCCCAAATCTTACTCATTTGTAAAAGCACATATATATAAAAATTTCCATATTCCATTATATGTATAAAAATATACATATATAAGTCATACATACAAATTGACATTAAATTTTTGTAATGGTACTTTTGCCAAATAGATTTTTTCATTTTAATGTAATAAAATCTTTCTAAGTTTTTAAAGATTTATTTTAGAGACAGAAAGAAAGAGAGAGAGCAGAGGTAGAGGGAAAAGTAAAGAATCTGAAGCAGACTCCCCACTAAGTGCAGAACCCAACATGTGACTAGATTTCACAACCCTGAGATCATAACCTGAGCCAAAATCAAGAGTCAGATGCTTAACTAACTGAGCCACCTGGCTGCCCCCATAATAAAATCGTTGAATATTTTTATTTAATGGCTCCTGCTTTTTATTTCGTGTTAAAAATCCTTCTGTATCCAGGGGTGCCTTGGTGGCTCAGTCGGTTAGGCATCAGCTCAGGTCATGATCTCAGGGTTGTGAGATCGAGCCCTGTATCAGGCTCCACACTGAGTGTGGAGCTTAAGATTTTCTCTCTCCCTCTGCGCCTCACACCATCCCTCCTAAAAAAATAATAATAGTCAATCAATTAAAAAAATATAACATTCTTTTATATCCAGAAGTTAAATGTGTATAACTTGTTTTTTGAAAATACAGCCAAACTTTACCACAGTTAACAATACAAAATTTGCATAATATGTACATACATATATTTCTAATCTTTGAGTTACTTAAAAAAATTTTTTTGAACACTTATCAAGTGCATTGATTACTGGAATCTTGAGAAATAGTCTTTGATTACTGGAATCTTGAGAAATAGTCCTTATTTACAATCTAACCAAAACACTAATACAGATGGGAACAAAAAGACTGAAGTATAAAGGAGGTGTCTTAAAGATCCATGGCTGGAGTTATTCAGAAGGAGTAAGATTGGGCAGATAAAGCAACAATAATACAATTTTCTTGATGAAAATATCAACACAAAAAATCTAGTCCTGTCTTTAATTCAGTAACTATATACACATAAAGGCAGATACATATATGGGTCCTAAAGGTCAAAGCACAATCTCTATAAGAAAATGGTAATGGCAAATATGATCATCTTTAAAAACAGTACAACAGGAGAGCCTGGTTGGCTCAGTCAGGATCTCAGGGTTGTAAGATCTAGCCCCCCATCAGGCTCTGTCCTAGGCATGGAGCCGGCTTAAGATTCTCTCTCTGTTCCCCTACTCCCACGCTCTCTCTTTCTCTAAGAAAACACAGAAAACAAGAAACAGCACAACTAAAGTGCCTGGTTTCACTGGTATAATAAGGAAAAACCTGGCTGGGGTAGTATTTTCTGGAAAGTTCCAAGGGTTTTAAACAAAAGAGATTTCCTGGGCTAGATGAACTGTTTATCCACTGTAGCTAGCAGTACAGCTAAAAGGAAAACACAATTTGTGGTTAGTGGGTAAACCAAAGGTCAAAGATGAAAAAACAAAATCAAATATCAAGTTTAAGTTGTGAAAAAGGTGTCATTCAATAGAAAAAGTCAAGAGTCAAAAAAGTAAAGAACAAAAACGAAAAAAGGTAAGGAACAGGTCCATGAAGATGAAGGTGGGCACAAGATGGACCCAAACAAGAGACTCTGGATGAGGGGACAAAGCATATGTTGAAACCAATAGCTTAAATGATTATGACCAAGGGGAGTGAGGGATTACATTAAAAGTGTCAGATGCAAATGTGGCACAGCACCAATCAGGCCATACATTGCCCATTACCTACAAAAGAGTTTTTAAAAAGATGTTTGGATTTTTTTTTAAAGATGTCATTATTTTAGAGAGAGACGGAGACAGAGCATGAATGGGAAGGGCAGAGGAAGAAGGAGAGAGAATCTCAAGTAGACTCCACGCTGAGCACAGAGGCCAATGCAGGTGACTCTGAGGGTGATTTCTACTCACTTCTTACCACCATGACCTTGGACAGAACCTTTTAACCTCTAGACGCCCTGGTCTCCCTCTGGACTGTGGGGGTGCGTAAGATCTCCTTTACAGAGCTTTTAAATGACAGGCACACCTACAAAACCATTAATGCCATATCTGGCTGCAAAGTAAAAAAATAAAGTGTAGCTCTTGATATTACTTGTGTAGCCATATTTCGAAACAAAAATGCCTTTATTTGCCTATCTTCAGAAGAGCACAACATGTCACAATGCGTGCTTGCTGATCACTGGAATCAAACAATGGTTCATTTGGTGACCCAAAGGTCCTTTATGAGGAAACAAAACGACCCACAGGTGCTGTACTGAGGATCTGTGATCCACGCAACACCGTGTTAGGTTTCGGTTGGAGGATGCAATAGGAATATAAAAATAGCCTACAAGTGTGACTGAGCTTTTGTGTATGCAAGCTTTATTCCTGATAATAAAAAAACATTAAATATAAAAAAAAAAAAAAAAAACGAGTCCCACATCGTTGGGACTTTCATGATTCTGAAATGATGATCTGAGTTGAAACCATGGTCAGACACTTAACTGACTGCACCACCCAGGTGCCCCAAAAAGAGATTTATTTTTAATGAAAATAAGCCTGAGTCATCAAGAAAAAAGAAATTACATTCACTATTACCAAATTGAGGAAAGAAGTTTGTTAGTATAATTTCATAGATTTTTTTTCATTGGGAAAAAACTATAAATAGTATCTACAGGGTACTATTAATCCCTTCTCTATTTGTGTTGTTATCACTGTTACAGCTGAAATTTTAGCAGTGCACAATCAGTACAAAAAAATCAGTCTTAGAACAGCTTTTATAACTAAGGTTCATTGGTCATCACCTAGAGTTTCACTTCAACTGTATGTTAATGTGATTTCATCAATTAGAAGAATGTAAAGATCACATTCTCACCACTTTTACTATATATGAGGGTTTCTTAGTCACTAGGAGTTCTTTAAAATCTTTTAAAAATGTGTTTTTTGAACTTTGCATACCATATGATGTCAGCCACAGTGATAGATGGTTTCCAAGTTACCTGTTAGCAATTTCTTCTATTTTTATTTATTTTTTAATTTTTTAAAAGATTTTTTTTATTTCTTTATTCATGAGAAACACACAGAGAGAGGCAGAAACATAGCAGAGGGAGAAGTAGGCTCCCTTTGGGGAGCCCAATGTGGGACCGGATCCCAGGACTCCAGGATCAAAGATGCTCAACCACCAAGCCACCCACGTGCCCCAGCAATTTCTTTTGGCCATTTTTCATTCCCATGTGGCAGTATGCAGTAGGACTACGCTCATTTGGAAAACTCCATTCTCAGTTTTTGACATATGACAAGGGAAGCCACCAATAACTGGTGTAAACTATTTTGCACAGAAAGCAAAACAATAGTCTGACGATATCAGCCCCTCCCTCAAATTACCTCCACCAACTTCCTCTTACCCACATTTGCCAAGTGACTTATAGGAACAAACTATATTGGTGTGGCAGAAAATAATAGTAAAATTTTCATCGTGCTATGACTCTTCTATTCTCTATTCCCAAAACCCTTGCACTGCTGTTTAATACTACAAAATTGCAGAATGTGTAGAAGTGAATTATAGTGTATGTTTTTGTAATTCTGTACTTCTTGTAACTCATTTAGTTCTTTACAAGGCCATTCTGTTTTATACATTAATAGTGTTTGTGTTTTACAAGCATGTCAAACAATATGGCAAATTTTGAAGTTCAAGTGTGAGACAGAATATTCTAGACATTACCCCACAGAGAATTCTGAAGAATTACAATCTTCTGAGTCATTTCACCACATTTAAGCAACAAGGGACACAGAAAAGATCAATCTTTACAATGAAAGCTACTAATCAGTGGGGTTTTTTTTTAAGATTTTATTTATTTATTCATGAGAGACACAGAGAGAGAGAAAGAGAGAGAGAGAGAGAGGCAGAGACACAGACAGAGGGAGAAGCAGGCTCCATGCAGGGAGCACGACACGGGACTCAATCCTGGGACTCCAGAATCACGCCCTGGGCCAAAGTCAGGCGCTTAACCACTGAGCCACCCAGGGATCCCCATCAGTGGGTTTTTATGTGAGCTGATAACCCAAGTTGTACTTTGTTTTGTGTCACATGCGATAACCTACAAATGTAGTAGTAGTTCTCACAAAATGGCAAAAGCACTCTACTACAAATCACAGCCATTTGGCAAATAAAGGTCTGATCACTTCAAACACTTTCTTCTCGAAAGAATAAGGCATTGAGTAAACAAAGTCACATCCAATGAAAAGGCTCAGGAAGCAAACTATGTCAGATTACTAACTTATTACCCTGAAAGGAAGTCAGGGCACCTGACTGGCTCAGTTCATTCAGCAACTTTGGCTCAGGTAATGATTCTGGGGTCCTAAGATGGAGCCCCATGTGGGACTCCCTGCTCAGCTTCTTCCTCTCCCTCTGCCCCTCTCCCAACTCATTCACACACTCTCTCAAAATAAATAAAATCTTTAAAAAAAAAAGAGAGAGAAAAAGTCACAGAACTATAATAGAACCTAATAATACCAACATGTAAAATTAAAGTAAGTAAAATGCTAGGATAAGATGCAGTCTGAGGGGTGTCTGGGTGGCTCAGTTGGTTAAACTTCTGACTCTTGGTTTTGGCTCAGGTCATGATCTCATGGCTTGTGAGATGGAGCTCCATGTCAGGCTCCACGCTTAGTGGGGAGTCTGCTTAAGATTCTCTCTCTCTACCCCTCCCCCAACTCATGCACTGGCATACTCTCTATAAAATAAATACTTAAAAAAAAAAGATGCAGCCTGATAAACTGAAAATGTTCCATTTTAAAGTAATACAAATAAATGAATGCATTGATAACATATCATATGATGCTGAAGAAGTTTATGCAATCAGCTAAAAAATAACAGCTTCTTTATTTAGGTTGACGAGCCAACAGATTTCACTAATGTCATGTCAAACTGCTAAATGATAGTGCAATTCAAGAATATATTTCCATAGTCCTAAACTAGCAAAGTCAAAATATATTTAATACTTTATATTCCTATCTAGAAACAATGGTTCATCTTGGAAGAACTGGGTTGGCATTTGTACTTATGGTGTTCAAGCAGTGGTTGATTTGATGAGAAGTTTTATGCCTCTTCTTGTAAAAAGACATGCTGATGTTAAAACACTCCTTTCACCACAGACAGGTATTAGTATAAAAACACCCTTGAAAGTAAAGTAAAAGAAAAAGTCCTGGATGATGCTACAAAAACGAGTAATTTTATTAAACAAAGATTAGTTCATTGAAGAATATTTTTAAAACTACATGAAAATCTAAACAAAGAATGCAAATCTTCCTGCTACAAACGGAAATCTGATAGATTAGCAGAGAGTTCTTAACAGTTCTCTTTAGTCTATTTGACTAAAATAATAGGCAAGAGTTTGCTGAGTAAAAAATGGAGCATTAAGAATAGAACTTAATTAAGCATTCTAGGCTAAAACGTAAGTAGTGGGTTCCTGCCATACTAAAAACCCAAGTAAATCAGCATTATCAATAATTTTACTAACACACATTTTGCTAATAGAGATCCAGATAATCAAGGCCTACCTATATTTTTGTATGTTAACGTGTATAATTTTTAAATCACAATTAACTTCTCAATAAAATTAGAAAACTAAAACAATAGTAATGAAGAAAAATATGCAAAAAAAAAGCAGTAAAAAAAATTTACAATAATTTAGGATGAAATTTGAAACTAATGTGGTAACAGCCCCAAAACAAGAAAGAAAGAAAAAAAGTTACTTAAGTGTCACTCTTTTAAGGAAAAAAGGTATTTCAGTTTACTGGAAGAGAGAAATGTACCATTCATTACTATGCCTTTCTCAGCAACTTGAATCAAAATCCCTCATACAGTCTTTCAGTTAAACTGCTAAGTATGTTGAAAGAAATCATAAGCAACAAATAGGACAAACGAAAGTATATATATTGAGAAAAGTACATTGTTTACTTCTTACCAGTCGAATGAGCTGTCTGTCTAGCCATCTAAGTACATCTGGTCCTTCCTCTGTTTCTGCTCTATAGATTGCCAGCCTGGCCATAAGAATGGCAGCTGCTTCCTGGTCAAAAGACGCAGCAATGTTTTGGATTTGAGTTTGGGCATCTGCCCAGCTAAAGGCAATTAGAAAGCAGAGAGATGCTGCTGAATTATTAAAATCACAATATCACAGTTGGCTACTACACAGATGTAAATTAAAATGATGCAGAAAATTATTTCATATTTGAAAATTCCAACATTATCTAGAAAGTCAGCATTATTTAAAATCACTAATAGTTTCAGTATAGCATTATTTTTCAGAAAAATATATCCAAACCTAATAAAGTCTTCTAAAGTAATTGTAAAGATAGATCTCCAAACACATTCCTTAAGACATTAAGATTTTTACAAGTATAAAAAGAGCACACGTATATGTATAGGTATACATGTGCACAGAAATACACAAGTCTATGTCAGACTTTTCAATCTTATTCCTCCAATTTTCTAAAGGCAGAAACATGGAAATACAACAAAATAAGAGTTTTCCTCCAGCCTAAATAATTTACTCATTTACTAAGCTGGAAAATGAACAAAATTATCAAAAAATGTTTTCTCATTTTGTCTTTAATTCAATTATTAATGATAAAATGATATAACTAAAGTTTCTATATATTCTTTTTCCCTCCATGCCCATCACCAATTTAGCCCATTCCCCATCCACCTCTCTTCCAATAACCCTGTTTGTACTTTTTAGTTAAGAGTCTGTTTTAAGACTAAGAACTTTTTCATTGAAAAGTAATGCTATTAATTATTATGCTATATTATGATGTATGTATATATATGTACATATTGTTAGTGCCTATGAAAGGATAATGTTTATTAGTTTTGCTCCTTCTCTCAGAGGAATATGGTAAATAAAAGAATATTTCAAAGAATGTGTCTTAGGAGTCATTTTTTAAATTGCTATACATTTCCTAACAATGAACATTTTAGCCAATAAGCTGGATTAGAAAGAAATAAAATGTAGGATGCCTGGGTGGCTCAGTGGTTGAGCGTCTGCCTTTGGCTCAGGGCGTGATCCTGGAATCCAGGGATCAAGTCCCACATCAGGCTCTCTGCATGGAGCCTGCTTCTCCTCCCTCTGCCTATGTCTCTGCCTCTCTCTGTGTGTCTCTCATGAATAAACAAATAAATCTTAAAAAAAAAAAAAGAAAGAAAATACTATTATTATACATGTTCATTTCCTAGTTACAGATGTTTCTCAAAACAGAAACCCAGTTTGGGGGATCCCTGGGTGACGCAGCGGTTTGGTGCCTGCCTTTGGCCCAGGGCGCGATCCTGGAGACCCGGGATCGAATCCCACATCGGGCTCCCGGTGCATGGAGCCTGCTTCTCCCTCTGCCTATGTCTCTGCCTCTCTCTTTCTCTCTCTGTGACTATCATTAATAAATAAAAATTAAAAAAAAAAAACCCAGTTTGGAAACATGATTCAGAATAGTTTCGATATGATAATTTAATCTCTAATTAATACAACTTACTTCCTAGCGATGGTGGTCACTCGGATGCGTCTCTGCCCACTTGAATGCTGATACTGAGTCACAAACTGGATTGCACCACGCCCTCCTTGAGGAATTGGAGCATTATGCTATGTAAAAATAAAAGTAAAAACTAAGCAAAATCTATTACAGTGTTTTTATAATTACCCTATTTAATGAAATTCATTCTAAAAATCGATAGAAGGATGATTGTTTCCAGTGCATACCAAAGAGTTGTGTTTTGCCACATAAAAGAGAAATGGATCTGGGAAAGGGGAAAAATGATGAAGCATAAGAGAAGTGAGTCCAGCTAGGATATCAATTTCAAGTAATAGATAATTCAGAAGGATGTGAAAGGACAAAATAAAGGGAGAAGTATAAAGAAATTAACAGATACACAAAGGCATAAGTAAGGCAATTTTGCAAAATAGTAGCTGGATAAAGAGAAACTGAACCAAGTCCTTCACCTTTCAGTATACGAGATGAAAACAGAACTTTTAGGAAGATAAATCATATGATGAACAGATGACCAACAGAAAACTATTAATGAGAAGACCCCAACAGTAACATATAATAATGATCCTCAGAAATAGCAAGTGGTCAATAAGAGAAACCTTCCTCATGATCTTTGACAAGAAGCATTCTTGATTTACTTATTTTTTTGGTCAATAAAAGCTACTTCTTTTCACAAATTTTGATGGTTAAACAAAAAAATCTCTGTACCTATCTTATGAAGGTTGATCATCAATACTTTGTGATTCATTTTATGCCTCGTAACTATTGGTATGAGAGTCAGTAACTTATACATTATATCGTCTTTAATATAACTTCCTCTTATACCAGAAAAAAAATTTTTCAAATATAGGAATCTTTACCTTACAATCTTTTTCTATGAATTTTGATATATTAAACGTTCTTGTAGGGGTTTCATATATCATTATAATACACCTTGTGACAACTAGGAGGAGCGTGATGCCTAATTACAAAAATGCATATCTAAAACAGAATTTTTATTTATGCTTCCAATTTTATATTAAAATAGAAAAAAAGGAAAACTGAGAATAAAAGGTGGGTTGCCCAATATTGTGCATTTGCAGGTTTCCTTAACATCTCATTCTGTTATAGTTTATCCTCTCACCAAGTAGTTTAGGCTTGAGAAAAATAATATGACAAACAAAAATTCCAAACATAATAAGCTTCAGGTCTAATTACTATTGGAAAAAAATATGAAATATCTATGGCCTAAATTGAGTATTTCAAATATAAAAGTCATACCTGATTGACAACCTCAAAATATATAGCTAAGGTTGTAGTGGGGCTGAGCCCACATATCTTCCATTGACATGTGCCACCCGTTCCTATCTCCTGTAAAAATAAAATATAGTATGTTTGAAAAATAGAGAATACAATTTTTTTTAAAGATTTTACTTTCAGTAACCTCTACAACCAATGTGGGGCTCAAACTCACAACCCCAAGATCAACAGTCGCATGCTCCACCAATTAAGCCAGCTAGACACCCCCAATTTATTACTATAATATATATTAAGGTAAAAAGGGAAGGAAAACACTGCAATAAGAAAATTGCTTCACATTTCTAACTAATTTAATGACTGTTAAAAGCTTAAGATTTTTAAAAGTCATAGAAATATGTCATGAAATAATATTAAGCAATTCTTACACAATAAAATTATAACTCAAATTCTTGCTAAGTATTTTTTTTTAAGATTTTATTCATTTATTCATGAGAGACATAGAGAGAGAGGCAGAGACAGAGGCAGAGGGAGAAACAGGCCCCCAATGTGGGACTCAATCCCAGGACCCCGGGATCACAATCTGAGCCAAAAGCAGATGCTCAACCACTGAGCCACACAGGTGCCCCCAAATTCTTGCTAAATATTGATACAAGTTCTTCAATATTAAATATTTTAAAAGTATATACCATTTAATGAAGTAATTACAATTAATGCTATCTTTCTATCCAACTATTTGACCTGTGTAAAGAGGTACTGATTTAACACATAATATGGGCACATATGATAAAGGTTCTCTAGATCAGAATTCCATAATTTAAGCAGCTGATTCCCCAAAACACTATTCTTAGATATTAATTTTTACCATGCAATCTGCTTAAAATTAATTTTTAAACTCTGTAATTTTAGAGATGATTACCATCACCCTCTCTATAGCTACACAATTCTACCACTTTAAAGTACATATTTGACCACTAGATGGGATAACAAAAAAAGAAAGGAATTAAAATGAAAATCTGGCTCATTTACTTACTTTGTTGGAAATCCTACTAACAAACAAAAAAATTCAGATTTCATTTTTAGAAGTCTCCAAATTTCCAAATCACAGTTGTTGGGGTTTTTTAGGCATACTGGGGCAAGTAATAACTTAGGCATAAAAAATATAGAAAACTGGTAACAATACAAAGGTTTAAATTTTGGGGTAGATGGTAAAAAGGACATGTAAAAAAAAAAAAAGAAACCACAAATAGATTATACCAGTGAAAACTGAACCACATTCTACTGAAAACTTAGCCCACACAAACAATTTTGAAAGAAATGCTATAGGCTGCCACTCCAGGTCTCTTGTGGCCTGCCCTTTGAATTAAGTATATTTTCTTTTTAGACTAAAGGTCTCTTACATTTTCAGATACACAAGGTCCTTTAGAATTGAGAGACACACACGGTCCAATAGCTCCTGAAATCTTTATTTCCCTTGAGGTCTGCAATGTAAGAATACAGAGAAAACTTCAGTATACTCAAAGATAAGCTCAAACATATACTCAACTATAAGTATACAAAAATAAAGACATTTTTCCATATTTAAAACTCAAGTCAATGAAAACATACTAATTTAGAAATAATGAATCATTAGGCACTTCTAGATTGATAACTCCCAAATATAAAATCTAGCCCTGACCTAACTTTAATACTCTATTTCTACCTGCTCATAAGAAATCTCCATTTTGAAACCTCACTCTGAATTCAAAATAATACCATATCCCAAAATCATTATCTTCTATTTTTCTTCCCTTAGAAAATGTGTCACCAAGACTGGTTTCTTTCCAATCTCTACTGACACCAAAATTTAAGCTATTGTTGTTTCTATCAAAAGATTTTAAAAGCCTAATTCACTTTTCCTGATATTCTTTTTCCTGACAAAGTGATTAACATTGTCAGATGAATTTTATCTGAAACATTGTTCATTAATTTACAATGGCTTCTTCTGCCTGGACATGCATCGCCAAACTACATCCAACCACACAATTAAAACTATTTCCCTTACATTGCAATAAAAGCCATCCACTCTCACTGGGAAGTTTCCCCAAATATATCATGCCGGTTCTCACTTTTTTACCTCTCCTCATATGGGATCCTAACTAAAATGTGTTGTCCTCAACCAATTTAAATTCGTCCCTCTTTCAAAACCACTATAAGTCACTAAAAAACCATTTATTGTCAAGAATAAATTGTGTCCTGCAAACATTCATGTTTCTTCCCTAAACCTTTCTAGGACTTCTATAATCTACTGTTATTTCACTGTATCACAAGTGTTAATCTTATCTTTCTATCAAAACTAAGTTTCAGGGCACCAGGATGGCTCAGTAGTTTTTGTTTTTTAAGTAGGCTTCACGCCCAAGGTGGGGCTTGAATTCATGACCCTGAGATCAAGAGTCACACGCTCTACTGAGTCAACGAGGTGCCCCAAGACTAAGTTTCTTTTTAAGAAAATCTGTGCCTTGTATATCCCTTGAGATCTCTATAATTTCTTTGGTTAATGCTGGAGATAGAGCAAGCATTCAATAAAATAAAAAGATTAACAAGATTTTATTTAATGGAAATTCAAAATCAATGTGTTTATAATACACTAGTAGCTAACACTAATCCTTTGGGTTTTCTTTTTTGTTTAAAGATTCATTTATGTATTTTTTTTTAAGATTTTACTTATGTATTCATGAGAGACCCAGAGAGTGAGGCAGAGACATAGGCAGAGGGAGAAGCAGGCTCCCTGTGGTGAGCCCGATGCAAGACTCGAGCCTAGGACCCCAGGATCACAACCTGAACCAGAGGCAGATGCTCAACCACTGAGCCACCCATGTGCCCCTATTTATGTATTTTAGAGAGAGTGTATGGAGAGGGGAGGGACAGTGGGAGAGAAAAATCTCAAGTAGACTCCCCTCTGAGCACTGAGGCCAACACAGGGCTCAATCCCACGACCTAAGCTGAAACCAAGAGTCAGATGCCCAATCGACTGCACCACCAAGGTGCCCCAAGCCTTTGGATTTTCTAAATCCAAATTTGAAATGAATGACAGAAGTGAGTAATATCAATAACCTACCAACCATTAAACAATTACTAATTATCCAAATGGAATAGAACAGGTTTCTCTTAAATTAGATACTAATTCCTACAATTAAAAAAAAAATCTAGTACTAACATAAGCAAATTAACACTAAAAAGATAAAGCACACTTAAAAAGTTAAACCCTATATAAAGGGAAAAAAGTAGTTAAATGAAATTTTACCTATACAGTATCTTCTTCTCTAACAATCACTTGGAAATACTCAAGTAAACATTTCAGGTACATTTAACAATAATACATTTTCTGGTAAAATATCTAATTCTGGTTTTCAATATAAAACCACCACAACTTTTAAAGCACATATTGAATTTGATTAATGATATTTTAAAATTGTGGTGAAGCCTACAAACTTCTCTTGATAACATACCATACATGTCAAGTTTTGGCTCTTACCTTTATTTCTAATGTGCCACCAAAGCCCATTTTAAACTGTCCATGCATATCTTTGGTAAAGACTCTTTGAAAAGTCTGCTTGAATAAGGAAGTGTTGAAAGAGTCACCCATTACCATGTATCCTCTGCATGTAAAGAACAAAAAATAATGTATGTGACACAAGTATTGGGTCCATGTGTTAAAGCCAGAAAAGTATATTACTTCTCAATACTACCAACAGATTTTATTTTATTATTTTTTTGTTAAAGATTCTATCTATTCATTCATGAGAGACACAGAGAGAGAAAGGCAAAGAGAGAAGCAGGCTCCATGGAGGGAGCCCAACATGGGACTCAATTCCAGAACTCCAGCATCACACCCTGAGCCGAAGGCAGACACTTAACCACTGAGCCACCCAGGTATCCCACTACCAACAGATTTTAGAGATACTTTCCAAAATGTGCTAGATTACCATTATTTTTAAAAACTCAAATATATGAAAATATCTTCACTCCACAGATAATCTCAATCCTGAGGGTATCTGAGTTCTCCTAACACTTTCATTTATCATCAGTAGTTCTTTTACAGATAGATAATACATCCATACAATACAAAATTCAAAAGGTACAAAGTGGTACACAATAGCAAGTATGCCTCTTCCTTCCCAGCCACCCAGTTCTCCTGGTGAAGATGCGTGACAATTACGGCACATGTTCTCATTCTTAAAAACAAATACATACTTGTGTATGTATATATTTGCATATACTGTATATGTATCATATCAAACTTAACAGGATCAAAACCAGTGAATGAAAATAAGAGGAGCCTGAGGAATCATTTTCATTTTAAGCACTTATGTACTGCTTGATTCTTTCCAGTAAGCATATACCTATTTTAATTTTTTTTTAAGTTTTAAAAAAGTTAACTATCAAATAAAAACAATTCTGAGATACCATTTTGTTCTAATAGATCAGCAAAAATCACAATTTGACAACATACTCTGTTGATGAGACTGTGGAAACTCAGATGGGAATGCAAAATGATGCAACCTAAATGCAGAGGAATTTGACAATATCTAACAAAATTATCCATGTGTTTTCTCTTTAATCTAGTCAAGCCACTATTGGGAATCTGTCCCAAAAATATTCTGGAAAACAAAAACAAAAAGCAGAATATATGCACAGGGGTATTCACCACTGCTAGTAATAAAAGAATGGAAATAATCCAGATGATCATCTGTTAGAGACTAGTTGAATAAAATATGGTATATACACAAAATGAAGTAATATACTGCTAAAGACCACGTTCCAGGGTATGAGTGAAAATGCAAAGTAGAGAAAGGTATGTATAATTTTCTGCTGCTCATAACCCATATACTCACATGCATACAAATATTTATATATATTTGCTCAGATTTTTAAAATACTTTTAGTAGATTCTAAACAATAAAATACAATTAAAAATTAAAATAGGGGAAAAAAAAAATTAAAATAGGGGGGATCCCTGGGTGGCTCAGCGGTTTGGCGCCTGACTTTGGCCCAGGGCGCGATCCTGGAGTCCCGGGATGAGTCCCACGTCGGGCTCCTGGTATGGAGCCTGCTTCTCCCTCCTCCTGTGTCTCTGCCTCTCTCTCTCTCTCTCTCTGTGTTCTATCATGAATAATAAATAAATCTTTAAAAAAATTAAAATAAAAAAATTTTAAAAAATTAAATTAAATAAAAAATAAAAATAAATTAAAATAGGCAAAAGAATAAAATTTATATGGCATAATTAATTAATGGTAATTTTATTTTTGATATTGTGAAACTCCTGAGTTTATCTTGGATGTTATTATTTTTTTTATTTTGTTTTCTCTATGTTTGTCACCAGTATACAAAAATACAGTTGAATTTTGTTTTTTGTTTTTTGTTTTTTGTTTTTTGTTTTTTACAGTTGAATTTTGTATGCTGACCTTGATCTAGAAGTCTTGACAACTTAACATACTAATTCCGACAGTAGTATATAAAATCTTTCAGACTTTCTACTTTTACAAACATGTCATCCATGATGATCTGTCATCACTAAACCTGACAATGTATCCTACTTAAAGACAATTTACACCACCCTAATTACCTGTTCCCTTTTTACAGCAAACCTCTTTGAAAGAGCTGTCTATACCCTTACTACTCAGTGTGACCCTTGGTCCAGCACATTAGCAACACCAAGGATCCTGTTTGAAAAACAGAATTCCAAGTCCCATCCTATGCACAGTAAATCCAGAATCTGTACTTTAACAAGATACCCAGCTGATCTGCATATGGGAAAGTTTGAAAAGTTGTAATCTTTACCAGCTGTTTCCAATCCCCTCTTCCTATTCTTCTTCTAGTTCACTCTAAGTCAACTTTCACTGCTCTCAGGAAGGTCCTGGCAGTGTTCAACTGCAAAATCTTACAATCTCATCCATTTTTATTGCTATTTAAAAAAACATCAATGTTCTTTCAGCTCCCACATTTTTATCTCCAGCCCAGACCTATCTCTGCTCTATGTTGTAATACCCAACTGCCTACTCAAAACCTCCTCATGAATGTCAAATGGCATCTTAAACCAAACGTTCAGAACTGAACTCCCAATTTCTCCACTAATACTCTTCTTTCCACAGTCTTACCCATTTCAATAAAGGGCAGGCTTCCAGTAGATGCCCTTTCGTTTTCCCAAACCCCAATTCCAAACTATCAGCAAATCTTCCACCTTGTAAATATACCCCAAATCTAAACATTTCTCAGCCACCACTTGGAATTCCTGTATCCTTATATAGACTACTGTAGACAATAAAGTCAGATGGTCTCTTTAAAACCTTACAACAGATCATATCACTCCTTTACTGAAAACTCTCCAATGACTTTCCATTTCACTCAAAGTAAACTTATCTGAAACCCTTACTATAGTCAAAAGACTCTCACAATCTGTTCCTCTCACTTACCTCCACTCCAGCTACTTTGGCCTTGTTGCAACTTCTCAAACACCCCAGGTATGTTCTCAACTTTCCAGTCACTTTTCTCTCTGCTTGAAACACTCTTCCTTCATATATATAGATGTCTCACTCCCTCTCTTTCTTAGGTCTTTGTTAAACCTCATCTTCAATGAGGCCTTCCCTTCTTGCCCTATTTAGTACTGCAAACCCCTGTCCTCATTTCCTGAATTATTCTCCCTAACATTTACTATCTTCTGACATGCTATTTACTTTACTTGTCTCATCTCTCACTAGAACTGTGCATCCAACATGTGGCTATTTAAATTTAAATGGAACTCAATTTAAAATTACAATTTTAAATTTTAAATGTGAGTCACACTCATATTTCAGTGGGACAACACCAAACATTTTCAATAGAAAATTACACTGAACATTTCTGCACTAAAATAAGCTCCATGAGGGCAGATTTTTATATTTGGTTCACTGCCTTATATCCAGTACCTTGAACAGTTTGATATACAGTAGGTGCTCATTAATAGCCATTAGATGAATAAAATAAAATAAACTTGAGAAATGAGTTGACCTACTTGAGTTTATTAAAGCCTAATTAAATTATCCCCAAAATAATTAGACTGCCAATGAAAGAGGAACACTTTGCAATTCATTCTGAGTCCAGTATTATCCTGATATCAATTCCAAAGATATCACAAGGAGAAAAAAAAAAAAAACTACAGATCAAGATCCCTTATGACGATGGATGCAAAAATTCTCAACAAAATATTAACAAATCAAATCCAGCAATATCTAAAAAGGATCATTCACAAATGATATTCATCCCAGGAATGCAAGGGTGGTTTAATACACAAAAATCACTATAACACACCACATTAATAATGAACAAAAATCATGTGATCATCTCGGTAGATGTAAAAAATACATTTGACCAAATCCAATACCCTTTAATGAAAAAATCTTCACTAAGGAGAGAAAATTCTTCAACCTGATAAAGGCATCTACAAAAACCCATACCTAACATCATACTTAATGATGAAAGATGAAATGGTTTCCCCCTAAGATCAAGAACAGGCAAATCTATAGACAGAAGATTAGTGATCTACACTGAAAGAGTGGGAGAGGGAGAAGAAGGAAGCAGGTAAGGGGAATGACTGCTTTCTGGGGTAATGTAAATGTTCTAAAACTAAATTTGGTGATGGTTGCTCAACCTGTGAATGTACCAAAAACAAACCATTAATTGTGGTAAGCTTTAAAGGGGAAATTTTATGGTGGGAATTATATATCAAAAGCTGCTACAATAATAAAACAACAACTGCAAAATATCAAGACAGGCTTTTCAAACAGAACTTGTGCCTTTGTAACTGAATTTTAGAAAAAAACTTAAAGTAAACTTTACTGAAAGGAGTATCAAAAACTGTTAACAGTTGTCCTGGATGATAGGATGATGACCATTTTTCCTAAGCTATCATTATTGGTTTATATAAACTGTAATTATCAGTCTATAATTGCAAAAACTATAAATACATACCCAGTAAGGTTGGGACAGCACTTCATCTCCAAGAGACCTGTCTGATCTAATGCACATGCATAGATATCAATAACATGACCAGTCGTAGCAGCTCGATTAGCCAATGCTTCAAAATGCTACAAAAGATTTTTTAAAATCAAATCAA
Source organism: Vulpes vulpes (assembly GCF_048418805.1). Classification (NCBI taxonomy): domain Eukaryota; kingdom Metazoa; phylum Chordata; class Mammalia; order Carnivora; family Canidae; genus Vulpes; species Vulpes vulpes. The sequence continues at coordinate 78,444,572 of NC_132785.1, forward strand.
ACTAATGCACAAACTTAACCATCCTATAAATCATTTTTCCCATAGAGATCAAAATAACCTAAAAAATACTAAAAGAATAATACATAATAATTTAAATGTGATATGTTCTAATTTAATTTTCTATAATAAAAAATTTCTCATAAGGTGATACAATAACTTCTATAAGCCTGACACTTTCACATATTTAAGATGTTCTTTCTAAATTAACTCCTAAATTAAGCTAGCTTGGGGGAAAGGCATATCATACATTTTGCTCTTCATACATGAACATAGTGGAGCAATAACACAGAACTGTTTTTGCTAGCTAAATCCACATCCAAGTAACAAAAATATCAAATATAAAAAGACAGTAATAAAAGCTTTCTATTAACAAACCAAAAAATATTTTTTGAAGCTCTAACTAGAAAAATTCCAAGCTCAAAAGGGAAATTAGGTAGCAGGAAAAAAAGCATCCAGTAATAGTAACAAAAACTGTTATTAATTACACTTTTAAAAATACTATAAATAATGACTACCAAAAAAAAAAAATAGAGATAATACAACACAACTAAACTAAAATTGTGAACTCCAGAGAATATATCTAAAAAAAAGAGAGAGAGCGAGACAATAACAGCAAAACCAACTCAAGGGAGTCAATAGTCAAAAGTGAAAATGTACTGGTACAAACCCAAATAAAATTGAAGTTACATGAACAGAAAACAACTCACCAGAAAATGATGGGCTATTCATATTATGAAAAATATACCTATCTAAAGGCAGCATCTTGGAAATGAAAAATTAGAAAATGCAAGAAATTTCTCCTGAGGCAGGAAAGATACGTTTTCTTTTTTTAATTTTTTTAAAAGATTTTTTTTTTTTACTTATTTGAGAGTAAACAAGAAAGCATGGGCAGAGGAAGAGCAGAGGGAGAAGTAGGCTCTCCATGGAGCAGGGAGTCAGATGTGAGGCTCAATCCCAGAACCCTGAGATCATGACCTGAGCCAAAGACGGATGCTTAACCAGACTGAGCTACCAATGTGCCCCGAAAAAAGACATTCTTTAAAATGATTATCTAAAAAGCCACACAGAGTTTATCTCAGGAATTATCTTTTAAAGAGATACATATTAGTGCTATTATACTTTTAAATATTTAAAACCAGAAAAATTATCAAGAAAAAAAAGACTATTTCTCCCAATTCTGAATAGCAGTTACAATATCAGATTCTTACCATAAAGTACTTGTATTCCCTCTGTCATCAAGTGAATTTTTCTACTAAAACAAGGCTTAAAAGCCAAAATTACCTTAGTTCCCTTTTTAACATATTTAGCGTTGTCTTTTTCAATGTCGTGCCATGATCTTATAGGCGTCTTCAGTTCATCTCCAACCACCATTCCAGGTCCCTGAGTTGCTGGACCGCCAATGAACATCATGATACGAGCACCAGTGTTGGGAAAAGTACACTATAAGAAAAAAGGAACTTGTCAAAAGAGTTTAAAGGAAAATACAAGTTATACATTTCTAGAAGTGAATTTTGATATACACTTTCCAGAAAACACAAAAGTATACATTTCCCAAGAAATAATCAAATGTTTAAAATGAATTTAAAGACAAGGTATTAAATACCTTTATTTTGAAATCCTATTAATAGTGCCCTCCTAACTTTAAAATACTCTATAAACCTGATTCCTATAAACAAGGATGCTTCTCCTGCTTAACTAATCCTAGACTGGAAGGAGTAAAGAAAGAGTGAAAAGAGTGCATCTTCTGTTTTGTTGTTGTTTTATTTTTGTTTTTTATGTTTAAAACACAAGCATAGCTTATATTTCAAATTCAAGATGATAGACTGAGTGCTCCAATCTACCTCTCCTTCCTAAGGTACCAGTGACTTGAGAAAAAATGGTATTATTTTGAAAATAAATAAGTAAATAAATAAAAAATAAGAGTGCTATAAGTAGAACAGAAATTTTGAGGAATCCAAATACACTGGATTACAAAAGTTATACCATCTATTCTTTTCTGAAGCTATAACATAACATAAAAAAATGTGCTATGTTTTTTGTCCAGTAACTAAGAAATTTTGTCCAGTAACTAAGTAACTAAGCATTTCTTCTTTTTTTTTTTAAAGATTTTATTTATTTATTCATGAAAGACACAGAGAAACAGAGGCATAGGCAGAGAGAGAAGCAGGCTCCCCCAAAAAGCATTTCTAATATAATTATATAAATTTTTCTAATTATGGGGATGCCTGGGTGGCTCAGTGGTTGAGCGTCTGCCTTCGGCTCAGGGTGTGATTCCGGAGTCCCAGGATCAAGTTCCGCATCGGGCTCCCTAGAGGGAGCCTGCTTCTCCCTCTGCCTACGTCTGTCTCTCTTTCTGTGTCTCTCATGAATAAATAAATAAAATCTTAAAAAAAAAAAAAGTTTCTAATTATGGAACAAAGTAGAGTAACTATACACATAGAAAAGATGTAAACTCTATAATGATATTAATAAATAAATTTAAATATTGATGAGGAAGGGGATATTTGTATGATTTCAAAGACTCTCACCATCTAATGCTTTTCAATTACAAAAGGAGGGAAAATAAAAGTATGTTTACAGTGGAGAAACCTACAGATACAATATTAAGAAGTGATCACGGTGGGATGCCTGGGTGGCTCAGCAGTTGAGCATCTGCCTTTGGCTCCGGGCGTGTTCCCGGTTCCGGGATCGAGTCCCACATCAGGCTCCGTGCAGGAGCCTGCCTCTCCCTCTGTGTCTCTGCCTCTCTCTGTCTCTCATGAATAAATAAATAAAATCTTTTAAAAAAAAAAAAAAAAAGAAGTGATCATGGTGACTGTATCATGTTGAATGGCAAATGAAAATCACAGGCCATGTGATAGGGTGTAATGAGAACACAGAATTCTTTCTACAGTATTCTTACCAATGATGTAAGACCTGAATCTAACTGTGTGGATACATCAAAACAAACCTACTTTGAGAGAGCCTATAAAATAACTGACCTGAATCTTCCAAGCATCAGGTTCATGAAAGCAGAAGTTGAGGAACTATACCTGATTGCAGGAAACTAAACAAACATGCTGCTAAATACATGTCTCTGAATTAAATCTTTTTAGTAAAAGAAATTGAAATAACCAGCAAAAGTTGAATGAGTTCTGAAAATTAGGTGGTAGTAACATGTCAGTGTTAATACTCTGTAATAATTGTATTGTGGTTTTGTAGAAAATATCCTGATTTATAGGAAATACAACTCAAGTATTCAAGGGGTTGGAAAGGTGTCAACAATGTAAATAGTTCAAAGGGAAAAAAGTTCTTTACAACTTCTCTGTAAATTTGATAGCATCTCACATTTTTAAAAAGCATTTTTTTAAACTCCCTTTTCTAATTATAAAGCTTAAGATCTGTGTAGTGTAAAATTTTCAAACTCTACTTAAAAGCAAAATTCCCCTTATCCTACCACTGCTAACAGTTGGACGAACACCCTTCCAGGTGCCTCTCTATACACAAAAGGATATACCATAGATCAAACTTTAAATGTAATTAGATACTTGTCTTAATGACCTGGTTTTCTCATTCAACATTACCTTATACATATCATTGATACACACATACACATTTACATTTCCAAAACAAAGCTATCGTCACTACCTCAAGTAGTCCTACAGCTATGGAAAGTGCCACTCCAGAGGAACGCAAAGGTCTCTTCCCCTGTGGTACAGGCCAAGGGTCTCGCTGCAGTTCTCCCAGAAGATCTGTGAGATTCATGTCTATTTTCTGGACTGGCTGCAAGAATCTGCAAAGCAAAGTTAAATAAAAAGTCATTTATAAATGTTTGTAAGAGTTCAGAAACAAACTCTTCACTTGTTTAGAAAGAAAGAAAAGTATGGGACACTTGGGTGGCTCAGTGAGTTAAGCATCTCCCTTAAGTTCATCATGATCCCAGGGTCCTGGGATTGAGCCTCCCTCTCTCTCATGTGCTCACTCAATCTAATAAATAAAATCCTAAAAAAAAAATTAAAAATAGAGAAAAGTAACTTCAATACATGGCAGACCAATGGCTCTCTAACTTTTGTGTACATCAGAACTAGTAGAAGAACTTATTTTAACAGATTGCTGATTGCAGAGTTTCGTTTCAGTAGGTCTGGGGTAGGGCCCAAGAACTGCATTTCAAACAAGTTCCCAGGTGATGTTATCTACTGGTCCAGAACCAGTCTTAGCACAACAACTATAAGTAAAACACTCACACCAAGTATTACTTCAGGACTGCGCCTTTTATTTACCGGCCTGGTAAGTTTTAAGGCTACTGAAGTAATTATGAGAAGATACATCAACTCAATTTTAGTAATACCACCTCTAATTAGTAAGTTTAGGAGGAAAAAACTACCTGTAAGGCTAAGAAGGCAAAATGAAAAGCTTTTGCAGAACCTAGTTTTGTTTGGCTGCCTTCAACCACAAAAGTTTTTATGAACTTAAAAATAGATCAGGAACATATCAAAACTAAAGTAACTCAACATTGTAATGATGAGAAACCAACCATTTTGGTGATATGATTCTGCCTCAAATCTTTAGAAGGTACACTAATGCAATATATTCACATTCTTAAAAATATTTAACAACATAGTATCACTGAATGTCTATGTTCAAGTTAAGGGTACAGGATGCTTAAAAGAGCTTCACAAATTGTAAAAATTCTCTTTGCCATATTTCATTATTACCTATTGGAAGGAGGTGGCTGCTGTACCTGAGGACCACGTGTTGCTTGAGTAACGGGTACTTTAGAGAGTCCCAGCATTTCCTGTAAAGAGATTTTTTCTGTGATATCCATTCAATTACTCCAAAGATGTATCAACTACTTACCATGTGCCAAATACTGTGCTAGGTATTAGGAACCCAAAAATAAAGAGCATAAAGTCTTTTCCTCAGAAAGCAAAAAGTTCAGTTGGGGGGACAGTCAGATAAATAGTAACAAGACAATGAAATAATCACCATGAGAGAGCAAAATACAAGGTACTATAGAAGCAAAGAGGAATATTAGCTCAAAAATACTTTATTTCTAATTAATAGTCAAGTTACTATGTAACTTGAATGTATTTCTTAAATTATATTCATCCATCCCTTTGAGCAACTTCACTTGAGAAGTACCTGCTATGTGTCAGGCATCTAATGGTAAATATATATATACAGTCCTTGACCTTATGAAATTAAAATCTGGTGAAACAAATAGCAGTTAATAAAATTGTTAGCTAAAAAAGTATAAAATTGCAATTGTAATAAATGTTATAAAGGAGAGGTACATGGAATCATATAAGAGTTATAATGTATACACACCTTTATGCCTATACTTCTTAATTTTTTAGTTACTACCTAACCAAATTACCAGTTTTGTTTTGAATTTTAAATGTGTAAAAAATTCCTCTCTAAACACATCACTATTTTACTAAATAGTTTTACTAAATATTATATTTACTAAAGTTTTCTTGAATTCACAAATTTTTTACTAAAGTTTTACTTTAGTAAATATTATTTTGCTAAATATTATTTTACTAAAGTTTTCTCGAATTTAGAAATTCTACTTAGTCGTGTAGTAATCGACTAAAAGTATGTAACAGAAAATCAGAAAATCTAAAAATCTGCAAAGAAAAAAATACTGAGCTAATCCTATAGTATTTTCTATACTCCCAGCAGGAAAAGAAAGTTTTTACTAAGACTTACTATATGTTAGATTCTGTGCTACACTCTTTATATACACCATTTTTTTTAAAGATTTTATTTATTTATTCATGAGAAACACAGAGAGGAGAGAGAGAAAGGCAGAGACACAGGCAGAGGGAGAAGCAGGCTCCATACAGGGAGCCTGACGTGGGACTCAATCCCAGGTCTCCAGGATCACGCCCTGGACTGAAGGTGGCGCTAAACCGCTGAGCCACCAGGGCTGCCCATATATGCTATTTCTTCACAAAACAAAATGAAATAAATTTCTTAATCCCTGCTTTATAAATGAAAACTGACACTCAAAGTCTACGTTAACATGCCAAAGGTTACACAACTAGTAAGTGGCAAAGTAAGATATTAACCCAGGTTTTGCCACAAAGCCTTGTAAGAGTTTCCACTGTCCCAAGAGTATTCTCACATTATTTCAGGCAGTACTAATAACAGTCTTATAAAATAGGTATTATCCCTTTCTACGGAGGATAAGACAACAAGCAAAGAGATCAACCCAAGATGGCACAACTGGAAGAATTTAAGAATTAAGAATTCAGGACTATTTGGGGAGCAAAGATCAAGTTCTTTTTGACCAAACAGAGACAGAAAATAAAAACATTTTAATGGAGAAAAAAATTTAGTCCAAAGCCATTTATTGCCTACTACAAAAAAAAAAGTATTTTATGTGATACATGTCTATTCCATAATATAAATAAAATGTACTCTACCATCAGAGGTAACATTAAACAACTTTAAACAAATTTTTAGTTTAAAAATAACAACTGCAAACACTTAACAGGCACAATCCATTTAATGCTCATGACAACACTGTAAGGTAAATACTATTATTACTTCTCTTCTACAAATGAAAAAAACTAAGGCACAGAAAGACTAAAATGTGCCTAATTTCTCTCCTGTCTCATAGAAACAGATGCTCTTCTCCAAGGCACTCTGGCTTCCTATGCCCCTGAAGGAATCCCTATCATGTCTTCTGAAACCTCACCTCACTCCTGCTTTCATTCACCCTCTTTAGTCTCTCTCTTTCCTGTGCATAAACACATTCAAGTGTCCTTCCTAAAGTAAACCTGTTAACTAAGTTCTCTCTCTCAAATTCCCACACTATTGCCTTCCATACCTTCAACAAACCTCTTGTAAGAATGCTGACTCTAATTTTCTTCACTTCCTCAAATCTAATGATCTTATTATCCTCCCCACACAAATCTGCAAACTCCTCCACTATTTTCTGTCTCAATTAACTGTAGCACCACTATCTCAGTCTGCCAAGCCTCAAATTAGAATCATTTAAAACCATTCTCAAAATCTTTTCTTTTTCATTTTGGGCTACCTGGATGCTCCGAAGTCTGACTTCATGTCTGTCTACTTTAACAAGGCTTACCTATCCTCTTCTAGGGTAACTATTCTTAGCTGGGGGTCGTGTCAGATCACAAAGTTTTTCAAAATTCTTACATGAACAATATTACCCTCTCAACAACCTTCCAATACAAGCACATGTTCACTCACTCTCTCATGGTCTAGCGAAATCGCTAAGTAAAAAAAAATATATATATATATATATATATATTGAAAAAATATCCCCCGATGAACCTAATAAGCCACAAATAACTCCCTGTCTTGGAAGATAAAGCTTCAATTTTGCCCCAAAATAAAAATTTGGTCCTGATGTATGAAAAAATATATACTCGTGGTTCATACATTAATAACTCTCAAGCCTTAAAACACTTCCCTTGCCAAACATAATTAAAGTGTTTCAATCCAAAATGAGGTATCAAGAAACAAGAGCTACTACTCTGTGGTTGCTTTCCCTCAGTCTTCAGTATGACTTCTATAAGCTCTTCAAATCTCTAGCAAAATACCTTCAGTTTTACCATTCAAAGTGAGGGGTCTTTGGGACGTCTGGGTGGCTCAGTGGTTGAGCGTCTGCCTTTGACTCAGGTCATGATCCCGGGGTCTTGGGATCGAGTCCCGCATCAGGCTCCCCACAGGGAAGCCTGCTTCTCCCTCTGCCTATGTACTCTGCCTCTCTCTGTGTCTCTCTCTCATGAATAAATTTTTTTTTTTTTTAAAGTGAGAGATTTTGGGCAGCCCCGGTGGCCCAGCAGTTTAGCGTCGCCTTCAGCCCAGGGTGTGATCCTGGAGACCCGGGATCGAGTTCCGCACTGGGCTCCCTGCATGGAGCCTGCTTCTCTCTCTGCCTGTATCTCTGCCTCTCTCTCTCTCTCTGTGTCTCTCATTAATAAATAAATAAATATTTTTTAAAAAAAGTCTTCAATCTGTATAAATCTGTATAATAACAATTTAAGGCAAATGAAAAAAATTGGTATCAATTCTAAATTTAAAGGCTTTATTATAATTAGCCATTCGTCATAAAAAATATTTTCTATAAACTTATATCCAGAATGCATTTATAGACAAATTTTGGAGTGATGCCCACAGATAAAATTGAAACTACCACTCTTGTTTTTACCTGCAGTTGTTTAGCAGACAGATCTTTTGTTCCTCTGAACACGTAGCTTTTTGAAATGCCCTCACATCCAAGTTCATGAACCTGTACCATTCTCCCAAAAGTAATAAGTCCAACCAAAGCTGTCGGTGGTAAAAGACTTAATGACATCTGCATAGATTCTTTCAGGGCTTGTAAATCTTCATCTTCCATGCAAGTATCAACCACATAGAGGAATATCAAAGGCATCTGAGGACCACGCTTTTAAAATTAAAAATGAGGGAATAATAAGAAAACGTCAATGTATTAACACTCAGCACAATACAAGGATAATTAGTAGAGAACTAATTAAATAATTTATAGTACATTCATACAATGAAATCTTAAATCATTTCAGAATATGAAACAGGTTATGCATAGAAAGATATCTAAGGCATATTAAGATAAAAATTAAATTTAAAACCATTATTTATAGTTTCAAAACCTTTTGATTTTGTTTAGCTGCATAAGACTTCATTTCCTGTAACAAGCATTTATTTATCTTAAAACAAGGAAACAGTAGCTATAAAGCTTTAAAACAAAGTAAGATCATTTTTATAAAATAATTATGTAAACCTGAATCAGACTGCAAGAGAACTAAAAACTAGGTAGGCTTGACATATTACTTACTGGCTCAAGTTAACCATATTCTGCTTTCTTTACAACATTCATAAAGGATATTATTACTTTAATACTTAAATATGTAAACAATTATGTAAAGCCATTCAAAAAGGGAAGAAAAATTACTTTCTTAACAAGGACCAATGCAAGAGTAACTTTATTAATTAGACTTGGGGATATACCATCAGGTTCTAGCATCATAGTGATTTAAGTATTTCTGAACTGACCTTCCAACTACACAACAATATTGACACTACACTGTTCATTGACCTACTTAGTATGGCAAATCAAGACACCACCCAATATCCTGGCCACTCATTAAATAACTACAATAGAAAAATTACCTTGTTCAAACTGACCAGGACAGTTCTTACCTCTTAAATGCTCCATCAATTCAATGTGAGAATCAAGAATGATGCTCTTTAAGTTATCTCAAATTAACAATTATTTTGGTACAAAGTAAATTACTGTATAGTTAAAACTTTCTTCAAGATTTACTCTTATGCTCTTACCAGAACTACATATTCAATGCTAGAAAACTGAGGTAAAAGTTCAGCAGGTTGATTCAGTTCAGATATACCAGCATAAGTAGGTGGAAACTATGGAGAAAAAAAAAAATTTTTTTAACAAATTATTTTCCAGAAAGAGTAATGAAATTCTAAACTGCAAATAATTTTATCATTTAGTTGTTAAAAAGTATTTTTTGTATGAAAAATTACTTCACATTTATTTTAATGTGCATTTTTTTACATATTTATACTAGTATCAAAGCATTAACATCTGCATTAGGGGTTTTCTTACCTGATTCCTTTGATAACAAAAGTTGCAAGCCCAGAGTTTTGCTCGATAATCCACCTGACTGTTTTAAGAAAAGATACAAAAGAGCTCATGTTTCAGTTCAATTGTACAATGATCCTAATTTCAATAAAATTAATTTCTTTCTGAAATATGAACACATTCAAACTAATACTTAAAGTGACCTTTAAAAGCCATTACCTTTAGATGTTGTCAATATCTAATTCATGCTTTTAACATAACAAGTTACTTAAATGAACACGACTTCTAATATATAGTAAATATCAATAAAATTAAGACAATACTTTTTTCTTCAAATGATTTAGTAATTCTACACTCAAATCTAGAAAACATTTAATTCTGGGGATCCCTGGATCCCTGGCTCAGCGGTTGAGTGCCTGCCTTCATGCCCAGGGCATGATCCTGGGGTCCTGGGATCGAGTCCCACATCAGGCTCTTGCATGGAGCCTGCTTCTCCCTCTGCCTGTGTCTCTGCCTCTGTGTGTGTGTGTGTGTGTGTGTGTGTCTCAAGAATGAATAAATAAAATGTTTAAGAATTAGAAAACATTTAATTCAAAAAACATATTTACTGAATGCTTAGTACGTACAAGCCATTATTCCAGGTCTGGTGATACAGCAATAAACAAGAAATCAAAGATCCCTGTTACTATGAAGTTTATATTCTAGAACAGAAAGACATACAATACGAAAGTAGATGCACAAACACAGAAAATACTTTCAGATAGTGATAATAAGAGATTAAAGATAACAAAGCAGGGTGTGAGAATGTGTTTAGGAGGGCTACTTTAAAAGAAAGCCTTCTTAAATAAACAACTGAAATGTGATCTAAATTAAAAGGAACTAGTCAATCCAGGCAGAGTAATCCAGGCAGAATATATAGCTACTGCACAAGTTTCAATGTAGGAATAAATTTGGTATGTTCAAGGATCAGAAAGAGGGTAAGATATAATGTAGTTATTAAAAATAAAGAAAATGGGTAATTTAAGATGAAAGCAGAAACATTACAAAGGCTAGATGATGTATGGTTTAGGAATCTTGACAAGAAGTTTGGATTTTTCATTCCAAGTATAATAAAACACTGTTGAAATATTTTAATAATCTGATATCCATTTGTAACACTCTAGCTTCTGGATAAACTGCTGAAAGACAAGAATGGAAACAGGGTGACCATATAAGAGGATAATTAAATTGTCCAGAAAAAAATATGGTATATCTTGAAGTAGAGTATACTAGTAGAGAAGAGACTAAATGTAAGAGAATCAGTAACGTTCTAGAGGCAGAATCAGAGTTGTTAGTGGATTGGTTGGGGAGAAAGTGTAGAAAGAGGAATAAAAGAGGATTCTTGAAATTCTGGTTTATGCATTAAGAAATCATGACATTCTCAAACACCATACCACTCAATTATGACTTTTCTAAGGACACAACATGGGTCTAATGACACACAGCCAGCACCAGTATCTACAGATATTAGTGATAGGATTAACAGTTAATAAAGTGACTTTACCTTTGGTCTCTTATCAACTCACTACAAATAGAATATCCTTCAATTTTACAGCTTTTTGGATTTGACTATATCCTACTTTGAAAAAATAACTATAACAAAAGCAAAGAAATTTTTATATAAATGAGTAAGAAAGAAACTATATTTTTAAATCATATTGCCACATTACTTTTTAAATGTATTTTAATTACCATAAAGGATTCAAAACTGCACGGCAAGTGGTCCTACTACACAGAACAGGTTCATATTGAATAGGTGGTAAATCAGGTCTCTCCTTCAGTGGTGTAAATAGGGCTGCTACTGGAACAACCATTCTTGTAGCTTCCAGTCGACTTGATGGCCAAACATTCCAACTAAATCGGACTCCATCTCGTTCTTCATTTTGTTGAATGAATTCCAAATAGGTCGTCATTGTAGAGCCTGATGATTATTTCTGCGACAAAATTAAAGATGTTTAAAAATCCTCTTAAGGAAAACTAAACTAAGCATGTTTTTCCCACTTTCAGCAATATTAATCCATGAAAAATCATAACCAAAGTATTTATCTCAGAAAAAAAATTAGCAAGCAACAATAACCTGACTTACAAAATAATGACTCTACTGAACCCAGTGCTCATTATGCCCAGTAAGAGGTATTTTATCCTTTTTTTATTAGAAACTCTTGAAAAAAAGACTACAGGAAAAAAAAAAAGGCAAAATAAGTGTCCTATTTATGTAAGGGTGCATAAGAAAGAAACTCAAAGATGGGGGAAAATTTAGATCCTGTGTTTTCCCTACCAGCCCTGTAAATTACATTATTCTAATAAACAGATTACCAAAAACAAATTCTAAGGCTTGTTTGGTTTTCTATCCAGAAAATGACAAATTTCCACTAACTTGCTAGAAGAGAATACTTAATAGTGCATAACAAAAACATTTTTCTGAAACCAGGTACTTCTATTTTAGACAGGTAATTTTTTTATTGTGCAAATATAAGACCATTTGTGGCATCCATAAATAAAATGCCTGACAAGTGGTGATCCCTATGCCATTTGACTTTTGCAGAAACTTAATTCAGAATATTTTTATCATTCCAACTTAGGAAAGCATTTTAAACTCTAATTTGAAACATATGATTTCAATATAATCATTTAAATTTATTAGGGGGAGGAGGATGCAGCTCTGGTTAGGGCCCAGTATCAACAGATATCTCCATCTTGTTTCTCTCCTACTGCCTTTCTAGAATGCCAGCTCTCCTGCCTAGGCAACAGTTTTATCCAACACTCGCAAACTAAAACTACAACAGTGATTAGTGAAGAAAAGAAATTGTAAAATTTAATGTTTTGAAAGGATAGAATTTGAAGTGCTTTTGTGGCTGGCCAAAAGATTTGTAGAAGAAATGAAAGATATCAAGAACTAAAGAATTATGGGGCAGCCCAGGTGGCTCAGCAGTCTAGCACCACCTTCAGCCCAGTGCCTGATCCTGGAGACCTGGGATCGAGTCCCACATCAGGCTCCCTGTATGGAGCCTGCCTCTCCCTCTGCCTGTGTCTCTGCCCCCCTCTCTCTCTCTGTGTCTCTCATGAATAAATAAAATCTTGAAAAAAAAAAAAAAAAGAACTGAAGAATTATGAAGTTAGGGTGCCAAAAGAGCCAACATAGACGCTGAAGTAACAAAGAATGACAATAGGATTAAATAAATAAAATCTTTAAAAAGAGGGGCAGGGGCGCCCCCCCCCCCCTCAGTTGGTTAAGTACAACTGCCTTCAGCTCAGGTCATGATCTCAGGGTCCTGTGATCAAGCCCCACTATAGGCTCTCTGCTCAGTGGGGAGCCTGTTTCTCCCTCTCCTCTGCTGCCACTCCCCCTTTTGTGTGCACACACTCTCTCTGTGTGTCAAATAAATAAAATCTTAAAAAAAAGAAAAGAAGAATGACAATATAGGATGAGGAACTGATTCTAAAATGTAACTGAAGAGGGCAGCCCCGGTGGCCCAGTGGTTTGGCACCACCTTCGGCCCAGGGCCTGATCCTGGAGACCCGGGATCGAGTCCCATGTCGGGCTCCCTGCGTGGAGCCTGCTTCTCCCTCTGCCTGTGTCTCTGCCTCTCTCTCTCTCTCTGTGCCTCTCATGAATAAATAAATAAAATCTTTAAAAAAAACTGTAACTGAAGAAAGGGTATTATTTGAAAAAAAAAAGCATTTGAATATAATCATTTTAATTTTAGAAGCATTTTCAAATAGACTTTGATAATAAAAATTACAGAAAGCAAAGCTTAACATATCTATGTATTTCTCTTCTTTAGCAGCTAAGAATTTTCTTTCCTTTAAGAGAAGTAAGAATGTTGGGACGCCTGGGTGGCTCAGCAGTTGAGCTGCTGCCTTCGGCTCAAGGGGCTCAAAGTGTGATCTCAGGATGTTAGGATCGAGTTCCCACATTGGACTCCCCACAGTGAACCTGCTTCTCATTCTTCCTATGTCTCTGCTTCCCTCTTTGTGTCTCTCGTGAATAAATAAATAAAATATTTAAGAAAAAGAAAAAGAAAAATTAAGTATATCTGTTAAAAATAATAAAAGAAAAATTAAACACTGTATTTCCTATCAGAATCTCAGAGACAACCAGAGAATTGTATGCTAATCAAAAGCGAACACAGATTTTTCAAAGGTTGATGAAAGATAAAAGAGGAACCCTAAGATAACTAAACTTGTTTAGAAAAGATGATCTTCAGGATGCCTGGGTGGCTCAGTGGTTGAGAGTCTGCCTTCAGCTCAGGGCATGACCCTGGTCTCGGGATCCAGTCCCGCCATCAGGCTCCCCTCAAGGAGCCTGCTTCTCCCTGTCTGTGTCTCTGCCTCTTTCTCTCTGTCTCTCATGAATAAATAAATAAATTCTTTAAAAAAAAAAGAACAGATGATCTTCAAGACAAATTATAGAAGCCAGATTTGAAAAGGACAGTACGAGTTTTCAAAAAAAAAGTGTGTGCTGAAACATAATGATAAAACACAGGTCTGGAATAGTCAGAGGGCAGTTAGATGCCAACCTCAGTTTTAAAGGAGAAACAACCTTTCTGGGAGAAAAATCCAGTTTTTAGTCAACAGCTTCCATGCTACAGATGTGAATATAAACTCCAGGACTATGCAATCCCTTCTATTATTTCTACAGAACAAAAAAACAGGGGCAGCCTGGTGGCTCAGCAGTTTAGCGCCACCTTCCGCCCAGGGCCTGATCCTAGAGACCCAGGATCCAGTCCCAAGTCAGGCTCCCTGCATGGAGCCTACTTCTCCCTCTGCTGTGTCTCTGTCTCTGCCTCTCTCTCTCTCTGTCTTTCATGAATAAATAAAATCTTTTAAAAAAATGAAGTTTTCCCATTTTTGCATGTATAATCTAACCTATATAACCTAAAATGCATCACCAAAAAAATTTTTTTGAAAGATTTTATTTATTCATGAGACATACAGAGAGGCAGAGACACAGGCAGAGGGAGAAGCAGGCTCCTTGCGACGAGCCAGCGACGAGCTCGATGTGGGACTCAATCCCAGGACCCCAGGATCACGACCGAGCCAAAGGCAGATGTTCAACCACTGAGCCACCCAGGTGCCCCCCCACACAAATTTTTTAATTAAAAGTTTAAAAAATATGCATCACCAAAAAGCATTAAAATATTAGACCAATCAAGGTTTTTCATCTAAACCACAAAAAACACAAAAAATGTTTTGACTATTTTCTCAATTCTTCAAAAATGGTACATAACTAGTACTTAAGTATGTGGCATACATTTTCTCTGTAATCAATGAAGTGAACCTGTTACCTGGAAAATAACTGACAGTAGTTAACAAGAAAGATAAAATCCCAGCTTTCAAGAAAATATCAAAATTTTTGAAAACCTGTATCCACGACTATGAACTTCACAGCTTGCTAATATTTAAAGATTTTTCTGATAAGATCGGTGGTGATATTAATGTGAGTTTTCTACTGTATAATGAAACATGTCAACATTTGGAAAATATACTTTGTTCAGAGAAGCAAAGTCTCCCAAATGATCAATTCATGATGTTACCAAATCATGCATGGATAAAGATCCACTCACAGTGCAAGACAGAAAAATGGGAATTTTAATGCAACAGAGTACAAAATGTTCATTCCTAAGATTTCAGATTTCACATAGCTATTAACCCTTGGCTCCTGAATCAACTAACAGGTTGTAATGTAATATGAAAGAAGAATATGCACAATTATCTGAAAAAGCAATTAAAATATTCCTCCTTTTTCCAACTACGTATCTATATGAGGCCAGATTTCTTTCATACAATTCAATTCATGGGTTGTAACATCCTTACTTTTTGTAGTACAAAACACAAAATATATCATGACATATTAAATATAACCTGTGTGATATTTTGAACACAATTACCATCCTTTTCCACTTTCTTTTCAACCTCTCTGCTCTAAGATCGTATTTGTTCACTAAATCACATCTATTTTATTTTGCATATTCTCACTTTCCAGGAGTATTTTGAAAAAGTCCCACCTATTTAATTTTAAATAGTCCAATTACATGTCCATCCACAATACCTCCCCCACCTCTCCAAGGTAGGATTTGCTCAATTTCAAAATTACTAATTCTAGTATGAAACTTTCCATGTAGGGCCCCATATCCAATAATGGTATATCTAAAATAAATTCCTTTTACAAATAGCTTTTTATAAAATGTCATTATTTGATCAGCAGTCTGTCCTCTAATCTTATGTTAAAACCGAATAAATATGATTCAGACACTATAGGATGGAGACCTAAAATACTAGTCGTAATATATTTTTTAAGTGGTACAAAACACAAAAGACTATGCTAAAGAAATCTTATTTCCCAGCAGTTTATAACCAGTGAGACTTACTTTAAATAATTTCTCATGGTAGAACTAAAAGCAAAGAAGCAAAGTATTATGTCTCTTTAACCTAGCATATCAAATACATGCCCACAGTATTTTTAAAGCTTTTCCTAACCAATAATAATTGTAAGTTTTCCATATTCCAATTTTAGCACTTTTATAGATCCTAAGTGAAAAATATCCTAAATTACAAGTAGAATTTGAGTTTCTGGGGGATCCCTGGGTGGCGCAGCGGTTTGGCGCCTGCCTTTGGCCCAGGGCGCGATCCTGGAGACCCCGGATCGAATCCCACATCAGGCTCCCGGTACATGGAGCCTGCTTCTTCCTCCACCTGTGTCTCTGCCTCTCTCTCTCTCTCTCTGTGACTATCATAAATAAATAAATAAATAAATAAATAAATAAATAAATAAATAAATAAATAAATAAAATTTAAAAAAAAAGAGAGACCCGGGATCGAATCCCACATCTGGCTCCCGGTGCATGGAGCCTGCTTCTCCCTCTGCCTGTGTCTCTGCCTCTCTCTCTCTCTGTGACTATCATACATAAATAAATAAAATAAAATAAAATAAAATAAAAAGAATTTGAGTTTCTTCCAAATCAGATGTATTTAACAATTAACTGTGCCTCTCTACTTTTCAGTTGTTAAGACTTCCAAAACGATGTTAATTAGACTACTGGAAAAGAGAGAGAAGACTTAACATTTGTATATAAATCCATATTTAAATCTAAAACTTTTTTAACCAAATTAATTTGGCTAGTTATACACGGCTTTGCGGGGCGGAGATTGAGGAAATCCCCGTGAATTCAACATACACTAAAGATGACACGTACGTAGATCGACCAATGCTTTTCCTTTCCCACCAAAACGGGACAACAGTACAACAGAAAAGACTGGTCCCATCTGAAAACTGCGCCCTACTAGCGATCGAGGCCTAAGGCGCTAGCTTCACCCAGCACTTAATTCTCCTTATCCCCTTTGACTCCCAAGGCCGAACTACCGGTGACGAAGTCACCTGGGTTCAAAGTCTAGTGCACTGCACATCAGGCAAGGTAGGAACCAAGAAGCCCGAGTGTCCAGGAGCGGTGAGGGGCTGGGGCGAGGAAGGCGGATCGCCCCGGAGGCGAGGGTGGGTGCTGGGCGAGATACTGAACTGCCGTTTGTCACTCGACTCTGTCTTTCCTACCTTATCCAGGGTAGCGTGGGGAGGGCTCGAGGGCTCGAGGGCTCGAGGGCTCCCGGGCCCCCGGGCCCCCGGGCCCCCAGGCCCCAGGCCCCGAAACAACGAAGCACAGTGGTGAGTAAGAGGTGGAAGGGGTCAGGATTCAAAGGTCGCTGCCGCCGGCGCGCCCGCCTGCTCCGGAGCACCAAGGGGGCAGAGCGGGCACGACCCCGGAGCCCCCGGCCCACCCCCTCCCGGCCCGCGGCCGCACAGCTTCCCCTCCCCCGCTTCCCGCTGAAGGCCCGCGGCCCCTCCAGGGAGCTGGGAGGACGCAGCCCGAAGTCAGTCCTTACCAACTGCCCCCCGACGAGACCCGCGCCAGCCGCGGCCACCGCCTCGCAGAATCGGTCCTTTCTGCCGACCTGGAGCAATCGTGTTACTGCAATCAGGGCCGGCGCCGCCCCGCCCCCGACCGCCGCGCAGAACTCGGCTGGGCCAACATGGCTGGGGCCGCCTCTGCCACGTCAAGGGGAAGGGGGGCGGGGCGACCGCGCCAGGGAACTGAAGGAGACCTGCGGGACCCGCGGGAGTGGAGCGGGATAGGGCCCCAGGACGAGGGAGGGACGGGGAGGGGCGGGCAGGGGCGGGGACAGAGCTGGGGCGGGGCTACCGGATGAGGGGACTAATGGGCAGGGTGCGGCACCGGGGCGGAGCCGAGGGAGTGGGGACGAGGAGGAGGGAGGGGCGGGGAGGGGCGGGGAGGGGCGGGGACAGAGCTGGGGGCGGGGCTACCGGATGAGGGGACTAATGGGCAGGGTGCGGCACCGGGGCGGAGCCGAGGGAGTGGGGACGAGGAGGAGGGAGGGGCGGGGAGGGGCGGGGAGGGGCGGGGACAGAGCTGGGGGCGGGGCTACCGGATGAAGGGACTAATGGGCAGGGTGCGGCACCGGGGCGGAGCCGAGGGAGTGGGGACGAGGAGGAGGGAGGGGCGAGGAGGGGCGTGCACCGACCTGGGGCGGGGCTAACCTAGGTGGGGACCGCCCCAAGGGGAAAGGACCCCTGGGGAATTGGAGCGCCTTAACCCGTTCCCCGGAGTCACGTCAGATCCCAATCCCTAAGGGCGGCAGGCGAGGGTGGGAACTTCTGTTCCCTTTCAGACTCAAGTCTCAGAGAGAAGCGCGTCGGATAAGAGGACGTCCTCTCCTGTAGGGCCCCAATTGATTCCTAGAACCACAAAATCACATCTCCCCTAAAAAAAAAAAAAAAAAAAGTTAAAAGTTCGTTTTTTCACATAGTACAACTATTTACTGAACACGCCTATGTGTCAGGTACAGTAGCAATGCTGGTGATATGACATAGGCAAAGCCGGCCAAAATCCCTGGCCTGTACGTTGGATTTTTGTATTCCTAGACAGTCCACCTCTTTTCTCCTACACTGCATGTGCCATCCCTCCTCCTCACCACTACAATCTCTGGCTGATTAATCTTAACGCCTTTTCTGCTTCTCTTGCAAAGAAAACAGCTGAGCAAACTGGGAGAGCTAGAAGCAGGTTGGAAAGACATTAGAGCTTGGCGGTCTCAAGCACCCCATCCTTAAGTGAGGGGTTGCTCATGGAATTAATTCCAGATATGACAACACCAAAACTCTTGTCAAGTTTAGCCTTATAAGCATTTTAAGGAGTAGGAAAAAAGATCAAATCCTTGTTCTCCATTATAGTTGAGAAATAAGATGCACACAAAATATATATTCTCTACCTATAATATGTATGCTAAGGCTGTTTTGTAAGGTAGAAGAGGATGCTTTCTGCTTGTCAAATTTGAATACAATCCTGAAGAAGAAATGGAAATCAAACACCAAAATTCAGTGTAGGCCTGCAAATAAAGTGAGTTCAGGATGCTATCTTAATGAGGATTCTCGACTGAAAGCGCAGCAAGTAAACAACTGTGGGCAATGGTAAAAGGGTAAAATAAGGACATTCACAAAAAGAAGCAAGATCCAAGAATGAGTAGGGTCAAGAGACATAGGTGAGAGAATCCACGCGGTACCTGGAATTCAGTAAAGAATAAACCAAAGTATAGCACCTTTGATAACTGCATTCATTTTATGGTCCCCCCAGAAATACATCTTTGCCTTGCAGCTCAATGAAGCCTAAGAAGTCCTAAATCCCTTGTTCCTAACTGAAGAAAGGCCTTTCTTCCCTATAACAATGAAATAGATGTTAGGATGGGCAATATATTTATTTATGTCTGTCTATGAACTTTAAGATGAACGAGTTTGAGATTAACCCTCAGATATAGCATCAAGATCTATTGGATCCAACTTTAGTTTTCTAGAGCTTTCTCTTTTTTGAGTTCTATATGTAAGAATCCATATTTCATGACCATGACTTTTATTCTTTCTTAGAGTTCTTCCAAAGAATAGAGAAGTCATTTTTTAAAATAGAATAAAACTTTTTTTTTTTTGCAATTGCCTTATGGGTCCATTGGACTCTTGTAATTTTAGAATATATGATGGGACCTTAGTAATCTTATTTTTCTCTATCTTGAAACATTCTGGGACACCTGGGTGGCTCAGTGGTTGAGCATCTGCCTTTGGCTCAGGGCATGATCCTAGTTGGGGGATCCAATCCTCCCCTGTAGGGAGCCTGCTTCTCCCTCTCCCTCTGCCTATGTCTCTGCCTCTCTCTCTCTCTCTCTCTCTCTCTGTCTCTCATGAATAAATAAACAAAATCTTAAAAAAAAAAAAACATTCTGCTAATTCTTCATCCATGGAATTTTTTACTCATAAATTACTCAAGCTCTTCTTTAAAAAAACTAAAATAATAAGAAAATTGAAGAACAATAGAATTATCAAAGAGGACTCAATAGTGAAATAGGTCATCACTATTGCATTTTCTTCTTGCAATGCCCAAAATACTACAGCATCTTTCAAGTTCTCTGTACTACGTTTTTAGTTTTCAATAAATATAGGTAAGAATTCAGAATTTGGAAGATGAATGCAGAGATACAGAGAACAGCAGTCTAGACCCTGATAATGATAGTGAAATCTTAAACTGTGAATCTTTAGATTACTATGTCCTAGAAGAATTTCTCAAACTCAAGTATCAATGAGTTAATATTATTTCTTTTTTGATAGTTTTTTAGATTTTTTATTTAAATTTTAGTTAACATAGAGTGCAGTAAATTCACTGATTTTATATGAAAATACTAATAAAATTCAGTGATTTATCACTTATATACAATACCCAGTGCTTTTCACAGTGCCCTCTTTAATACCCATCACCCATGTAGCCCAACCCCACCCACCTCCCTCTGTCAACATTCTGTTCTGTATTGTTAAAAGTCTCTTATGGGGGCAGCCCTGATGGCTCAGTGGTTTAGCGCTGCCTTCAGCTCAGGCTGTGATCCCTGGAGACCTGGAATCAAGCCCCACATTGGGCTCCCTGCATGGGGCCTGCTTCTCCCTCTGCCTGTGTCTCTGCCTCTTTCTCTCTCTGTCTCTGTCATGAACAAATAAAATAAAATCTTAAAAACAAAAGTCTCTTACGGTTTGTATCCCTCCTTTTTTTAAAAGCTAATGTTATTTCTAAGGACACAAAAGAAATATGTTATTGTCATCCAGTTATTCATTCAAAAGGAACAACTTGATTACACAATATTTTGCAAAAATAATCTGGATAATCTCATTTTGCTATGAGCACATATAACAGTATTCTTTTATCTTTTATGATGTTTATATGGATAAATTGATATAACACCTATGTGGACAAATTCTAATAATGGCAGTCATGTATACTAAGATGATAGGAAGAGTATAGATAACCTAGAAATTAAAAATTCTTTGGGTTGGGGTGCCTGGGTGGCTCAGTCGATTGAGTATGTGACTTTTTATTTCAGCTTAGGTTGTGACTGCAGGGTCATGGGATCAAGCCCTGTCAGGATCTGCACTCAGTGGGGCATCTACATGAGGATTCTCTCGCTCCTTCTATCCCTCCCATTTTGCATGCTCTCTCCCTCTCTCTAAAATAAATAAATAAAATATTTCTTAAAATGTTTTTTAAATTCTTTGGGTTGCTTGCTTATTTATAAAACTAAAAATACAAAAGTTATGCATTTAGGGAGCAAAGAAGATGGTTGTTCTCTCTTCAACAAAATTATGAGCCTTTAAAGTTCTCAAAAAACTCCTCAAGTTCTGTGTTTTGATGATACAAATGCATGAAGAACCAGAAATAACAATTAGCTAGGATATAGTAGTGATGTATTTGAAATCTGCAATCATTATTCGTAAGATAGGTATGTTCCAGACTCATGCATCACAGTTGCATTCAGAGGACATCACCCATTTTGGGTATGTCTTCAAAACCAGGAAATGTGGAATAAAAATTGGGATTTGCTATATTTAGATATTTATTTAAATTTCTAATAAAATTGTTTTCCATTATGTCTTTACTCATTTCATGACAGCTTTATTGAATAAAATATAAATCTTTATATTTTAATCTGTATAAATCACTCATGAAATGATATAAAGATATAAAAATTTAAGAGGCCATTGGACTCAAATTGTAAATGGTGAAGACTATTTTTCTTGGGATACTGGAAGTTAGGAGGTTTTGATTTGAGGAAGAGAAGAGACAGAATGGAAAACATCTTGAATGCCTGGGAAAGGAGAGTTAGACTAGGAATTGGAGAAAGGGAAGATTCTCCTAAAGCAAACTTCTCTGGCTTTCTAACTTAATTTATACACATCCTTGGCCCAAGGCATTTGATATTAATATGTGAATCTTAAGGCTATTTATTAAACATTTACCAACATGCAACTGATTATAATTGTTTGCTTTAATTACTCCACCTTGAATAGATCCTGACATAAAATAATTGTTCCTTAAATGTTCTTGAATGAGCATGAAAACCTAAACAATCATTTATTATTATTATTATTATTATTATTATTATTATTATTATTATTTATTATTAGAAGCACCTGGGTGGCACAGTCGGTTAAGCATCTGATTTGATTTCAGCTCAGGTTATGATCTCAGGATGGTGAGATCAAGCCCCACATCATTGTTGGGCTATGCACTCAGCAGCAGAGTCTGCTTGAGATTCTTCCTCCCTCTCCTTCTACCCCTTCCATGCTTCTCAAATAAACAAATCTTTTAAAAAACTATTATTACCCCATATAGCCAGAGGAATGTTGAAAAAGAAAACCAAAGCTGGTGGCATCACAATGCCAGGCTTAAACTATATTACAAAGCTATAATCATCCAGACAGTATGGTATTATCACACAAAACAGACACATAAATCAAAGGAACAGAATAGAGAACCCAGAAATGGATTCTCATACAGTCAACTGTATGGTCAACTAATCTTCAACAAAGCAGGAAAGAATATCCAATGGAAAAGGAACAATGCCTTCAATAAGTGGTGCTGGAAAATCGGACAGCAACATGTAGAATGAAACTGAACCATTTTCTTATACCATACACAAAGATAAACTCAAAATGGGTGAAAAGACCTAAATGTGAGACAGTAATCCATAGAAATCTTAGAGGAAAACATGGTCAGCTACCTCTTCAACCTTGGTCACAGCAACTTCTTGCTAGACACATTTCCAAAGGCAAGAGAAACAAGCAAAAAGGAATTTTGGGGACTTTATCAAGATAAAAAGCTTCTGCATAGCAAAGGGAACAGTCAATACAACTTAAAGGCAACCTACGAACTGGAGAAGAATTTTGCAAATGACATATCAGATAAACGGCTAGTATTCAAGATCTATAAAGAACTTCT
This sequence comes from Vulpes vulpes, assembly GCF_048418805.1. NCBI lineage: Eukaryota > Metazoa > Chordata > Mammalia > Carnivora > Canidae > Vulpes > Vulpes vulpes. The sequence goes on from NC_132785.1 coordinate 78,467,507, forward strand.
CAAACTCAACACCAAAAAACAAACAATCCAGTCAAGAAATGGACAGAAGTCATGAACATATCACCAAAGAAGACATACAAATGGCCGACAGACACATGAAAAAATGCTCCACATCACTTGGCGTCAGGAAAATACAAATCAAAACCACAATGAGATACCACCTTACATCAATCAGAATGGTTAAAATTAACAAGTTAGGAAACAACAAATGTTGGTGAGAATGTGGAGAAAGAGGAACCCTCTTACACTGCTGGTGGGAAAGCAAGCTGGTGCAGTCACTCTAGAAAACAGTATGGAGGTTCCTCAAGTTAAAGAAGTTAAAAATAGAGTTTTCTAGGACCCAGCAACTATACTACTAGGAATTTACCCCCAAAGACACAAATATAGTGATCCAAAGGCACACCTGCACCCCAATGTTTACAGCAGCAATGTCCACAATAGCCATACTGTGGAAAGAGCCTAGATGTCCATTGACAGATGAATGGATAAAGATGATGTGGTAATTTATACAATGGAATATTTTTCAACCATCAGAAAGGATAAATACTTACCATTTACATTGCCATGGATAGATGGTATTACACGGAGCAATACAAGTCAATCAGAGAAAAACAATTATCATATAGTTTTATTTGCCTGGAATATAAAAACCATGTAGAGGATTATAGAGGAAGGGAGGGAAACTAAATGGGAAGTCATCAGAGAGGAAGAAAAACCATGAGAGACTCCTAATTATAGGAAACAAACTGAGGGTTGCTGAAGGGGTGGTGGGTGGGAAGATGGGGTAACTGGGTGATGGGCACTAAGGAGGGCACGTGATGTGATGAGCACTGGGTATTATACACAACTGACAAATTCTTCAACACTACATTTGAAACTAATGATCTATATGTTGGCTAATTGATTTAAATAAGTAAGAAATAAATAAATATTTGGTCATTTTTCTGTTTTGACGTTAACTATAAAAATATAAAATCTGACATAAGTTCCCCCCCAAAATTCTTTATAATTCTCATTATTTAAAAATTTTTTAATTCAAGTATAGTTAACAGACAGGATCATTTTAGTTTCAGGTGTACAATTTAGTGATTCAACAATTCTATACGATACTTGGTGCTCATCAGAATAAGTGTACTCTTAATACCTTTTACCAATTTCACCCATCCCCTCAACTACTACCCCTCTGATAACCCTGTTTGTTTTCTTTAGTTAAGAGTCTAGTTTTTGGTTTGTCTCTTTTTTTCTTTGTTTTGTTTCTTGATTTCATATGAATGAAATATGAGTAACATCATATGAGTGAAATATGAATAAAATGAGTGAAATAGTATGGTATTTGTTTTTCTCTGACTTATTTCACTTAACATTATACTCTCTAGATCCATCCATTTTGTTGCAAATGGCAAGATTTTGTTCCTTTTTATGGCCATGTACTATTCCATTGTATACACACAAACACACACACACACACACACACACACACACATATGTCATCTTCTTTACCCACTCATCTATCAATGGACACTTGGGCTGCTTTCACAATTTGGCTATTGCAGATAATGCTATAATAAACAAAATTCTTTTTTAAAAAGCCAATACTCTAAGGTCATTACTTTCTCAAATTGGCATTTCTCAGAATGCCAGAGAATATTAAATAGAGAGACAGGCAGACAGCCTCTTCTCTGCTGTCCTACCCACCGCTCCTTGTAGTGTATCAAATAAACTTCTATCTCCTTTTTAAAAAAAAAGAGGGGGATGGGATGGGGTGCCTGGATTGCACAGTTGGTTAAGCATTCAACTCTTGATTTTAGCTCAGGTCTTGACCTCAGGGTCATAAGATCCAGTCCTGCACTGGGTTCCACAATCAGTGGGGAGTCTGCTTGAGATTCTCTCTCCCTCTCTCTTTGTCTCTCCTTACCCCCACAAAATAAATAAATAAATCTTTAAAAAGAGAGAGAGCAAGAGAGAAGGAAAGGTTCTATAGTCAAAGTCTGGAAACACCAGTTAAATTGTATAAAATAGGTCTCTTAACTTGTCAGAGGTTTTAATATGCTAATCTTCACTGTGGATCTTTAAGTGCAGGATTTAAATACATTTCCCAAAGATATTTGACCTTGGAACTTTTTTCTGGGGATTATCTGGGATCAAGTATTCTAAATACCCTATGACTTTGTTTTCAGTCATTAATTACCTTAAATACTAGTTAATGTGTAACAACCAATATTTTCCTGCCTACTTCTGAACCCACAAATGTTTCTAAACTGAAGATTCCAGAACTTTGAAGATAGTCAAGGAAAATATAGTAATGTAAATTTCTTGGAATTTTATACAGCCACCACCAGATGGAGCTTTCCCCAGTACTTTTTCTTTTTGGTTTAACCTATTTTCTAGTATAAATAAAGTGCTTGTAGGTTTTTTTCTAACATGGATTCTCTTTCATTTGTTCAGACGATGACATTGTATGTCACCAACTGTCTTTGTAGTACTCACTAGAGAAAGCAATAATCCAGATTGTTCTAACTTTAAATTTTCAACATCAGTAGTGTGTCAAGTCCATTTATATAGGATATTATGTGTCAGATGCTGTAGTCTGCACACACAATTACTATAATCTCATTAGACAGAGTAATAACAAATAAGACTAACTTATAAATTACACATGAGAGTTACAGAATTCCAAATTTAAACAGACTTTAGTGATAATTGGTCTAATCCTTGTACATGACAATGAATGTAAAGATAAGAGAGGTTAAATAGTATATCCAAGGACAAAGTGCTGATGCCCATTTAAAACCTACAACACTGAGTTTTCATTTCATGCTTGTCTTTTCCCCTTTAAATGCTGAGAAGCATTTAAACTTTCTAGCTCTTGTTCAAACAGCAAGCATTTCTATTCCATAGAGCACCCCATCAGTATTATTCTCCAACATCACTTCATCCTGCCCCTCTGCCCAACGCCAGAATGATTGCTAAGAGTTTATTTAATCAAACTAAACAAATGAAATATTTTGATCTACTCTTAAACCATTTATAGTGACCCAAAGAAACAAATCGTAGTTATCTACCGACAGATTTTTTCCTTTTTATACACACAGAGTTTTTATTTTATTTTTTAAGTAGGTTCCATGCTCAACATGGGGTTCGAACTCACAACCCTGAGATCAAGAGTCACATGCTCTATCAACTGAAACAGAGAGGTGCCAGTGCCCCTTCTTTTTAATTAATATTTCATTTGATTTGTAAAGAACATAAGAATTATTAAAACTCATGTAGGAGAGAAGGGAACTTCTACCTTAAAAGGAAGGAACTGGGCAGCAGGGTGGCTCAGCGGTTTAGCACTGCCTTCAGCCTGGAGCCTGATCCTGGAGACCTGGGATCTGGACCCAGTCCCGTGTCAGGCTCCCTGTGTGGAGCCTGCTTCTCCCTCTGTCTGTCTCTTCCGCCTGCTCTCTCTCTCTCTCTCTCTCTCTCTGCCTCTCATTAATAGATAAATGAAGTCTTAAAAAAGAAGTAATCAAAAGGAGGAAATAGATTTGTGTTTTTGCTTTAAAAGAGGGATAAAGTTTTAGTTTTGTTTCGTGTTCTATAATTAAACTAGCTCTCATCTTGATTTACTGGTATCAGGTCAGCTTTGTAGTCTTCTTTGTGGATCTGGACCCCAAAGTTGGAGGAAAGCAGTCTCAGATAAAGAGATGGAGACATAGAGACACAGAGATTAAAGAGACTGCTCCTGCCCACAGGGTGTGTACTAAGACTAGAATCTCTGGGCACCTGGGTGGCTCAGTCAGTTAAGCATCTGCCTTCAGCTCATGTCATAATCTTAGGATCCTGGGATTAAGCCCTGCACAGGGTTCCCTGCTCAGAGGGAGTCTGCTTCTCCCTCTCCCTCTACCACTCTCTGCCCCATGTTCTCTCTTTCTTAAATAAATAAATAAAATCTTTAAAAAAAAAGAGAGAGACTACATTCTCCTTGTATCTATCTTTTTATTGCCTCTCTCTACCCTGTGACCAATAGGTCATAAAGGCTATATTTAGCTACTTATTTTTATTGAGCTGTACCTTGTGAAACAGTGATTTACAACAATGGCTCATTAAGTCTGACCACCCAGGACAGAATCTCAACTCCATCCACTTCCTAGTTGTGTGAGCTAGGCATGTCCTGTAACATTTTCTAAGCCACAGTTTTGTCATCTGAAAGTGAAGATATTGTAAGCCTACCACTTAGGGTAACAATACATTGTAAGGATTAAATGAAATAATCTAGATAAAATGTTTAGCTCTGAGAAAGAAAAGCAGATTCTAAGAGCCTGAAATGGGCCTCACTCTATCAACTGTGCCTAGCTGTTGTCAGGAGCTGTCCTGGCTGGCACTTACAGCAAGGACCTGCCATTCTCCTACTGAATATAAACCATTTCACAGCACACCAACATCAGACAAGGCCACTTAGTGTCCCTGAAGGATCAAGATGAAAACAAGACAACTCTGTATTAGTGTCTGAATTCAGACAAATCAAGAAAATTGTCCAAGACACAAAATGACCAAATATCTCCGTGACCTATTTTGAGTACTGCTTCTTCTTTACCAATTATACCATTAGTTTCCCTTTTACCTCCTATATAAGAAGTATTAAGATATATAATCACAGAATCTGTATGCTCAAATGAGCTAGAGAAAGAATTGAGCAGCTAAATGTCAAAGTAGGCAATTAAAGCAACAATGAGCCAAAACAGAATTAACAGTGAAGCCTCTAATCACTCCCACTGTTTGAGGGTCAGGTGGATCAGTGCAAACTTGGGGATCATCTCACTTTTGAGGAAGTCCCTAACCAGTGTTTTCTGCAGATTTATGGAACTAAGGCTGTTGTGATGGGTTGGGAAGAAAGGGTGGTAATAGTAGTAAAGTACTGGGTACTGAGAGAGTGGGTAAATTTCCCAATAAGGAGATCTCCAAATGAAGACATCTGGCTAGGAATGCAACTATGCATAAGAGCATGGCCAGCCAGGAGGGACTGAATCTAATTGCAACTCCCTTCAGAGACTGCAATGCACGGGTTGTGCACCAAGTCTCTATGAGGAGGGCAGTTGCCCCCTGTGAAGCCTTCCCAGGGAAAGCCTTTTTAACTGCTATGGTCAAGCATGAAAAATCACCCATAGGTTTTGAACCAGCAGTCAGACTCAGAATTATACCCAATTCCTGACAGTAAAGCTCAACCATCCGCAAATCACCAAGGCCCAAATCCTATGATAAGTTAGTTTTAGTATCCTTCTTCTGAGACATACCCCAGTGTCAATAATCATGTGACTCTAGGAGTGTTCTGGTAGTCTTTGGTTGGAGGGCATCGACAGTCCCCAGCACACAGTAAGAAGGTTCTCTAGACATAACTATATACAACTACATTTCTCACAACCCTGTCCAGCACCATTCACTCCTTATACCTTTTATGCATCAGCCATATTGACCTCCTTCCAATTTTTCCAGCATGACCTATTTCTTCTAGTAATAACTCCCTGAACAAACTCTTTCCTCTACCTGCTGAGACTGAATATACAAATGGACAATGGCCAATATTTATATATATATGTATATGTATATGTATATATAGATAGATAGATGACCTAAAATAAAATATTTTTTTAAAAAGAAAGAAAGCAAGACTAAAGAAAATTTGCATGCTTTTCTCCTATTAAGGAGTCTTATGTCAGTTTAATTTTTAGGCCTAGCCAGAGACCCTAAGAGTGTGGAGGAGAAATTATGCCTCTCCTACAATATCTAACCTACAGCTTTCCCATGCCACAGCCTCCAAAATAGGGCATATCTGAAGCCTTCCCTTTTTTTCTCCCAGTACAAAGCTTTCTTACTCCACTACACTAGCAGAAAGCAACCCTTACCAAAAAATTTTTAGGATTTTATTTATTTATTCATGAGAGACACACACAGAAAGAGAGAGGCATGGATCCCTGGGTGGCGCAGCGGTTTAGCGCCTGCCTTTGGCCCAGGGCGCGATCCTGGAGACCCGGGATCGAATCCCACATCGGGCTCCCGGTGCATGGAGCCTGCTTCTCCCTCTGCCTGTGTCTCTGCCTCTCTCTCTCTCTCTCTCTGTGACTATCATAAATAATAAAATAAAAAAAAAATAAAAAATAAAAAGAAAAACCTCCTTTTTAAAAAAAAAAAGAAAGAAAGAAAGAGAGAGGCAGAGACACAGGCAGAGGGAGAAGCAGGCTCCATGCAGGGAGCCCAATGCAGGACTTGATCCCAGGACCCCAGGATCACGACATGAGCCAAAAACAAATGTTCAACCACTGAGCCACCTAAGTGCCCCAACCCTTAAAATTTTTAACTTACTTTCCTCTTTCCTGAATGAATTTGTTCCTGTGTATTCAAAATTTTAGAACCATTTCAAATCATTCATGTACTTTATTACTCTCCTCTTCTTTTGGAAAATAACTATTTCCAAGGACAACCTTTGTTCCATCCCACTGTTCTTCTCCTTTTTTTTCTTCATCTATGTGTAATTCTGCCACCTACTTATACATGAAATCCAGCATTAAGCATTGTTCCTTTGTTAGGTAGTCTTCTAGGTAATTACCTGTCTTTTATCCAAAAAATAGGTGGAAATTGCTAACAAATTAGTTTCTCCTCCTCCACAAAAATTGTAAGAAAATCCAGAAATGAAGTCATCACTTACGTTTTCTAATCTTTTCTTTATTGTTACCAAAATATTTGGGGGCAAGAGTTTCCATATTTCTCTTTAATTTTGTTTCTTCCAAAATCAGTTAAACACACATACACACACACACACACACACAAACTTCTAATGCTCACCTCCTTAAGTGTAGTTTCCACCTCTGTCACCATACAAAGTCATTACTAAATACTACATTTTTAACCAAATAACCTTCTAGTTTGACTGCAGTCAAGTAGTGTGTTTCTGAGTCTCCCAATTGTTTACTTACTGTTCATAAGCACAAATTCCTTTAGGTCTTAACCCAGGAACTGTCCTCACTTTATCTTCAAATGAGAAAGTTACATTCTGGTTTTGAAATCAATTACTTGCAAGCTAAAGGCAGTGCTTTAAAAAAAAAAAAGCTTTAAAAATAAACATAATCTTAGGAAATAAAAGTCAATTATATTTACTCAGAGCTTCTTTAGAAAGAATCAGATATAACCTTCATTGTTCCTTGGAATGTCGCACAGCACAAGTTACTTAATCCATTTCTGACATGTTTCCTCACCTGTAAAATGGAGATAATAGTACCTACCTCACAAGATTGGCCCTAAGATTAATCATGGTAACTTTTGGGTATTGGCATTAGCTTTATCCTTTCACTACTCATTTAAACAAAGAGATCTCTCAAGAAGAAGGAGGAAGAAGAAGAAGAAGAAGAAGAAGAAGAAGAAGAAGAAGAAGAAGAAGAAGAAAGCAGAGAAGAGAAGAAGAAGAAGAAGAAGAAGAAGAAGAAGAAGAAGAAGAAGAAGAAGAAGAAAGTGATGGCTACTCAAGGACTAATATTCATTTCCAGCAAATACAAAGTGATCTTTCAAGTAGCCAAGTGCAAGAAATTTCTCTGGAAAATTAATTTTTCATTCATTTGGCATCAGATAAATCTGGGTTGGAAATGGCTCTTCTACCCCCTGTCTCACTGTGGGAGTGAAAGTCACAGTTGTAGTACTTAACCCTTCTTTATATCGATTTTCTCCCCTACAGAACCAGGACAATACCACTTACTTCAAAGAGTTGGTGTAAAAACTAAACGAGGAAACATACGTGACATGTCTACCAGGGGTTTAAGAGCTCAAATAAATGAAGTGGATTTCTTGTAGACAATTTAAAAAAAAAAAAAATCTAGAGCTCAATAAATGGTAATTACAATAACACTGTTCATTAATTCAAAAAATATCCAAGGATCCCTTACTACTGCAGATGCATAAAGCTTAATAATCCTCAGTGTTTACCCTGGCCTTAGGAGAGAGAACGGAGGGAAACACGCAGACACACTTCAGGACCACTTCTGCAAGGAACTAAACTTCACCGTCTCCTTACGCCACCCGAGCCTTAAGTCTGGGACAACCCGCAGGCTTCCTCAAGCGCAATTACACTGCCTAAGCTCCGCCTCCTTAGACTCCGCGCTTAAGGTGCCTATCTCTGCGCCTGCGCCGTGACCTGCACTTGGCGCATGCGCCAAGGGGGACTGGCGGGATTAAAAACCATGGCGTGGATGCCCGCAGAATCCGCAGTGGAAGAGTTGATGCCCAGGCTGTTGCCAGTGGAACCGTGCGACTTGACAGAAAGTTTTGATCCCTCCGTCCCACCGAGGACGCCTCAGGAATACCTGAGGCGGGTCCAGTGAGTGATTTGGCCCCGTGCGGGTGGGCTGCTCGTCCGCTCTGCCCCCGGGCACAGCTCGCCCCCTACTAAGTGTGACAAAGCCCCGCCTCTGTTGCGGTTCCCTATTTCACGCGAGGTAGGGTCGAATCAAGATCGCGTGATGGCATCTTTACCTGGGCGAGTTTTTATGAACGTAATTCTGTTTACCTGTGTCAAGATGTGTGCTTTTGGATTTCCTTGCTTTCCAGTTAGTTTCGGAAATAACCCTGTGTAGTACGTCCATTGCGCTTCCTTTTTTTTTTTTTTTTTTTTTTCCTGATTTCGTGAAGAACTGTAGAATGGATCGCTCGTTTTACTGCACAGGAACAAAGCACAGCCTTAATCACATTTCTTGCATTTATTACTTATTTGTAGGATCGAAGCAGCTCAATGTCCAGATGTTGTGGTAGCCCAAATTGACCCAAAGAAGTTGAAAAGGAAGCAAAGTGTGAATGTTTCTGTGAGTTTTATTACCCAGCAGGGGATTCTCCCCTTCCTCCTCCTCTCCCCCGACTAAATGGAAAGCTCAGTGGCCTTCCTGTGGTATCCCGTAGTATCTTTATGATTTATGTAAGATTTGACTACTTCCTGAGACATCAAACGTTAGCTTGGACTTTTACCCTCAAAAGGACAGTTGGCATTTACTGCCCCCAGAGCGGTTTCCAGTAACCCTGGCATTCGTGGAGACTCCTCATACTTCAGGGCTGTGATCCAATCCTAAAGGACTCTAAATAAGTTACTTACGTTATTCTTTATTTTTAAGGAACCTTTTTCCAGTCTTGTTCATAATTATTCTTGGGTTGGTGTTTAATGCAATTTAGTGTAATATTGGATGTTCTGAATTTGGGCTTTGTTTTTTAAGAATAGAAACTCAGGTGTCTTACATTTTTCTAGTTACTTGCACACCTTGAATGTTTTTGTTCATTTATTTAGCCAGCATATTTTTTATGAAGTGACTAGGCTGTGCCAGGCTCTGGGATTACAATAGAAAATGAGACACAAAAATCCCTACCCTGGCAGAGTTTACATTCTCCTGAGGAATACAGAGTAAACAAGCAAAGTAATTATACATTATGACTATTTTTTTTTTTAAGATTTTATCTATTTATTCATGAGAGACACAGAGAAGAGAGGCAGAGACACAGGCAGAGGGAGAAGTAGGCTCCTTACAGGGAGCCAGATGTAGGACTCCATCCCAGGACCCCAGGATCAAGACCTGAATGAAAGGCAGACACTCAACCACTGAGCCACCTAGGCGCACCTATATTGACTTGATATGAAGAAAATTAACCTGTATATGACCAATAAGTAACGAGGTTACTTGTTTACAATTGTACTGTTGACAATTAAAATTGTCACAGAAAGTCTCTCTAAGGACATATTATTTAACCTAGGGTCAAAGGAGAGCAGCAGTTTTTAAATTGTGATAGGTCCTTTTCCTCTTATGAAATTTTAATTCAGATGCTATAATGTTTCACATATTTTCAGAAATTTTTAGTTGATGGATGAGAATATCTTATCTACCTAGCTTTTAAAAAACACACTATTATTTCAAGGCAATATGTATTTCAAGGCAGTATTTTGACCTATTGTGCTGTCTTAGGAAGCTGAAGTAGCCTTTGTAAAGTCAAATGTCTTAGATTATTTGAGTACATTCTGCCAATACCAAATTCTTTATGTGGGTTATATCTCCTCATTTCAAATAATTGTCTTCTTATAGAAAGGTAGGACTAGGGATCCCTGGGTGGCGCAGCGGTTTGGCGCCTGCCTTTGGCCCAGGGCGCGATCCTGGAGACCCGGGATCGAATCCCACATCAGGCTCCCGGTGCATGGAGCCTGCTTCTCCCTCTGCCTGTGTCTCTGCCTCTCTCTCTCTCTCTGTGACTATCATAAATAAATAAAAATTAAAAAAAAAAAAAAAAAGAAAGGACTAAATTATGTCTTCAGGGCTCATATAATTTAGATTTCTTAGTTTAGAAACTCCAAATATGAACCATTCCAGATTGCTCTTATTGAAGTGACTCCACAAGGATCTTTTCCTAATGCTCAAACTTGGACATAAATAGTAAAGTGAAAGGCCTACTTTTTGGCATCTGCAGAGAATACAGTATCTTTCTTAGATAGCCTTAATCATTTACTTTATTACTCTTCATCTTGGTTGTGCTTTTACTTTGCAGAGGAATGAGGTTCTAGTTATAACACTAACATCGATTCTAATATTTATGAACTGATCTCTAGCTTTCAGGATGTCAACCTGCTCCTGAAGGATATTCTCCCACACTTCAGTGGCAACAACAACAAGTGGCACAGTTTTCATCTGTTCGACAGGTGAGCGTACTTTAATCATTTAATCAAATTAAACCCCTTCCATTAGAAAGACAGTTCTAATTTTACTCATATGGAATATAAGAAACAGTGCAGAGGATCATAGGGGAAGGGAGGGAAAACTGAATGGGAAGTAATCAGAAAGGGAAAGAAGCCGTGAGAGATTCTTAACTATAGGAAACAAACTGAGGGTTGCTGGAGGGGGGTGGGGGGGATGAAGTAATAGGGTGGTGGGCTTTAAACAGGGCCTATGATGTGATGAGCACTGGGTATTGTATGCAGCTAATGAATTACTGAACTCTACATCTGAAACTAATGAGGTAGTATATGTTGACTAATTGAATTTTAAATAAAAATTAAACCCCTCTCTCCCTCAAGAATTATTTCTGTTCTTAGACTGTAGTTGGAAAAATAAGATTCATTATACTTTTTTTTTAGATTTATTTATTTGAGAGAGCGAAAGTACATGCAAGCAGGCAGGAGTATGAGTGCGGGGAGGTACAGAGGGAGAGAATCCTTAGGCAGATTTCCTGCTGAGTGCTGAGCTGCAGTCTGGAGGAGCCCCTCCTTGGGACTCAGGGCTCCATCCCATGACCCAGGAGATCATGACCTGAATCAAAACCTAAAATCAGTCGCTTAACCAACTGAGCCACCTAGGCTCCCTAAGATTCCTTATTCTGAAGGATAAAGTTAAAATATCTATGAATCAGTTAACCAAATTATAATCATGAGACATAATACAGTTGGAAACATGTTTTCCAAGTGTTTTGTTTTTTTTTTTTTTTTTTTAAGATTTTATTTATTTATTCATGAGAGATACAGAGAGAGAGAGGCAGAGACACAGGCAGAGGGAGAAACAGGCTCCATGCAGGGAGCCTGACATGGGACTCGATCCCTGGTCTCCAGGATCAGGCCCTGGGTGGAAGGCGGTGCTAAAACGCTGAGCCACCCGGGCTGCCCCCCAAGTTTCAAGATTACTAGGATATTGCACAATTTATTTCTTTTCAGTTATCCATTCTCTGAAGATCACTTGCCTAACTTTTCTTCCTTTAGAGTGTGATCAGACATAGAAGTCACTGGAAATCACAACAGTTAGACAGTAACGTGACCATGGTATGTAAGTTTCTTTGTTTAAGTTGTACAGTGTGTACCCATTTGAAATAGTCCATATTTACTACCAGTCTTTAAAGATTCACTTAGTCTATGTTATTTTTGTTCTTTTTCATTGACCATTAATAAAAACAATTTCATCATATAAACCTTTAAAGTATAGAATCAATAATGCAAGTTATTTTTTTTTTAAGATTTTATTTATTTATTCATGAGAGAGAAAGGCAGAGACACAGGCAGAGGGAGAAGCAGGCTCCGTGCAGGGAGCCTGACGTGGGACTCAATCCTGGGTCTCCAGGATCACACCCTGGACTGAAGGCGGCGCTAAACCGCTGAACCACCAGGGCTGCCCTGCAAGTTATTTTTATGGCAGTTTTAATTCATAGCATCTTGAGAGACTTTGGATAGGTAATTGTTAGATCTCTATAAACTTTTAAGGGTTCTAGACATTGCTTTTTTATAAAATAAATGCATTTTCAGTACTTACAAAAAGATCAAATAAAGGCTTATTGGGTTTTCCTCGTGAGGTAATGGTGCCAAAACCAGTGACATCCTAGTAAAGTTTGTCATGCATACTAAAAAGTAGTATTTTCTGTGCTTTATCAGCTTAAATATATTTTCAACTTAAGGAAATATGTTATATCTGAACTACTGAATTTAAAAAGGGAGATGGAGAGGAGATGTATACATTGTTCCAGGACAATACTTTTAACTTTTTGGGGAGTCTCATAATCTTCCTGAAAATCAAATAAAAGCTATTTATCTTCAAAGGAAAAAATTGTGTGCAACGGGGCACACAGTTTTGTTCATAGTTTCAGGTAGTTCATAGATTTCAGATTTTAGAAGCTTCCTCTAGGCAGTGCTTCCTAATATCTTTTACATGGTGACACATTAGGATAAATGGAGGAGGCTGCTTGCATAGCCCTAGACTACAAGTTGAAAGCTGTGAGATTCAGTATATGGACTCTACTTGCTTCTCCATACCATTTGAAAGCTCTGCTCTAGGGAGAGTGTGAAACGAACTAACATCACTTGCCCAGGATCATTTAACTCATATAGTTAAGATTCAAACCAAAGTTTGGTTGTAAAGCTTTTCATTGTGCTGTGAGGCCTCCTGGGAAAAGGGGGCAGAGGGAAGGAGGGTAGGTAAGTAGATACATTTTTTTCTTGCTCAGTATAAGGACTTTTGGGGACATGCTTACTAATTCAAAAAGAAGCTGGATCAATAACATTATAACAATATAATTTTGTCAAAAATGTAAATGATCTAATGATTGAATAAATTATGATCCATCAAAACAGTGGAGTATTAAAAGCAATAGCACGTTCATCATGGCAAAAGTTAATATTATGTAAATAATAAAATGAAAAAACATTTTTTTAAAGATTTTTATTTATTCATGAGAGACACAGAGAGAGACAGAGAGAGAGAGGCATAGGCAGAGAGAAGCAGGCTGCCTGTGGGGAGCCCGATGAGGGACTCAATCCCAAGACCCTGGGATCATGACCTGAGCCAAAGGCAGATGCTCAACCACTGAGCCAGCCAGGCATCCCTAAAATGAAAAATTTTTAAAGTACTCTGACATTTTATTTAAAGCAACCATGTAAATATAAACATTTACTTATTTATTCAATCATTTATTAAGCACCTGCTATATTTAATAATCAGGGTATTCAGTGTTACCTAAAATAGAAATAGTCTCTGACCTAATGGAGTAAAGGGAAAGGGCATATACAGTGCTCTAGTACATAGGTTTTACACTTTCAGAGGTCTCATGTTTGTCCTGACAATCTAATGAAAGCTATTTATCCTCAGAGGGAAAAACTACATCTATACAAAGTAATGTGCGAGGTGTTGTATACAAATAAAAATTGTTTTGTTAATGCTTCTCCCCACTGGTCCTGCATTTAGAAGTGTAGAATAAATCTTTTCTTTCTTTGACTGGACTGCCTTTCTAAGTAGGTGAAGGATATAATCCCATCTCCTTTCCTGGTATAAACATCCTTCATTTTTGTAAGTGTTTTTAGTGCATTTTTTTCCCTACCAGTTTCCATCTTTATCATCCTCTTGAACAAACCCTTGTTTGTCAGTGTCCATTAAAGGGTGATCCAAACTAAGCACGTCCCACAAAATGTGTAACACTTGACCACTGTATCAGTTTGCTAGGGCTGCCAGAACAAAACAGACTGGGTGTTTTAGCAAAGAGTAATTTATTTTCTCTCAGTTCTATAGGCTAGGAGTCTAAGATCAAGGTATTAGTTGGTTTGTAGGTTTGGTTCCTCTTGAGGCCTGTTTGACTTGCAGGTAGCCATCTTCTTGCTGTGTCCTCACATGGTCTTTCATCTATGTGCACAAGCAACTCTACTGCCTCTTGTTATGTCTAAATTTCCTCTTTAAAAAAAAAAAAAGACTTATTTATTTTGGAGAGAGACAGTGTGACCATGCCAAGGGGTGGGGTGGGGAGGGGCAGAGGCCCAACTTGGGGCCTGAAGTCACCACCCCCGGAGCCTTAGCCAAAGAGTCAGACGTTTAACTGACCACCCTGGTGCCCCTAAGTTTCCTTTTCTCATAATGACATCGGTCAGATTGGAAGAAAGCCCACCCTAAAAGCCTGATTTTAACATCCATTATAAAGGCCCTAGTCACATTCTAAGATACTGGAGGTTAGGACTTCAACATAAGAGTTTTGAGGGGACAAAATTCAGCCCATAGCAGGTACTATATTTCTGTTGAAGTGGTGGGAATATGGAGGACTTCACTTCTTTTTCATGATTCAATAAAGTGTAAAAAAAGAAAGGACACGCATGGGTGGCTCAGCGGTTTGGCACCTGCCTTTGGCCCAGGGCATGATTCTGGGGTTCCTGGATCGAGTCTCACATTGGGCTCCCAGTGTGGAGCCTGCTTCTCCCTCTGCCTGTGTCTCCAACTCTCTCTCTCTTTCTCTGTCTCTCATGATAAATAAATAAAATATTTCAAAAAGAAAGAAGTAAATTCTTTTTTTTTTCTTTTAGCCAAAATCTGAAGATGAAGAAGGCTGGAAAAAATTTTGTTTGGGTGAAAGGTTATGCGCTGAAGGGGCTGTTGGACCAGCTACAAGTGAAGGTCCTGGAATCGATTATGTGCAGGTACGTGATAATATGGATAAACAGAACAAAAAGGGTTCTACTTTTAGTGTATGATTTAATACAAAGATTCTGCAAACTACAGCCTAGGCCAAATCTAGACTGAAGCCTGTTTTTGTATAGAGCTAAGAGTGTTTTTTAAAATAATACTAGGTGAGTAAGGCAATGTATGGCCTGCAGAGCCAAAAATACTGTCTGGTTCTTTACAGAAAATGTTTGCCAACCTATGGCCTAGCTAATTGGCTCTTTAACTTAAAAATTTGCAGCCTGGTTTCTGAAACAATGTACTGTGACTTCTTAGGTGGGCTTCATATCTTTTAGATTTTAGTTATGTGATAATTTTTTGAGTTAGATAGAATTCAGGGTTTTGTTTTGTGTGTTTTTTTTTAATGTTTAAGCATGGGTTATGACTTTTGAGTAGTCAGGAAAACATGACACAATTAGATGCTTAAAAATGCTTAGTAGAATTCATATTCTGGGGATGAAGTGTTGAAGATATATATTTAAATTTCCCATGGCTTTATTCTGACCATAAATTATGTGGCCAGTGGCTTTTTGTCCCCACCATGTGTGTTTTTCTCATTTAAAAGTAATTCATCCAAAAAATGTAAAAGCTCTAAAAATCAGGACACGTAGGTGGCTCAGTAGGTTGAACATCCAGCTCTTGATTTTGGCTCAGGTCTTGATCTCAGGGTCATGAATTCAAGCCACACATTGGGCATGGACCCTACTTAAAAAAACAAAAAACGATTCCAAAAGTCACTAAAAGACCAAGAACCTAATTAAAACAGAAAAGGCAAAGAATGTAAATAGCTCACAGAAAGAAAAATATAAATTCTTGTTATATCAGAGGATGCCCAAGTTAAGTCATCACTCCATTGAGCTGTTACATTTCAGATAACATTGGCAAAAGAGATTGATACACTTTGTTAACAAGGTCTGGGAAAATAGGCACTCTTACGCTTGGTGGTGTGGTATAAATAGATTCAGATCTATAAGTGAACTAATTTGGCCCCATTTCTTTTAAAATCTGTTGTTTTTTTGGGTAATACCCTTAATGGATGTTACATTTCAAAATGTGTTTTAATTTGACAAAGAATCAAAACTTATTTAGCTTGTTATTACAAAATATATAGACGTCAAATACATCATGTGGAAGAACAATTTAAGGAGGCAGAGTTAATGCATGTCCTCTTAATTTTCTCTCCGTCAGTGCTATTTTCATAATGAGTGCTCCCAGCATTAAACTTTAAAGTACTTTTTTAATTGAATCAGATTAGGTTTGAAAAAAAATCACTGTTAAGTACCCTTAATTCCTGAAAATAGTAGCTTTAGCTGAAGATTTTGAAAAAGTGTATACAACATGTTAATGTCATAATATCAATGGTATCATAGTGTCAGTTTAAGAAATTTCATACTTTAACATTTTAATTACTAAAGTCTTTTTTTTAAGGATTTTATTTATTTATTTGACAGAGAGCACAAGCAGGGGGAGCAGCAGGCAGAGGGAAAGGGAGAAGCAGGCTCCTTGCAGAGCAGGGAGCCCAACACGGAGCTGTATCCCAGGACCCTGGGATCATTACTTGAGCCGAAGGCAGACGCTTAACCATCTGAGTCACCCAGGCACCCCCCCGTCATTATTTTTAAATTTATATACTCAAATTGCAAAATACTTTTTGATATAACATATTTTTGATATCATAATCAACATAATAGTTGATGGAATGTTTTTATTATAATGGGTAATGAAGGAATTTCCTATTATTCATTTTTTGTTTTTAAATAATGGTGTGATAAGAAATTCACCAGTTTGAAAACAATGAAGCACCCTTTATGATACCATTTAGTAAATTTCAGTCTCATTTTTCTTTCAGATTGGTTTTCCTCCCTTGCTTAGTATCGTTAGCAGAATGAATCAGGTAAAATCCATCTAATAATAAGGGTCTATGTGTACTTTTGTTTTCAACGTGCATGAGAGTTTATGAATACATTTATTGAATACTTCAGTATGTTAAGACCCTGTCCTAACCTCTTTAACAGTTATTATTTAATCCCCAGTACCACTGTATATGGAGAATTATTATTAACATCCATTTTTTTTATAGATTAGGAAACAAAATTGAAGGTTAAGTGACTTACAGATGGTTTTTCAGCAAGTTCTAACGGCAACACTGGGATTTAATCCCAATTTGATGTAATTCCAGGGCTCATACTAAATTATGTTGCTAAACTATTCAATTGTATACATTTCAGTTTAAGTCTTAGATTCTGGAGTTTGAAGTAAAACTAAAGTTAGATTGCTATTTCTAGTGCCAGATGTCCTACACATCCCATTAAGAATGATACATATAATTTCTTGGATCAAAAGCTTCTTTACTCCTTTAGGATGAAGAATTGTGTTATCCATTTATTTTTTTTTAAGATTTTATTTATTTATTCATGAGAAACACGGAGAGGAGAGAGAGAGGCAGAGACACAGGCAGAGGGAGAAGCAGGCTCCTCACAGGGAGCCTGATGTGGGACTGGAACCCCGGGTCTCCAGGACCACGCCTGGGCTGAAGGTGGCGCTAAACTGCTGACCCACCCGGGCTGCCCTTCTGTTACCCATTTAAAGAGCAAATGAAAAATTTGATTGTTTTGCCTTCACGTAGCATTGGGTGCTCTTGGAAGATAAAATTTTTAAGGGTCATACTCTGCTGTAAATCATATATTGGCTAATAGTTTCACTTACTTGATTGTTTGCATTAAAAATACTATAGTAGGGATCCCTGGGTGGCGCAGCGGTTTGGCGCCTGCCTTTGGCCCAGGGCACGATCCTGGAGACCCGGGATCGAATCCCGCGTCGGGCTCCCGGTGCATGGAGCCTGCTTCTCCCTCTGCCTGTGTCTCTGCCTCTCTCTCTGTCTCTGTGACTATCATAAATAAATTAAAAAAAAAAATTTAAAAAAAAATACTATAGTAGGCATACTAAATTCAGTGAGTGATTTTTCTAAGTGTCCAACTATACTTGAAGAAGTGAGAGAATATTTTTAACAGTTTAATAAATTCTATCTATATAGTTTTAAAACAGATCTTTCTCCAGCTAACTTGCTTTTTAGATTTTTTACCTTGACTCAATGAAAATAATTTAAAGGTATTTATGCAAAGACATTTTTAAGAGCATGTGGAATTTTTCAGGCATTTATAAACTAAATTAGTAGTACAGACTAAATCCTTGGATTTAAACCAATATATTGATACTTGAAAGTACATAAAAATATTTGTCCTAAAAGCCTTTTCTCACTGAGTGAGCCACCTAACCAAATTACTAAATACAGTCACAGTTTTCTCTGGAAGTCTAAAGAATGGGACCATCTTAAATATTAGAGTTGCAAAAAAAAAAAAAAATATTAGAGTTGCTTTCTAACTAAACTTAATGAAACCTATGTTGAACTTGTCTTTGTTTTATTACTAATACATTTCTTCCACCCCCCTTTCCCCCTTTTCTTTAGGCAACAGTAACTAGTGTCTTGGAATATTTGAGTAATTGGTTTGGAGAAAGAGACTTTACTCCAGAATTGGTAGTATTGCATCTTTTTATTTTCATAATGTAGACAAAATTATATATACTTATTTTATATATGAAGTATACCTCTAAGGTAATTATATATGTATATCTGTTATATCTGCATGTATAACTATGTGTACAATGCAAACTATGCTTGTTTGAAGTGAAATAAAGAATTGACAGTAGAATGCATATCAACATACTACTTCCTTCATTGAGAAAGATTTTCCTTGGAAAAAAGTCAACTAAAGAGTTGATTTATATTCTGGGAGAAGCAACTTATCTCATTGTAGTCCAGTAACAAATAGGTCACCAACTGATACCTGGTCTGGAGATCCCATTTTGAGTAGTACTGGCTTAAAGAAATTTGAAATGCATTTTCTTTGTGTGTGTGTGTGTGTGTGTGTGTGTGTGTTGTGTTTGTTTGTTTTTTAAGTAGGCTCCATGCCCAGCATGGAGCCCAACATGTGGTTTGAACTCCTGACCCTGAGATCAATCAAGGCCTGAGCTAAATCAAGAGTTGGATGCTCAACCTACTGAGCCACCCAGGTTCCCCAGAAACAGTGATTTTAAACATTCATTTTTTTCCACTTAAATATATATGTTATATTGTAGAGATTTAAAAGAATAAAATATAAAACCAAAAAATGAGAATCTAGTGATAATATGAACATTATACTTATGAAGTGACTTATCTAAGCCTCTTGGCTGAGTGGCAGGCTTAATTTTTTTTTTTTTTTAATTATTTTTATTTATTTATGATAGTCACAGAGAGAGAAAGAGAGGCAGAGACACAGGCGGAGGGAGAAGCAGGCTCCATGCACTGGGAGCCCGATGTGGGATTCGATCCCGGGTCTCCAGGATCGCGCCCTGGGCCAAAGGCAGGCGCCAAACCGCTGCGCCACCCAGGGATCCCGAGTGGCAGGCTTAAAAACTTGTACATTATATTGCAGTGTTGGTGTATTTATTTTTCCCAGCAGACTCTAAGTTTCTGGAGGGCAAAGATTATATCTTAGGCTTTCACAAGGAGCTTTGGAGAATCAGGCACACTCTTTTGGAAATATCCTTAACTGTAAAAAATACATGTTTCTAAAAATTAAATCTAACTTCAAAGAATAATAAAATTTCTTGCTAGGGGACTAAGCAGGTAATTCATTTATGTAATGCCCACCAAACTGACCCATTGTTGAAGGAGAAAAATGAGCTGTGAATATAAAACTATAGAGGGGCAGTAGAGCATAGTTAAGAGTATAGTGGATTGCTGGGGTGAAAATCTCAGTTCCACCAGTTAGGATTATGTATCCCCTTCAGCAAGTACTGAATCTTTATGTGCTCCAGTTTCCTTATCTGTAAAATGCAAATGACAGCTCGTAGGTTATTGGAGGATTCAAAGAGTTACTATATACAAAGTCCTTAGAGTAATGCCTGGCACACAGTGCTTGCTATTACTGGTATTTGATAATCTTTTGTGAATTGGATTTCAAAGCCATGGTTAAGCATCCAGCCTTTGAGCTCAGCTCAGGTCTTGATCTCAGGGTTGTAAGTTCAAGCTCTGAATGATAGCTTAAATTCACAAGTTGGGGGTGGAGCCTACCTAAAAAGTAAATAAATAAAAGTAAATAAATAGGTAGATAAAGTCAGTGTTTCTGATTCAGTTGATCAAACATGTCTTTAAATAGTGTAACTCATTCTGGGTTTTTTTAGCTCACATTTTATATAAATATATATATATTTATATTATAAATACATATATATAATATTAATATATAATATATATTTATAGGTATATACAAAATATATATATTTTTCTATGATAATGTAATTCACATAATTTCCATTGTCTTAATGTCTCATAGTTTACTTAATTATTTTTTCAGGATATTGTTAGAATTACTGGATCGAGATTTTGTAAGCTTTTATTACATTCTGCTAGATTGCTTTCCAAAAGGAATGAACCAGTTAATAATGCCATTGGCAAAGGATTCTTACTTTTCCCTGCAACTCCACTTTAAGTTAAATCATGTGCATTTACCATTTTTGTAGGTTAAAAACATTTGATCATCAGTCTTCAATATGGTTCAATCTAACATTTATAATTTCTGTTTGTTTTCAAATTTAGTGATTTTATAGTAGTACTCAAAAGTAAACGTACTTTGTATTTCCTTGAATATCAGTAAAACTGAATATTTTTCCCACTGTTGGTATATTTGTGATACCTCCAATAGATAACTTTGTTCATATTCATATTACTTATTCATTGGCATCTGGATATTGAACTTTAAATTCTATATTCATTCTTTCTCTCTGATAATAATCTTTTAGCAATATTACCTAACCTGTTCTACTTCTCTTCCTTTAATCTTTATCTTTTTAGCTCTTTGTGTGTTATAAGATTTTTTTTAATTTATTTTTTTAATCATCTGAGGATTACCCATTGATGTTTGGGTTTTCCTGTTAATTAGAGTGACCAAAAAGTGTCTATATTTGCCAGAGGAACCATTGAAGTGTTTCTGAACCAATGACAACTGATTCACTAAATTTTAACCTAGTTAATCCTTTGAGTCTAACATTGAATCAACAGTGTTCATTTCCTCTATCCAATTAACCATACTACCAGAACTCTACTATTGAGAATATCAGTGTATAAAGTAAAAACCTGTATCACAAAGTTTGCCTGTCATAAACTGGCAAAAGTAAAATGGATCTCTTTTTTTAAATGTCTTTACTTGGGATTACTTAATTTTTGTTTTTGAGAAATATAAGCATATTTTTCATCCAGATGTGAAGGTATTAAGGAATACCTTCAGCTATTTTGAGTTTTTTTATATGTTAGTATTGCCTCATTGTGCTCACTGACTTTGAGAAAAGGAGCCTCTCAGTATAAACACGTCTTAGTCAGTAGAGGTTTAAGCACCATTTGAATACCTGTATGCCAGCTATATATAGTAAATGCAGCCTCAAAAATTTGAGTCAAGTTTAAATGTAAAATAGCTTTTTTGATGTAGAAGAGAATTCTACTTACTATTTATAAAAGAAACCTAGATGTGAATCTTTTGTTTAAGGAAAAGAGTTACTGATTTGGGGTAGCTTGAGGAGCTAATTTAGTTTGTTGCGTGAATTGCTATGTAAACATTGTTTTAACATTCTTTAGGTTTCTCCAAAGTGATGTGTTGCTCAGAATAAACTCAGTCATCTACACTGCTGGTGGAAATACAATTTGATACAACTTTTCTGGGGTACAATTTACTGATATATCTCAGAAATATTATGTGTGAATATACATACCTTTTGATACCACCATTTTATTTCTAAGAATTTAGCCCAAGAAATCAGAGATGCTGTAAAACTTACATTCAAGGATATTTATCACACTACTTTTTATATAACAGCAATAAATTAAACATAAGTGCTCAACAATAGGAAATTGGTTAAATAAATTATGGTGCATCCAAAATGGAACATTCATTCCACAAATATTTTATTTTATTTTTATTTTTATTTTTATTTTTTTTATGATAGAGAGAGAGGCAGAGACACAGGCGGAGGGAGAAGCAGGCTCCATGCACCGGGAGCCCGATGCGGGATTCGATCCCGGGTCTCCAGGATCGCGCCCTGGGCCAAAGGCAGGCACCAAACCACTGCGCCACCCAGGGATCCCCACAAATATTTTAATTAAGCTCCTATTGTGTTCCAACTCTAGACTGGGTCCTGGGGGTATATCTATAATTATACTCTCACAGAGTTTCAGGAAAGAAAGAATAAACCAGCAGTGACAGGGTCATGAGTTCAAGCTCTACATTGGGCTCCACATTGGGCATGAAGCCTACTTAAAAAAAAAAAAAAAAAAAAAAAAAGAGGATAGGGATAGATTTAGTTTGCCATGGTACTTACAGAAGTATCAAAACATGTTTTCATAATTTTTTAAAGATTTTTTTTTAACGTAATCTCTCCACCCAGCATGGGGCTTGAACTCGCAACCCTGAGATCAAGAGTCCCATGTTCCACTGACTGGGCCATCCAAGTGCCCCTCAGAACGTTATTTCATCTAGAGTATAGTTCCTTTGTATAAACACAGGGGCAAAGTATAGCATTATAAAATTACTTGTGTATTGCCTAAAGGACAAAGGAAAAAATGAATCTTAATTTTTGTAAGGATTTATTCACATCTTAATGTAGTTTTCTACCTATGAGTTAGGACTTCAATTATGGTAAGAATCTCTGAAATGAACTCTTTGGGACTAAAGGTATTGTGAAGTGTCCAATGATCTGTGTCTGTAGTAAAAAGAAAAGATATCAGCTGGCTATCTAAATGATCCAAACATAATACAGTTAATGTTACATGAATTTGTTTATAGCAAATAAGCAGAGCAACTTTGGACATTTTAAAAAATAAGTTAAACTTATGGTACAGTATTTGCTACTTACTACTTTTTAAAATCCTATTTAGGGAAGGTGGCTTTATGCTTTATTGGCTTGTCTTGAAAAACCTTTATTACCTGAGGCTCATTCACTGATTCGGCAGCTTGCAAGAAGGTGCTCTGAAGTAAGGCTCCTAGTGGTAAGTTACAACTTACTATTTCACATTGAAAGCGCTCATCAGTTTATGTGGTGATAAAAAAGGATTCCATTGAAATAGGAAAATGTGAAATATTTTATTAGTCAAGATTAGATTTGATTTGGCCACATAATTTCAAAGAATTAAAAAAAAAAAATTTAAAAGCCCAAAATAACAGTAGCTTAAATAAAATGGAAATGTTTTTCTTAGATAAAGGAAGTCTGTAGGTGGACAGAACAAACCAAACCAAGATGGCAGTAACCCAGGCCTTTGAGTTCTGTCTTATGTGGCTTCTGTTGTCAAGCTCATGCCATGGTCCATGGGGGCTGCTGGAGTTTCAACCATTATATTCTAGAACTGGAAAGAAGAGAAAGTTACGAGAACTAGAAAGAAGAGAAAGTTATCCTCCAACAGAGCTTCCCAGAGTTTCTGCAAGCACATCTGGCTATATCTATAGCTCATTTAGCCAGAATTTAGTCACAGGGCATTAAGGAACTATGAGAAATGTTTGCTTTTAGCTGGGTGGCAGTGTGCCTAGGTAAAAGTGAGCTTCCTTTGCTAAAGAGTAAGGGAAAATAAGAAGCTAGACTGGTCAACTAAGTTTCTGGCATGATGACTGTTTTGAATTTCTCCAGATGCTTCACTAACTCATGCTTGCAGCATCACAATATAAATTTTATGCCAGATTAAGTCCACTTGGGATTCTTTTTTCTTTCATCGCTCCTATCCCTTCCACAGAATGTATATTCGTTCTGTATTGTCTACTCAAAAATGTCTTTGTTAAACAGCCCTGACTGATATAGACCAAACTAGCTTGTATGGCCTGCACTCCAAGCAAAATGTACTTGCTACTCACTATATATTTCCCATGTTCTGTTCCTAGACTTTATTTCGTCTATAGAAGTGCCTCTTCATTCTGCCACTCTGCATCTAAATACCATTTACTTTTCACAATCTGGCTCATATCCCATCACTTTCTATGATATCCCCCGATCCTGACAATTAACAAGAATTTCTGCATCCTCTGTTTTTCTTTGTTTATAAGCACTTAAAACATTTTCCCTTTCATTAAAGTTAATACAGATATTTCATCTTCTCTGCTATTAGCAGGTAATATGTTTTATTCAGCTTTGCTCCATATAGTGTTTGACACAGAGTTGAGTACACTAATGTCATGGAAGTGTGTCCCAGGTTTGAATTAATATGTGACATCTGTGTCATAACATTAGTAGTTTATTGTGGCTATACCTTGAAATGTATAAAAATAAATTTCAAAAAATAAAAAACAAAAAATAAATTTCATACTCTGTAAGACCATTTATAAAATGTATAGTTCAGTCACTACCTCCATCATAATTGAGAACCCTGATCTGCTGGAGTATTTTCTGATATGTCTTATGCTAGAAGCCAGGATTTCACTCATCAATTGTAAGTCCTTTAATATATTTTTATAGGGCAGCCCCGGTGGTTCAGTGGTTTGGCGCTGCGGCCTTCAGTCCAGGGCCTGGAGACCCGGGATCGAGTCCCACGTCGGGCTCCCTGCATGGAACCTGCTTCTCCCTCTGCCTGTGTCTCTGCTTCTCTCTGTGTGTCTCTGATGGATAAATAAACGAAATCTTAAAATAAAATAAAAAATATTTTTATATAGTTTTCATTACTATGCAGTTAGGACATAGGGGTTTTTTCTTGCTCCCTACCTGGAGCCAGGAAAAACCTCTCCCCCAAGTTATTCTCTTTGAACCTTCAACTCTTTCTTTCTTTTCCTTGTTGAGGACCTTTCTTTAAAAGATCATGTCAGATGTTTCTCAAGTGTTAATTTTATAGTTTTCTACTTTTTCTTTAAGGTTTTCTACTTCCATGTGATTATTATTATCTAATAAAATTTTCATTTTTTTTTTAAAGATTTTATTTATTTATTCATGAGAGACACAGAGAGAGGCAGAGACACAGGCAGAGGGAGAAGCAGACTTCCTGCAGGGAGCCTGATGTGGGACTCATTCCGGAATCCCGGGACCACGCCCTGAGCTGAAGGCAGACACTCAACCACGTCCCAAATTTTCATGTTTTACATCTTAAAAGGAAATTTGTTTCAAAAATATTAAGGAGGACACTATATATTTTTCTTTTCTTTTTTTTTCCTTTAGGACAGCAAAGATGATGAGCGTGTTCCTGCTTTGAATTTATTAATTTGCTTGGTTAGCAGGTAAGTAGTCCTTGGCTCCTTGCTTTATAATAGTGTTATTAATGGAAAGTACTGTTTTTATTTTCAAGCAGAGGAAATTGAGTTGTAAGAAAACAATATTATATGTGTTACAGTTCCATATATTTCTAGTTTTTCTCTATAAGTAATGCTGCAGTATAGATTCTTGTAAATTACAGCTCTATTATTTTCTAGGGCAAACTCCTAGAAATAAGTTGAAGGGCATGCATGTACATTTATTTTATTTATTTATTTATTTATTTATTTATTTATTTATTTATTAAAATTTTATTTATTTATTTATGAGAGATACAGAGAGAGAGAGAGAGAGAGGCAGAGACACAGACAGAGGGAGAAGCAGGCTCCATGCAGGGAGCCTGACATGGGACTCGATCCCAGGTCTCTAGGACCACGACCTGGGCCGAAGCTGGCGCTAAACTGACTAAGCCACCCGGGCTGCCCCATGCATGTACTTTTAAAAACTGAAATATTTATTTATTAACAGTTTGCCTTCCAGAAATACCTACTTTTCTGTATTCATGAAAGTGTCAGTGAGACAGCCCACCTCCCGTTCAACACTGGGTATTTTCAGTTGATATAAATATTTCCATTCTAATAATAAAAATCACAAATTATTTTTATTTGCATTTGTTTAATTACCCATGAGGGTAGAGAACATTTCATTTTGTTTAAAATTTTTTTTAAATTTTCTGTGTTCTTTACTCATTTTCAGTTAGGACATTATTTTCATTTAGTATGTATTTGATTTCATTTGATTTCATTTCTTACATTGAAATTCCACCTGAATTTATCTGAAAATGTTCTCATATTCTGAATTCATATGTATGTATTATACTTACACATATACATGCACATATGTTTATTTTAGGTCTCTTTCTGGACTTGATATTTTTTGTACAGTGTTTTTATTCTAATGCCAATACCTTTCTAAAGCTTTATATTTAAATATTGAGAAGGTAAATGATCTATGTCCATTGTCCTTCCTCAAACAAGATACTTTTTCAGAGTACACACGTGTTCAACATACAGTTTCTCAATCTACAATAATTATGCTACTGGTGATAATTAATGCCTTAACTAGGCATTTTGTGTCAAACATTTTTCTTAGTGCTTCATAATAGGAACTCATTTAATTCTTAGGAGATAGGTGCTATTATCAATTACAGATGAGGAAACTATGACAGGAAGAGATAAAATAATTTTCCTGCCATCACAAAGCTAGTAAATTGTAGGGCTAGGTTCCAAAACCAGGCAGCATTGCTCCAGAGCTGATCTATGGACTATACTGATACCAACCTATCAGATCTCTTGGTAATAAGGATTAAATGAGAGCCCTAAGTGCTATGTTTACTGGGTCTTTATCCTTGCAACTCCCAAGTTTTTTCTTTTACTTTCACAGATGAAAACATAGGTTCAGAAACATGAAGTAATTAAGGTTCAGTAAACTAGTACTGAGTGGAACCAGAGACTTATATCATCTGACTGATATTTTATAATGTGCAATGGTGAGAAAAAAAAAATATCTAAGTGTATTGGTCATGGTTCTTTTTTTTCCTCTAAACGTTACATAAAAATGGAAGAAAAGTTCTAGGCTAGAAAATTTTCTTAGACTATAGGCTTCACTTAAGAAAATCTGCAGAAGAGGGGCACCTGAGTGGCTCAGTTGGTTAAGCATGTGACTCTTGATTTTGGCTCAGGTCATGATCCCAGGGCCAAGAGATGGAGCCCTGGATCAGGCTCCACACCAGGCATGGAGCCTGCTTAAGATTCTCTTTCCCTCTCCCTCTGCCACCCCCCACTGCCCCTGCTCATGCAGCATGCACTCTCTTATAAAAAAAGAAAGGAAGGAAGGAGGGAGGGAGGGAAGGAAGGAGGGAGAAAGGAAGGAAGGAAGGAGAAAAGAAAGAAAGGAAAAAAAGAAAGGAAGAAAAGAAGACTTGCAGAAGATTCCAGCAAGTTTGAAAAAAGATAACATAGGCTTTGACTCTTTGCAATAGTCATTTTAATATAAGTATCAGATATTATTATAAGTCTCTTGTATTTTTGGTTATTGGTATTGTTTTGATAGCTTAAAAGCAAAAACTACTAATTGATAGAAATACCTACTCAAATGATTAGAATTCCATTCACATGGGATCTAATAGCCATTATCTATCTAATAGCTTAATTATTTTACCAATGAAAAATGTTTTAAGCTTCTTATGGAGATTTTCAAGTACTTATGAATGTAGTAGAATAACATTTCCCCCCTCCTGCCCCAAGCAATCCATTACCCAAGTTTGACATTTATTAACTTTACCAGAATGTTTCATTTGTCTCATCTTTTTTGTTTATGTATTTTAAACAAATCTCAGACATGTCATTTCTCCTGTTTGAGTATATCTAAGTGACAAGGACCTTTTAAAAACGTGACTCTAATAGTGGTATCACACCTAATAAATTTAATAACAACTCCACAATATTATCTGATACCCAGTTCATGTTTCATATTCCTCTATTGTCCCCAACATGTCTTTTTACATTTGAATTGTTCAAATTGGGGTCTAACCCTTTTCCTTTCCACACTACCCAGGGAAGGGGTCCATCCATATGCTGTGGTTCTGCATTTCCATAGTAACTTAGAGAAACTTTCACAATGTCCAGAGCCCTTGATGTCCTGCAAATGGAGGAGGAGGATGTCCTCAAATTCCTTACAGCAGGAACCCACTAAGGTGTCACCAACTGTGACCTCCAAATGGAAGAGTACATCTACAAAGAGAAAAGTGATAGGATCTACATCATAAACCGGAAGCAGGGCACCTAGGTAGCTTAGTCGGTTAAGTGTCCAACTCTTGATCTCAGCTTAGCTCTTGATCTCAGGGTCGGAAGTTGACACCCTATGTTGGGCTCCACATTGGTTGTGGAACCTACTTTAAAAAAAACTTTGGAAGACAAGCTGGGAGAAGCTTCTGCTGGCAGCTCATGTCATTGTTGCCAGTGAAAACTCGGCTGATGTCAGTGTCAAATCAGACAGAAATACTAACAAGTGAGCTGTGCTGAAGTTTGCTGCCGCTACTGGAGCCACTCCTTACTGCTGGCCCTTTCACCCCTGGAACCTTCACTAACCAGATCCAGACAGCCTTCCTGGAGCCAAGACTTGTGGTGGTTACTGATCCTAGGGCTGACCACAGCCTCTCACAGAACTGTCTTATGTTAACCTGCCTACCATCACTCTGTGTAACACAGACTCTCCTCTGCACTAATATGGACAGTGCCATCCCTTGCAACAGCAAGGGAGCTCACTCACTTGGTCTGATGTGGCAGATACTGGCCTGGGAAGTTCTGTGCATGTGTGGCACCATTTCCCGGGAACACCCATGCGAAGTCATGCCTGATCTCTACTTCTACAGAGAACCTGAAGACATTGAAAAGGAATAGCAGGCTACTGCTAAAAAGGCTGTGACCAAGAAGAACTTGCAGGGTGAATGGACTGCTCCAGCTCCTGAGTTCACTGCTACTCAACCTGAAGTCACAGACTGGTCACAGGACAGTGCTCAGCCTGTCCCTGAAGACTGGTCTGCGGCTCCCACTGCTCAGGCCACTGAATGCATAAGAACAACCACTGAGCATTCTTAAGCTGCTCTTCCACAAAGGCAAAGTGGAAATAAAGTTGGCAGAAAATAAAGTTGTTAAAAAAAAGAACAAAAACCAAAAAAACCCCGAAAACAAAAAAAAAAAAAAAAGAAATTGAGATCCAAGTAAAATACATTAATTATTTTAGTTTGATATGTCTCCTGAATGTCGCCATCAATTTCCTGGGTTTATCTCTTTGCCATTTATTTGTTGAAACAGTCCTTTGACTTGTAAAATTTCCCACATTTTGGTTTTGACAGCTATATCTTATCTTCATGATGGTGTTTGATGTGTTCATCTATCCCCCATATTTTCTGTAAGCTAGTAGGTTGGTCTGAAGGCTTGATTATTATATATAGTGTCTTTTTGTTTGACAAGACTATGGGTGCTGTTAGGTGTCCCACTTTTATTGTGATGTTGATCACTGCATTCAGATAAAAGGATATTGCAGTCATTATTCCTTTTGATGCTCAGATTGTTCATCTTTGGCTAATAGGAACCCATCAGGTCAGTTCCTATGCTTTTTGTTTTATATAACCCTGGTGGTCTTTTATAGCTTTCTTACTTTCAGGTATGTTGGGATCGTAGACATTTCTGGCCCCAGATTTGGAATCAGTCTTTTTTCCAGGAGTGCTGATTCCTCTTTTAAAGTAGGAAATGGTATTTAGAGCCCACAGTTTGGACATTGAGGAAGCTAGCTATTATTAAGTTGGTTATTGCCTTTAGGCCTTTTCAATAACCAGAGCTAGGAAGTATGTATTTTTTTTAGAATGAGAAAAATGAAATCATGAGTTCAAATAGATATTTCAGTCCTAATTTAAGATTACACCATTTTTCTTTAATGTTATGTTTCTTTCCTCCTCTGCTGAAAATTCTGGTTTCTAACATTAACAATTACTGGCTTTATCCTACAGTATGTACATAATTATTTCAGAATAAATACACTAACAGTATTTCTTATAGTAAAACATCAGTTTAAGAATTCTTTGCAGTTCTTTTTGTCTCTCGTATATCTCACTAGGAACATATACCAGAACATCACATTTAAGATCACTTAAATGGTTATGCCAGCAACTTGACATATGAGAAGATTCATTTGGTCAGGTTTGGTGATTTTCTTTTTTATTTAATCTTCTTTTGTAATTATATAAGATACATTGTTCCAAAGTTAAAATTTTAATTCAGGGTACATTTAAAATATTTTAGAACCTATCTTTATCCTCTCTAGCCTTTTTCCCTTCTGTAGTTTTCCATTTTATTAATTTTTGGTTTATCCTTCTAGTCACTGTTTCTCTGTTTCTTTCTAAAAGGATAAGCAAGTATATATAAATATATCTGCATTTCCACACATCTTTACAAAAGGTAGCCTATTAAAATACTGTTCTGTACCTTTTTTTTTTTCACATAATAAATCCAGAAGTCACACTATAGCAGTGTATTTTCCTCATTCCTTTTTATTGAAAAAAAAATGCTCTTATAAAAAGCTTCAGTCTTCCACTGTATAGATGTACCATAGTTTATTCAACCAGTGTTCTTATTGATGGGTGTTTGGGTTATTTGTGGTGTTTTGCTATTATAAGTAGAAATGCTATTAATATTTTTAAGCATATACTAAATTCTTTTTTTGCTAGGTATTTTGACCAACGTGATTTAGCCGATGAACCATCTTGAAGTAGCTGGTCTCTCAGGGGTAGAAGATACTTGTGATGAAGGCAGCCGGAGTCTGAAGATGCACAGTGACAACAAAGTGAGAATTGCATCACATCTTCAACTTATTTGAAGGTTCTTCATCTTAAACTGTGCATCTCAAGTTGACATTCAGAAGATAAATTGTATTGATTTGAGTATCTGAAGTATCTTTGGAAAATCCTAACCAGCCAGTTTTTGATGAACAGTTTAAACCATTTTCTGTAATCACATGCTTTTAAGACAAATTGAGTGCCATTTATTGGTGAAACATCCTGTACAGAAACTGTATGATGAAATTTTACTTAGATCCTTGGTGCTGTTTCATTGTTAATAAACTCTTATTGAGAATGTGTTTTGGTTATTAAAATCTTGTTTGAGGGGCAGCCCCAGTGGCGCAGCGGTTTAGCGTCGCCTGCAGCCCAGGGCATGATCCTGGAGTCCCGGGATCGAGTCCCACGTCAGGCTCTCTGCATGGAGCCTGCTTCTCCCTCTGCCTGTGTCTCTGCCTCTCTCTCTCTCTCTCTGCATCTCTACGAATAAATAAATTTAAAAATCT
Organism: Vulpes vulpes; assembly: GCF_048418805.1. NCBI lineage: Eukaryota > Metazoa > Chordata > Mammalia > Carnivora > Canidae > Vulpes > Vulpes vulpes. The sequence continues at coordinate 78,498,610 of NC_132785.1, forward strand.
TTAAAAAAAATAAAATAAAATCTTGTTTGACTCTTGAACAAAAGACATTGCATAAATGTCCTTAGTATTAGACGATAATCTTTTTTTTAAATTAATTTTTATTGGTGTTCAATTTCCCTTTTCTCCGCATCCTCTCCAACATTTGTTGTTTCCTGCCTTGTTAATTTTCCCCATTCTCACTGGTGTGAGGTGGTATCTCATTGTGGTCTTTTTTTTTTTTTTAATTAATTTTTATTGGTGTTCAATTTACCAACATACAGAAAAACACCCAGTGCTCATCCCGTCAAGTGTCCACCTCAGTGCCCGTCACCCATTCCCCTCCAACACCCGCCCTCCTCCCCTTCCACCACCCCTAGTTCGTTTCCCCGAGTTAGGAGTCTTTATGTTCTGTCTCCCTTCCTGATATTTCCCAACATTTCTTTTCCCTTCCCTTATATTCCCTTTCACTATTATTTATATTCCCCAAATGAATGAGAATATACACTGTTTGTCCTTCTCCGATTGACTTACTTCACTCAGCATAATACCCTCCAGGTCCATCCATGTTGAAGCAAATGGTGGGTATTTGTCGTTTCTAATGGCTGAGTAATATTCCATTGTATACATAAACCACATCTTTATCCATTCATCTTTCAATGGACACCGAGGCTCCTTCCACAGTTTGGCTATTGTGGCCATTGCTGCTAGAAACATCGGGGTGCAGGTGTCCCGACGTTTCATTGCATCTGAATCTTTGGGGTAAATCCCCAACAGTGCAATTGCTGGGTCGTAGGGCAGGTCTATTTTTAACTCTTTGAGGAACCTCCACACAGTTTTCCAGAGTGGCTGCACCAGTTCACATTCCCACCAACAGTGTAAGAGGGTTCCCTTTTCTCCGCATCCTCTCCAACATTTGTTGTTTCCTGCCTTGTTAATTTTCCCCATTCTCACTGGTGTGAGGTGGTATCTCATTGTGGTTTTGATTTGTATTTCCCTGATGGCAAGTGATGCAGAGCATTTTCTCATGTGCATGTTGGCCATGTCCATGTCTTCCTCTGTGAGATTTCTCTTCATGTCTTTTGCCCATTTCATGATTGGATTGTTTGTTTCTTTGGTGTTGAGTTTAATAAGTTCTTTATAGATTTTGGAAACTAGCCCTTTATCTGATATGTCATTTGCAAATATCTTCTCCCATTCTGTAGGTTGTCTTTTAGTTTTGTTGACTGTATCCTTTGCTGTGCAAAAGCTTCTTATCTTGATGAAGTCCCAATAGTTCATTTTTGCTTTTGTTTCTTTTGCCTTCGTGGATGTATCTTGCAAGAAGTTACTGTGGCCAAGTTCAAAAAGGGTGTTGCCTGTGTTCTCCTCTAGGATTTTGATGGAATCTTGTCTCACATTTAGATCTCTCATCCATTTTGAGTTTATCTTTGTGTATGGTGCAAGAGAGTGGTACAGTTTCATTCTTCTGCATGTGGCTGTCCAATTTTCCCAACACCATTTATTGAAGAGACTGTCTTTCTTCCAATGGATAGTCTTTCCTCCTTTATCGAATATTAGTTGACCATACAGTTCAGGGTCCACTTCTGGATTCTCTATTCTGTTCCATTGATCTATGTGATTAGACGATAATCTTGATTAAACGACAAATGTTTTCATAGCAACAAAATTAATCCAGTGTTTTTTTTTAAGATTTATTTATTTATTCATGAGAGACACAGGTTGAGAGAGAGGCAGAGACATAGGCAGGGGGAGAAGCAGGCTCCTCACGGGGAGCCTGATGCAGGACTCGATCCTGGATCCCAGGATCCCAGCCGAAGGCAGGTGTGCAACTGCTGAGCCACCCAGGCATCCAATCCAGTGTTTTCCATTGAAGCTCAATACGTTTCTTTTTAAATGCTTTATTACACAAAACTTTTTCTTAAATCATTTTCTTTTTTTTTTTTTTTTTAAGATTTTATTTATTTATTTGAGAGAGAGAACATGAATGGGGTAAGGGGCAGAGGGAGAAGCAGACTCCCCACTGAGCAGGAAGCCCTATGTGGAACTCCATCCCTAGACTCTGGAATCATGACCCAAGCCAAAGGCAGATGCTAAACCAACTGAGCCACCCCAGCACCCCTTAACTGAAGTTTTAAAAATTAGGGATTTATTTTTGTTTCTCATAAAAATTATGATTTAAGTAGTTCAGGACTTGGTGCAGCAGCTCTACAATATCTTAAATGCCCTGGGCTACATCCAGATTTTCAATTTTAGTATGTAGCTTTCATCTTTTTAGTCATGATATGGTTGTTCTATCTCTTGCCTCATTCCAGAAAGGATAACTCCTTTTTGTTGTCTATATCAGGGGAGCAAAATATTACAAGAAATCCTCAACGTATATATCATTTGCCAGTGTTCTATAACACTAATTGTAAAGAGAGCTAGAAAGTATAATTTTTTAGCTGAGTACCTTGCCACTGCTGCCAAAAATGGGGTTCTGTTAGAAAAGGGGAAAGTGGATATTGACTAAGCAGCCAGCATTGTCTTAGATTTCCAGCCTGTACCCCAACTAGCTGTATCAAAACCTCACATTTTTTGCTGATTTGATGCTTGGGAGTTAAGAAGTTGGAGGCTGATTTAATAAAGTTGAAATGTCATTTATTGTTTTAATTTACATTTCTTATGTAACCAGTGGCTGAACATATAGTTATGCACACTACTCACACAAGAAAAGAATTCCTATGGACGAAATAACATAAAAAAAGAAGGCAATTTTGCATGTGCAGAAGACAAGTGGTATAAATTACTATAAGATAGTTACTCCTCTTTTCCAGCAAGCCATAGTATCTCTAATAGTTAATTGAGAAATTCATGTTTATAATGACTCATCTGGCATAGGCTATTTTTCAGGATTGTAGAGACATATGAAAGACATTTTAAGCCACTGAGGATATAGTATGCAGACTACCAATATTTAGGGCTTATCAAGCCTTTCACAAAAGTATCTTCTGATTTTAATGAGCAACTGAAGGGAAAATTTCTCCAATTCTTAACAGGTAGAAAGCCTTAAGTTCATTGAGAAATTACATATTTTGCTTTAAAGATTTTATTGATTCATGAGAGCTACACAAAGAGGTAGAGACATAGGCAGAGAGAGAAGCAGGCTCCCTGCAGGGAGCCCAATGTGGGAATAGATCCCAGGACCCTAGTATCAGGCCCTGAGCCAACTCAACCACTGAGCCACCCAGCTGCCCCAAGAAACTACACATTTTATTTTTATTTTTTTTTAAGATTTTATTTATTTATTCATGAGAGACACAGAGAGAGAGAGAGAGAGGCAGAGACACAGGCAGAGGGAGAAGCAGGCTCCATGCAGGAAGCCCGATGCGGGACTCGATTCTGGATCTCCAGGATCACACCCCAGGCTGCAGGCGGCGCTAAACCGCTGCGCCACCAGGGCTGCCCAAAACTACACATTTTAATTTTTTTTTTTTTTTATGATAGTCATACAGAGAGAGAGAGAGAGAGGCAGAGACACAGGCAGAGGGAGAAGCAGGCTCCATGCACCGGGAGCCTGATGTGGGATTCGATCCCGGGTCTCCAGGATCGTGCCCTGGGCCAAAGGCAGGCGCCAAACCGCTGCGCCACCCAGGGATCCCCAAAACTACACATTTTAAATGTAAAATTTGGAGGTAGTTGTTTTTGTTCTTTTTAAGATTTTATTTTTTATTTATTCATGAGAGATACAGTGAGAGAGAGACACGGGCAGAGGGAGAAGCAGGCTCCATCCTGGGACTCTGGGATCATGCCCTGAGCCACAGGCAGATGCTCACCTGCTGAGCCACCCAGGCGTCCCTGGAGGTAACTATCTTGAAAATAACTGCTACCAAATGGTAGTGTAATCATGTCGGTGGGAGCAGTGAGAAAATAGATGTGCACCTGTATTTTTTTCAACATAAAAAAATAATTCTTTTGTTTAGGGGGACATTATATATTTACAAAGTTGGGATGTTTTTAAGTTTATATTTCTATGAATTTTTAAAAATAAGATTATTTCACCAGGTATCTTAGCAAAATAAGCCTAGTTACAGGCTGAATTAGATTAAAAGTGGTTCAGTTTATCAGTTCTAGCATCTGAGAACAAAGAGAAAAAATGTTTTAGAAATTATGGAGAAAGTTCAAGTTGACCTGTGTTTATGCCAAGATTATATTTTGCTATACATATTACCAAATTTAAAAAAAAAAAAAGTTTCCCAGAGGTACCCTAGATTATTGATTTATGTGTGCTGTATTTCTGGGGAAAAAATCTTGTGATCAAATACTAGGTTAAGGGCAGCCCAGGTGGCTCAGCAGACCCAGGATCAAGTCCCATGTCAGGGTCCCTGCGTGGAGCCTGCTTCTCCCTCTGCCTGTGTCTCTGCCCCTCCCCCCCCCGTATGTGTCTCATTAATAAATAAATAAATCTTTTAAAAAAATACTAGGTTAAACAAAATTAGGCTGATCTGATCTTTTTTTTTTCTTCAGAACCTGTAACATGCCCTTAATGTGCATTAAAAAATCTATAAAAGTGGGGGACCTGGGTGGCTCAGTCAGGTTAAGTGTCTGCCTTGGGCTCAGGTCATGATCTTAGGGTCCTAAGATCAAGCCCTTCTCTTTCCCCTTCTCACTTGTGCATGCACTCTTTCTTTTCTCCCTCTAAAATAAATCTTTAAAAACAAATCTACAAAAAAGGATGGGTTTCCAAAGTATATTTGATCACAATATTCATTTTTCAGAGTACTTTGAAGGGCACCTGGGTGGCTCAGTTGGTTAAGCATCCGACTCTTGGTTGTAGCTTGGATCATGATCTCTGGGACCTGAGATCGAGCCCCGAGTTGGGCTCCACACTGAGCCTTGGATCCTGCTTAAGATTCTCTCTCTCGGGATCCCTGGGTGGCGCAGCGGTTTGGCGCCTGCCTTTGGCCCAGGGCGCGATCCTGGAGACCCGGGATCGAATCCCGCGTCGGGCTCCCGGTGCATGGAGCCTGCTTCTCCCTCTGCCTGTGTCTCTGCCTGTCTCTTTCTCTCTCTGTGACTATCATAAATAAATAAAAAAAAAATTAAAAAAAAAAAAAAAAAAGATTCTCTCTCTCTCTCTCTGTCCCCCTCTCCCTCAAGCCACCCCCCACCCAACGCAGGTGTGCCTGAGCATGCTCACTCTCTCTTCCCTCTGATTAGAAAAGCTTTTATAGATTCTGCTCGGTTTCTTTAACTCTGATGACCCCCAAAATTGTGCCAATCCCCGTTTCTGCAATTAGTTTGAGGGCCTGAGTGAACTCCCATTCTACAGCCATATTCTTGTGGGACTTTGAAACAATTCACCAGGTAACCTTGGATCTAGGATTTTGTTTCCTTTCATCATTGCAGTTGGGTCCTGCTGTGGACTATTTATGTCCCCACAAAATGCATATATTCAAGTCATAACCCCCAAGGTGATAGTATTAGGAGGCAGTGTCTTTGGGAAATGATTATTAGATCATAAGAGCTCGGTCCTCATGAATTAGTGCCCTGATAAAGGAGATCCCAGTTAGCTAGTCCCCTTCTGCCAAGTGAGGACACAATCAAAAACTGAACCAGAAAGCAAGCACTCACCAGACCGAATCTGCTCATAGTTTGTCATTCATATAGGTTTTTGGGGGTTATTTGGGGGGGGGGTGCAGGGCAGAGGAAGAGAGAGAATCTTAAGCAGGTTCCACACCCAGCATGGAGCCTGATGCAGGGCTCACTCTCACAACTCTGAAATCACAACCTGAACCGAAATCAAGTCGGACGCCTAACTGACTGAGCTACTCAGGCATTCCTAAACCGAAATCAAGTCAGACGCCTAACTGACTGAGCTACTCAGCATCCCTATATGGTAGTTCTCTACTTTTGAAACATATATATGCTTTTAAAACAGGTATGCAGGGCACCTGGGTTGAGGGCCTGTGGTGCAGGTCGTGATCCTGGGGTCCTGGGATAGAGTCCCACAAGGGGCTCCTGGCCGGGAGCCTGCCTGTCTGTCTCATGAATAAATAAAATCTTTTGAAATAATAAGTAAATAAATAAATAAATAAATAAATAAAACAGGTGTGCTATTCAGTAAGGGCCCTTTATGACTATAATTAATGAAATAATGCAAAAGGATACTGAACTCTAAACTACCTTCCAATTGCAAAAGGCTTATAAGCCAGAATATCCTGTGTGGTATTTTTCTTCTTTATTTCCATATATACACACAACAGGCACTGTGTTTATAGATTATCTCAATATTTACATCAATTTTATAATTTTATCCCTTTTAATAGGTTTTTAACCTGGAGTCCATGAACTTGTTTGGGAAAAAAAATTACATCTCTATTTTTACTATCTTCTGTTACTTAGCATTTCCTTCAGTTATAAATATAGGCAACAGGGGCACCTGGGTGGCCCAGTGGTTGAGCATCTGCCTTTGGCTCAGGTCGTGATCCCGGAGTTCCAGGATCAAGTCCTGCATGAGGCTCCCTGCAGGGAGCCTGCTTCTCCCTCTGCCTGTGTCTCCACCTGTCTCTGTGTGTCTCTCATGAATAAATAAATAAAATCTGGACAGCCCGGGTGCATTGTGCGGAGTTCATAACATCAATACACTGCTAATAGTAGTCCATGGCCCCCAAAAGATTAAAACAAACACACAAACCCTATACCATGAGGAAATGAGCCTTCATTACTGTCCTATTGCATCCCAGGTATGAGTCCTGAGCATTTTCTCCAACATTCCTCCCAAGAACTCCTGCTTCAAAGAAGGGGTTATTATCCAAAGGGTGTAGTTCAGTGAGGCTCGATACAACTTTGTGTGATAGGGGAGAAGCATTCCTTCTGCTAGGAGATCTATAGCTGATGACCCACAGATTTCCCCTTTTGGACGAGAAAACAATGACTCACATGGTTCCTCAGCACAAGTGGCTTAAATACTTGATGATCTGCCTCACTGGCTTCTTTCACATAGTAAACAATCTCTTCTCTGTGGCACTGCGCATCTTGATGTACACTAAATCCTCTCTCCAGATGGCACTCTCTATAATGCCTTTCTTCCTAACCCAAGGCCTCTGCTAGGTGACCCTCCTGACTTCTGCTAGCTTTAGGCCTATGCCCTGCCCCCACCCAACTGTCAGTCAAAGTCACTCTGTAAACCCTAGGACTCAAAAAAAAAAAAAAAAAAAAAAGCTTAAAAATCACTGGTTTATCATGATTTCTCACCTCAAACAGAAATAGAAATATCCTTTTTGTGGGGATATTTAAAAACCCAAATGATATAAAGCTAAAAGTAAAAAATTTCCATCTACTACTGTACAATTTACTTGCAACTTTTCAGTCTTGAGATTCACAATCATGTATATACATTGTATGTGCAGTAAGTATCCGATAACAAATTTTTTCCCTTAACACCAATTAATATCATTCCATGTACATAAAAACATGGAAAAACATGTAGATTTCATCCTTTTCACCAGCTGTACAGTATTTCCTTATGCCAGTACCATAATTTAATCAAGCGCTATCAATGAACACTTAACTAGTGAAAATCCTTATACATACAAGTTTATATACTCATTTTTCCCAGTTTGAGATATACTTGATATATAACACAGTTTTCTAAGGTGTACACCATGATGAGCTGATACACATTTCTATTGTTAAAATGATTACAGCAGTGAATGCATCCATCACCTCAGTTATATTTTGTGTGCTGAGAACTTTTAAGATCCACTCTCTTAGCAATTTTCAAATATACAATACTGTCAACTATAAGTCACTATGTTGTACATTACATGCCTGGAACTTACTCATCTTATAAGAAGGTTGTACCCTTTGACCACCTTCACCCTCATTTATTTTCTTAGGTTAAATTTATAGAAATGGAGTTGTTGAATTAAAGGATATGTGTGCTTCAAATTGATAAGTGCTCTTTTAAAGTGCAGATATTCACTTATGGAGAATATGGTATGCACTACAAATATTTTTCCCTATTTTAACATTTTCATAGTATTCTCTACCATGCAAATGGTTTTAAAATTTTTTGTCAAGTTTTGTGTGTATATGGCAAAAAAAAAAAAAAACACGTAACATGAAATCTACTTTCTTAAATTTGTATACAGTATTGTTAACTATATGTACATTGTCATACTATCATAAGATCATAAAACTTATCTATCTTCTTTAGTACTCTATAGTTTTATCATTTCACATGCAAACCTTTAAGTTCTTCTCTTCCCTCCTCCTGAGAAAAAAAGTTCAATTCTCCCATATTATTTCTTATATAACCTAACTGTCCCCTTGTCTCAACTACAAGAGATTTCTTTTTGGCTATAAGTAACAAAATACAGAACCAAAAGTAGATTGAACAAGTTAAGGAATTTATTATCTCATGTAACAAAAAGTCCAAAGGAAAAGCAGTTCGGGATTGGTTAATTCGGAATCACAATTAAGGTGCTTTCTATCTGTGCACCCTGCTATCCTCAGTATGATGGCTTTCATCTTTATGCTTGTTCTCTCTCAGTTATCATCAGATGGAAGAGGAGATGACAAATGTACTATATGAGCACTGACCCCAACCCACTGAAAAGATATGGTCTAATGAAAGTTGGTGTGCCTAATCCAATTGCCCATCCCTCTGCTCTTAGGAAATAGTAATTAGGGAATAAAGATAAGGAACCTTCAAACAGCCCTTCTACACATGGGGAGAGAGGCTGAAAGTCAAGACTGTAACAGAAGTATAAAATTCCTTCCTCAAATACCTAATATTCTTTGGCCTTGGAGTCACTGAATTCACATTTAAATTAATCTATATTTCACTTTTATTACATCGATGGAGCTCTCAAGGACTGAATTCTAATAAAATTAAGGACTAAGTTCTGTTAAAGTAAAATGAACTTTTTAAGCAATTTAGGCAGATAGGATGTATATATCACACACACATAATACACAATGTATATAATAAAATCCTTATAGGCATAAAAATTCTTAATAGAAATAAATTATAATAAAATAAAAATTGTTTTAGTGTATTGTTTGCTTTTCTTAAATAACTAAAATTCATAAAGCAAAACCAAAATTTGTTCATTCTTACAAATGAATCATACAAAAATGATTCTGATTGATGCATACTTTTCTTAATGCTAATTTATCAAACCCTGAGTTTTGCTTCTCTGTCTGTGGTTACATACACACCACTATAAGCAAATAAGAATGTTTAAAATAAGGGTCCTACATCTTAGGGTTTAGATATTTGAAATCAGGTTTTTCATTCTGAATAGTTTCAGTAAAATCTGTTATTTAGAATGTCTATCTGCTTTAAGTAGGTTTGTGTTAAATTAATAAAATACAACCTTACTCCTGCTTAAGAGTGCATCTTTCATTACATAAGTTAGCAAATAGCTTATATCAATACAAATGTCCAATATTGTAATTAAATCACTGCTACTTGATAGACTTTATACATGAATAATTTATCTCTTTACACTGTTGAAGCTTTGCCTTGCATTTCAGTATGTTTTATAGCTTCTGGATCATCACCTGAAATTTACCTAAAAAAAGAAAAATGAAAATCATTCCTTGATTTTAGGTGCAAGGAAAACAAGCCTAAACATCAATTTTTCTGTCCTATTAGAAAGTGATTTCAATGAAGAAACTTGCTATGTCAAACAACTTTTCACACTTTTCACAATGCTCAACAAAGTCCATTTCATTTTTATGAGATGATTATCTGTTTTGTGAATAGGTGTCTTTGCTTCTCTTTGTGATTCCTACCTGTGTAGTTCACCGCTGACTATCAGTGTAAATAGAAAGGTAATATAGCGATGCTCAAATCAATTTTATTTTTGGTTGGTAGCTTTGGTAAAAAGATCTTTGGAAAGGAGTTTAGCGATAAAAGATTAGTTGGTTTTATCTAGCTTTATTCTAGAAAATTGTTTTTAAAAAGACATTTTCAATGCTATAGGAAATTTTGCTATCTTAAAGAGTAATGCAGAAATATTTCCTTTAAAAGTTAAGAATCACCAGGGTGCCTGGGTGGGGCAGTCAGTTGAGTATCTGAGTCTTGGTTTTGGTTCAGGTTGTGATCTCAGGGTTGTGGGATGAGCCCTGTTTTGGGCTCTGCACTGAGCACCAATGAGCACAGAGTCAACTTGGGACTCTCTCTCTCTCTCTCTCTGCCCTTCCCCCACCTCTTAGAAATAAATCTTTAAAACTAAATACCTACATAAAAGAATCACTAAATGTCTTATACATTTGGATTATGTTAGCACACTTTCTTAAATCATTGTCCATCATGAATTTAAAAGTCTGAATATGAATATAAGCATACTACATATATTAAATGTTAAAATTGATAAAAGTAAAACAAAATGGCTTTAGCTTTCTAAATTTTCTGTTAATAAAAACAAACACCAGACTTGAAAAATAATCACTAAAAACATTTTTTTTAAGATTTTACCCATTTATTTATGAGAGACACAGAGAGAAAGAGAGGCAGAGGCACAGACAGAGGGAGAAGCAGGCTCCATGCAAGGAGCCTGATGTGGGACTCGATCCCGGGACTCTAGGATCACACCCTGGGCTTAAGGCAGGCACTAAACTGCTGAGCCACCTAGGGATCCCCCATTAAAAACATTTTTAAGAAATGTGAATTCAACTTACAAGCAGGCATTGAAGATACTTCAGCTGTGACAATACTTTTTATTCCCAAGTTTGATAAGCCACCTCTGATTAAGCCACATGTAAATGCTAAATACTGAAAGGAACAAAAAAATGTAAAGAATATTAAGGATCTACTAAGATAGCAATGCTACTGAAAAATATGACATTTAGTTAAACCTTGGTATTAATAAGTCATTGCTGTTTAAAAAAGGACTGTGGAAGAATTTCTCAAATTACTGAAAATTCTGATTGTTAAAACAATTTCCCAGCTTATTGACAACTAAAACATGGACACATGACTTAAGGTGCTCCAGCCCTGGACTCTCAATCCAGAAAGAGTGAAAAAACAAACTAGAAACATATTAGAATTAGTTGTAGAGGCAGCAAAGGTGGCTGTCATCAGTGCTATGCAAAGAATTCTAACCCTCCCTCCCTAAGGGTCAACTTCTACAGTTCTTGCCTGCTTTCTGAGCCTTCCCATCAATTCTGTAAGTTTATTCCCCTAAACAGAGTTGGTTTCTGTTTTCTACAATCAAGAATAATGATTTCTTCAGACTTATAGCCAATCTGCTACAACAAAGAATCATCCAGTTCAGAATATCAACAGTGAAGTGTTGAGAAACCCTATCAAATGGAAACAAGGAAAGGGACTAAGGTACAGCAGAGAAAGCCAGCCAAGAACAGGAGTAAAAAATTAAGTAATCCAAGGAATTTTTGATTATGTACATTTTTGTATTAGATGATATTCAATATGATAAATCTATGAATAACAAATTATCAGTTTATAATTAATTTACATAAATGAGTACTGATCAGTAAGTAGATCTGGAGTCATGAAATTTTGACCTGGAAGAGACTTTAGAGATTACTTATAATATAGGCGCTATGATAACCAATCTTATTAAGGTCTAGAGGGGATTATGTAACTTATCCAATGTCAAACAAACCTGTAAATTGTGTAGTTTAAAATATAGATTTATTTGGTTTGAAGCCCATGCTCTTCCCACTAATAATGCTTTTGTTAGATAATTTAGGTATGGATAAATTTTTACAGATAACTAATAGGTTATACTGACCCAGATATTTTAATCACCTCAAAGAAACCCTTACATTAAAACCTCAGCTTTCTTTAATACATCTGATCTACTTATGGATTCCTACCTGAAAATAAAAACAAAAACCACACAAAATCCAGGAGCACAAAACATGTGTTATACTTAACACAAAACATGTATTAGAAAAAAAATGTTGACGATATTAAAAAATTGTTTTTTAATTAACTAAAGGAGATTGTAAATATACTGTGAGGTGAATATTTTCACACAATGCCAGTTTTGTAAGCTTGACTATCTTTTCTGATATATCTATGCTGTATATTCAAGAATCTAACATTAATTTACATTTCAGTGGCATTTGGTTATAATATCATAAACCTACTCAGCTATAGGTTAATACAGTTTATTTTAATATGATGAACACATGAACACCCGTCTCCTATTTCATAAAAAAGTACTTAAACAAAAGAGAACAACTTTAAAACCTATTCCAAATTCAAAAGTCTGTTGTTGTTGGCATTGTACTTTCCCTAAGAAAACTCCAATCATCTATTCCATTAAATACCTTAGATGCATGTTCTAAATACTGTTTTCCTGCAGACATCTGAGTAAGCAGACGAAATTTGTTGTCCTGAAGTACATAGATGCCCTATTTGAAAAATAGAAAACATATCCAAAGTCAGTGTAGTCTGTAGTCTTTAAAAATGATCTCTTCCCTTCAAAACAATTCAAGAGTTTTTTTAAAGTTATTAAAACTCTCTGATGGTCAAATTTCTTTAAATGAAGGAATTTTACAGTTTTCAAGCTGAAAAGTTGTTCAGAACTTTATAACACTAATATTTATTGAATGCTTCAAGATGCTAAAGATATAAAGATGCCTAAGATAGTTCCTACCCTTAAAGAACCCACAGACTAGTGGCAAAGGAATCAGAAATACACGTCCAGGTGGAATTAGCAGTTATATATTATTAGCTCATACTTACAAAGCTAATAATCAGTCACTTCTCATTAGCATTTCAATACTTACAAAGACTGATATTGTTATGCTAAAAGATGAAACTACTGGTAGCTACTAATACATCTTTTTCATTTTCTAATACTTAATCAAAATGCCAAATCCATTCTAAATATTTCCTTGAGTTTTATAAAACAAATTAAATTTATTTCAATGCACAATTTTCCATGTAATCTATTAAATCTTGTATCAACAAATTATTTTAAGAAGAGAAAAATGACAGCAACTAAATAATGCAAAAGTTGCTTAAAAAGTTAAATATACTTTGTAAACTTTAGAAATTACTCTAAAAACAAATGTGACATATTTGTGTTTCTGCGAAAAGAACCATTAATAACTAAGGAACCAAATCCTAGACGTTTATCATTCTACATTTGCTACTTTTTTTTTTTTAAGATTTTATTTATTTATTCATGAGACATACCCAGAGAGAGACAGAGAGAGGCAGAGACACAGGCAGAGAGAGAAGCAGGCTCCATGCAGGGAGCCTGACATGGGACTCAATCCCAGATCTCCAGGATCATGCACTGGGCTGATGGCAGCGCTAAACCACTGAGCCACCCAGGCTACCCAACTTTTTAAAACTTAAGATAGTTATTTAATTGGGAGAAAGAAACAGCTATCATTACTGATAAATGTCTCTTAGTTCTTATTCACTATATCCTATTACAGAAAAAAAGTAATGATGTATTAACACATAAAAGAAACATTTCAAAGGTGACTAAAAATTTTTAGTTTAATATAATAAATGACTAAAATAGAACATTTATATTAAGTTAAAGGACCTAAAAAATAAGCCTTAATTTGTTTAAGTACCTGATGATTTGTCCTTAGATTGTCGATTTGTTTCTTGAATACTGTAGTCCAAAAATCTTTGCAAATGAACTTCATGATATCTAACTCATCCTTGAACCTTGCAGTATCTTTTGTAAACCTACAAAGACCAACTAAAAGTAATCAGTATTCTTCCTCCAAAGAAAGCAGGAGGGTCACATTATTCACTAATTTTGAAATGCCATTACAGCACTGAACATTAACTGATAGTCATAAAGTAATAAGAACAAAGCAAAAAGATCCCATTTCAATTCACATTGTTATGTAATTATGGTGCTAAAATTAGTCTAACAGTAAGCTGCAATTTTAGGTACCATACAATTCATTCTAGCATGTCAAAAAAAAAAAAAAAGGCTGAGCATAATCATGGTATTGTTATATAAAACATAACCAGATTCAGCTATTCAAATAATGAGAAATGAACACTTTATGAATTCATCTATAAATTAGAAGATTACTACATGCATAAATCTAGACTCTAAAGCATTTCCATCCCTTGCATTTAAACAAAAATCCATTTAGGTTAAAGAACCTACTAGACCTCAAATAGAAAATGTAACTAAATTTTAGATGTTGTCTCAGTACACCAAAGTTTTTAGGAAAAAAGTCTAAAATACAAAATATACATATACATTTTCTTCAAATATTAAAACATGAAAGTTAGGTAACTGAGTTAAAATAGCAACAGACCTAAAAAGAAATTTTAATGTGAATTAAAGAATAGAGAATAAATAAAATTTAGGAATTAAAATTAAAGTATTTCAAATTTTATATAATCTTTTGAAACGGATCACCTTTGTTTATAACCTACCTGGAAGAAAATTTTCAAATCCATACTGCTCACCTTTCTATCAATCCTTGTCCCACTCGAAACCCCATGTTTTCCAGCTTAGTAATACAGCGTCCATTTTCCTATTTTAAAAAAATAATAGTTTTGAATATTTTTAGAATGCCAGAAAATATTTAAAAATTGTTTTAAGATGCTGACTAAAAATATTAATGTAAGTGGTTGCACTTTTTTCACTAAAATATTCTTTTTTAATTTTTTTAAATTTTACTTATTTGAGAGAGAGAGAGAGCAGGAGCAGAGGGAGGGGCAGAGGGAGAGGTAGAAGTGGACTCCCCTGCCGAGCAAGAAGCCTAATGGAGGGCTAGACCCCAGAATCCTGGGATAATGATGTGACCTTCGCAAAGGCATAAACTTAACAGACTGAGCTACCCAGGCACCCTCACTAAAACATTCTAAGAAATAGTGAATTACAAGTTATATTTGAGTTTTCTTAGTACTAATCATTTCATAAAGCACTTCTCTTCTCAGTTATAAAAAACGAAGTCAAAGTTTCACCTTTCCATCAGTCATTCCCTTTGGGAGGTTATTAAACTCTGTTGTTGCTTGCTTCAGAGTCATGTAAGCTTTCCAGTTCTGTGTCTTAGTTGATGACCCTACCTTCCTATGCCAGGAATTATGCAGTTGGTTTGCTCTTTCTTTGACAATCTCATCCAGTCTTTAGACTTTAAATACTACCCATATGATGAAGACTTTCAAAATCCTCTGGATCACCTACAAAGCTATGTAAAATTCAGAGTTCTTCTCTCAGGCCTCAATCTCCTACTGTTCTTCACTCACATCGGCTCTAGCAACACTGGTCTTGCTGTCGTTAAACATGCCAGGCATGCTCCAATCTCAGGGCTCCTGTACAGGCAGCTCTTCCTCCAGATATCCACATAACCAACTCCCTCACTTGAAGTCTTCACTCACATGTCACTATCTCAGTGAAGCCCATCTTCTTTCTTTCTTTTTTTTTTTTCAGGTGTACAAAATCATTCAACAATTCTATAGATTATTCAGTGCTCATCATAGTAAGTATATTCTTAATCACCTTAATCTATTTCACCCATCACCCCACCCACCCATATCAGTGGGTCTCATTTTAACTATCTTCTTTAAAACTGCAACATTATTCCCCTTCAGAAATTCTCTATTCTGGTCATTTTCAAATTGTGCTCCAAGACCAGTAACATTAGCATCACCAATTCTGAAACCAAATTTACTGAATCAGAACTGTAGGTGTGGGTCAGTAATCTATGTTTAGAAGCTCTCTAAAAGTAGGAGGTCTGGCTGGCTCACTGGGTAGAGCATGCAACTCAATCTCTGGGTTCTAGGCTAAAGCCCCATGTTGAGTATAGAGATTACTTAAAAATAAAGTAAAAAAAAAAAAAAAAAAAAAAAAAAGCCCCCTAACAGTCACTCTGATGCTCCATCCCATTTCCCTGCTTAATTAGTCTCCAAAGAACTTCTTTCACCATTTAGCATACTATATACATTTTACTAATTTCACATGATCCATGTCCCTCCATCCTGACCCTCTGCTAGAATACAGCTCCAAGATAGCAGGGATATTTATATATTCTAAAGTTTGTTAGTCTTCACTAAATACACCATAGGCCTCATTATTTGCTGAACTTTCTTCTAAGGAACCATGTATTCTAATGAGGTTGTGACTACTAAATCTGTGCTTTTATAGTAGAAACTTTATTGGACATAGCTATAAAGAGGTCCCATTGCCCCCTCAAATTAGGCATATTCAAAATGATATTCAGGGTACCTGGCTGGCTCAGTCAGTAGAGCATGCAACTCGATCTCAGGGTTGTAAATCCAAGCCCCACACTGGGTATAGAGATTACTTAACAGTAGATTACTTAACAATACTTAATTTTAGAGGCACCTGGGTGGCTCAGTGGTTGAGCATCTGCCTTTGGCTCAGATTGTGATCCTGGGGTCCTGGGATCGAGTTCCACATCAGGTTCCCCACAGGGAGCACCCTTCTCCCTCTGTCTCCCTGTGTCTCTCATGAATAAAATTTTTAAAATATTAAAATCTTTAAAAAAAATTAGATGAGCACCTGAATGGCTTAGTCAATTAAGCGACCCACTCTTAGTTTCAGCTCAGATTGTGGTCTTAGGGTTGTGGGATCAATCCCTGCATTGGGCTCACTGCTTAGCAGGGAGTCTACTTGAGATTCTCTCCCTCTACCCTCCCCCCACCACTTCCACAATCTCTCTCTCTCTCTCAAATAAATAAATTAATAAATGAAATCTTTTTAAAAAATGATATTATCTTAATTTCCTTCGCCTGTGAGGCCTCTAAAATTCCCTAACTTTAATGGCAATCCCAACCAGAAAACTTCCATTTTCTTTCCCCCTTTCTTCCCAACCTTCCACACACACTGCAGTCCTGTGGAGCCTACCATCTATATGCTTTCAAAATCTGTCTTCTCTCTTCATCCCTTCTCATTTCTCTCCTGGTTTTCAGTTAGAGCCTTCCAAATGATCTCCTTGTCTCTAGTTTCTTCTTCCCTTGATTTCTATCTTCTGTATTTCTGGTAGAGACTTTCTAAAAACCAAATCATGTTATTTCTCTACTGAACCTTTCAGCACCCTCTCCCCCTTTCTTCAAAATAAAGTTCAAACCCCTTAGTATGGCATGTGCCTTTCCTTAAATGATCCTGGCTAGTTAACCAGAATCACTAATGGCCACATATCCACAAACATCTCTCCTTCTACCACTCTGAAATTTCTGCAAAAACTCTAGAGTTCCATGCTTTCTTCTGCCCCTATGCCTTAGCACATGCTGTTCCATAGACCATATATCCCCTTTTTTTAAAAAAAAAAAAAGATTTTATTTATTTGAGAGAGAGAGAGAGAGTGAACAAGCAGGGGGAGGGACAGAGGGAGAAGCAGACTCCCCACTGAGCAGGAAGTCTGACACAGGGCTTGATCCCAGGATCATGACCTGACCCACCCAGGTGCCACTTTATACATTTTTAAAAAGATTTATTTGAGAAAGAGAGCAGCAGGGAAAGGGAGAGGAATAGAAAGAATCTCAAGCTGACTCCCCACTAAACTGGGAGCCTGACATGGGACTCTATCTCAGGACCCTGAGATCCTGACCTGAGCTGAAACTAACAGTAGGATACCCAACCAATGGTGCCATCCAGGCGCCCCAGAGACCGTACATCCTTTAAATTCAGCAAAAAGTATCATATCCCCCCAAAAGCCTTCCTTGACACTCCTTTGGGCCCTATGCTGTCATAACACTCTGCCCATAAATCTATTATTGTACTTATCACAATCATTCATTTTTCTGTTACTCTCCAGCTCACTTCAAAACATACTTAGGTGGGGAAAAAAAATGCTCAGGTGGAATAAGTAACCCGTCAGCCTTTGTGGAACAATCCGGACTTTGTACAATCACCCAGGAGTATGTTGACCAGCAGGAAATATGATTATATATAAACATTCTGATATCCTAACTATTGATCACACGAGCCCAATGTTGCTACTTGTTCACTCACTTTGGTATCTGTGAATACTCACTAGTGGCCACCATTTTTTAGAAAAATTAAACTTGAGAATATTTTATATTTTCACCTTTTTAAGGAATCTATTCTCCATAAATTGGTAAATGCCCAATTATTCAGTTTTTAAAGACTTAATTCCTCTCCAAGCATAGTTTAAAAATCATTGATTTGGAGAGTGAGAATACTGGTTCTTTACTTCACTTTAAAACTTATGACTTCAAGGACACCTGGGTGGCTCAGCGATTGGGCTTCTGCCTTCAGCTCAGGGCGTGATCCCAGGGTGGCAGGATCGAGTCCCACATTGGGCTCCCTGCATGGAGCCTGCTTCTCCCTCAGCCTCCCTCCCTCTGTGTCTCTCATGAATAAATAAATAAAACCTTAAAATAAATAAATAAATAAATAAATAAATAAATAAATAAATAAATAACAAAACTTATGACTTCATCTCTGGAAAGATATATAAAAACCATATAAAAACCACTACTTGGGCAGCCTGGGTGGCTCAGTGGTTTAGCACCGCCTTCAGCCCAGGGCCTGATACTGGAGACCTGGGATTGAATCCCACGTCGGGCTCCCTGTATGGAGCCAGCCCTTTCCGTCTGCCGCTCTTGCTCTCTCTCTGTGCCTCTTATTAATAGATAAATAAAATCTTAAAAAAATAAAATAAAATAAAAACCATTGCTTAATGTCAGGATTATGTCTTTCTTTTACATCTTTTTATTACAAAAAACCTGAAGTACACCTAAGTTGAGACATTAATACAATGAACTCTTGTACACCTAGATTCCAAAATGGATTCTAATCAACACTCCCATATTAATTTTTTTAAAGATTTTATTTATTTATTTGACAGAGAGAGAGAGAGAGAGAGAGAAAGTAAGTGCACAAGCAGGGGGAAGAGAGAGAGAAGCAGGCTCCCCGCTGATCAGGGAGCCAGATGTGGGGCTTGATCCCAGGACCCTGGGATCATGACCTGAGCCAAAGGCAAATGCTTAACCAACTGAGCTACCCAGGTGCCCCCATATTAACCTTTTAAAATCCTTTTTGCTTATATACACTTTCAATTCCCCATTGTAAACAAAGTACAATAGCAAAAACTATATTTTTAGTTTATTTAAATAGTTTTAAAGATTTATTTTTAAACTCCACCCAGTGTGGAGCTCAAACTTAAACCCCAAGATCAAGAGTGGCATGCTCAGTCGGGGCACTTGGGCGGTGCAGTGAGTTAAGTGTCTGACTCTTGGTTTCAGCTCATGTCATGATCTTAGGGTTGTGGGATCACGCTCAGCATGGAATCTGCTTGAGTGTCTCTCTCCTTCTCCCTTTGCATCCCTCCTACCCCCACTCTTATGCATGCTCTTACAGTCTTTACATAAATCTTTAAAGAAATTTAAAAAAGAGAGTCGCACACTCTACCAACTGAGCCAGCCAGGCTTCCCAAAAGTTATATTTAGATAAAATGATTCAAAACTTACAGATTTCCTTTTCCTTATATGACTAGCACATCTCTTAATATTGTCAATTATGATTATGATAGGTATTTTGGTTAATCCACTGGAAAAGAAAAGGATTAAAAAAAAGATTTTCCAGGCTAAAAGTTGAAAGAGGGAAAGTAGAGAGACGGGAACAAAGAGAACTGATTGTACACATCATAGTGGGGGAGCAGGGGTTTAATGATAAAAGAGTAAAAGAGGTGTGTTGGTCATTATTCTCTGGGAAAAGAGTAAAAGGCAGGCTAACTTTGCATAAAGAGCAAATTCCTGCTACTCATCACTTAGCATAGATACTAAACATTAAAAACTATTGGTTATTGATGATAATGAAGACAAAAGTGTGGAACTTGGAAAAAATCTCTATTACAGATGGAACTGAATAAGAATATATTTGTTTCATTTCCAATACTCTTCCTAGTATCTTTCTAGTATCTCCAAATGCATTATGCCTTTCTGCCATACTGAATGTGTCCCCCCAACTCAAAAATTATTTTGAAATCCTAACCCCCAATGTGATAGTATTATGAAATAGGGACCTTGGTAGGTGATTCTGTCATGACGATGGAGCCCTTAAGAAAGAGATTAATGAAGGGGGACTGCTGGGTGGCTCAGTAGTTGAGTGTCTGCCTTTGGCTCAGGGCATGATTCCAGAGTCCTGGGATCAAGTCCTGCATTGGGCTTCCTGCATGGAGCCTGCTTCTCCCTCTGCCTATGTCTCTGCCTCTCTCTTTCTGTCTCTCATAAAAAAATAAAATCTTTATTTAAAAAAAAAAAGAGTAAGATTAATGGGGGCACTTGGGTGGCTCAGTTGGTTAAGCACCTGCCTTTGGCTCAGGTCATGATCCCAGGATTCTGGGATCAAGGCCCACATCAGTCTCCCTGCTCAGCAGAGAGCCTGCCTCTCCCTTCTGCCTCTGCCCCTGCTCATGTTCTCTCTCTCACTCACTCCTTCAAATAAATAAAATCTTTATTTAAAAAAGATTTAATGCCACTATAAAAGAGACCCCAGAGAGCTAGCTAGCCCCCTTCCACTATGTGAACACACAGCCAAAAGACATCCATCTATGAGCCAGAAGTAGGCCCTCATTAGACACGGAATTTTCTGGTGCCTTGATCTTGGACTCTTCACCCTTCGCAATTGTTAGAAATAAATTTCTATTATTTATAAGTTACCCACTTTATGATGTTTGGTTATAGGAGCCTGCATAGGCTAATACACTATCTTGTGGTTTACACCATTCCCAGATTCCTACAGACACCTCAAAAATTCAACATGTTCAAAATAAATTCATGCTTTATCTTTTTCTCCCCTTTTCCCTCTCCGTCCAACACAACTGCTCAAGGTAAACACCTGAGAATTTTCAACTCTCACAACTATACCTGGGTCCCAGAGTTTCCACCTAACTTTCAAAAAATTCTCTACTTTTCTGTCACAATTCAGCTCTTCATCATATTCTGCCGACTTCTGAAATAATGAATCTTCTCACTACAAGAGTCTTCTCTAACCTAAATACTGGATTATCTTTCTAAAATGCAAATGGACCACATCATTCTCCTCTTTAAAAATTATCCACGGGGGTGCCTGGGTGGCTCAGATGATTAAGACTAAGTTCGGGTCAAGATCTCAGGGTCGTGGGGATCCCTGGGTGGCTCAGGGGTTGAGCGCCTGCCTTCGGCCCAGGACGTGGTCCTGGAGTCCCGGGATCGAGTCCCACGTCCAGCTCCCTGCATGGAGCCTGCTTCTCTCTCTGCCTGTGTCTCCCATTCTCTCTCTCTCTGTGTTTCTCATGAATAAACAAAAAATTAAAAAAAAAAAAAAAAAGATCTCAGGGTCGTGAGATTGAGCCGCCCCTAGGGCTCTGCACTGAGTCTGGAGCCCGCTTAGATTCTCTCTCTTTCTGGGACGCCTGGGTGGCCCAGCGGTTGAGCATCTGCCTTCAGCCTGGGGCGTGATCCCGGGAACCGGGATCGAGTCCCACGTTGGGCTCCCTGCATGGAGCCTGCTTCTCCCTCTGCCGGTGTCTCTGCCTCTCTCTCTCTCTCTCTCTCTCTGTGCCTCTCACAAATAAAATCCTTAAAAAAAAAGAATTCTCTCTCTCTCCGTCTGCCCTTCTCTCTCCAGCTCTCGCTCGCTCTAAAACAAAACAAAAAACTCCACTGCGAATGTCAAATTCTTTAATCATACAGCATACAGGGCTCTTTCCAGCTTCAGTTCCCAACACTTCTCACTCTCTGCCCATTCAATCGAGTGACAGTGAAATGCTTAAGCATATTTAAATGCATTACACTCTTTCATACCCCTATGCCTTTACCTTTGCCTAAGATGCTTTCCCTACCCCCACTTTCCACCTCTCTTTCTCAACAGCATTTAAAAGAGCTTCTGACCTGAGCATGACTTTGGAATATCTCGTTTATAATATTCGTTACAACTCCGTAATTCTGTGCCAAATTACTACCCAGTACATTATTCACCGAACCCCTACTCCCCAATGACTGGTGAAGCGGGGGGTTGACTTACTTAGCACAGTGTCCGGCTCACAACACACCATTAATACGTATTTTCTGAATGAATCAACGAATGAGTGAAAATTCCCACGTATTAGAAGTAACTCCCAGGAGAATGGAGTCACTGTTTCATTACTATCCCCCCCAGCAACACAAAACTACCTCTGTCATAGGCACTAAATAACTATTTTTTGAATTAGACTGGTTTCCTGATTATAGTAACGCCTACATGAGCCTTCTATACTCAGGCGCGTGCAGTAATACTGAGGGTTACGGGACGGGGGGCGGGGGGGA
The DNA here is from genome assembly GCF_048418805.1 of Vulpes vulpes. NCBI lineage: Eukaryota > Metazoa > Chordata > Mammalia > Carnivora > Canidae > Vulpes > Vulpes vulpes. The sequence goes on from NC_132785.1 coordinate 78,520,817, forward strand.
CTCGCAAGCCTGTCCGGCCGATGGCTCCCAGGGCTGGGAGTGACAGAATTAGGGAGGGGCGCCAAAATCAGCTGTGCAGCCAACACTGCCATAAATCATGGTATCGACGACGCTTAAACAGAGTATCAGACAGAAGATGCGAAAGAGAAAAGGCTGACGGCTGAAGACAGCCGGCAGGTTCTAGGCTCGGGATGCTTGGACGTGGACCAGTTTGTCCACACTTCAGAAGGGCTTGGGTGGCGACACGAGAGTTGAAGGAAAGAGCGGAGGAAACAGTGTCACCGCAAAAGGACCTTAAGGGCTTGTGGCAGCACTCACCACCTCCCCCTGCTCCGCGGACTTGTACACTCCAGACACCATCTCGTTATGGAGAAGCAAAAACAACGCCTCGTCCGCCATTTCCTGCTTATTCTTCCAAACGCCGGGTTTCGGCTCCCGTTTGGGCCGGGCTCAAAGGTTCCGGCTGGCGCTTGAGCGATTTAGACGGCAGCGCCGCGACTCCTTCAGTCCACAGCCCGTTCCTGGTTGCTAGGAGACCCAGGAATTCGCTTCGCTTCCCCCAAAGCTGGGAAAAGACGGAGCCCGGTACCGGGGCGAGCCCACCCCAGGGCTACCAAGCCCTCAGGCCCGACGACACAGTCTTGACAGCAGCCGGAACCAAACAGAGCCAGCGGAGATCCTATCCGGACCCTGGGCGTGGGGCGAAAAAACAACTTCCGGTTCCGTCTACTCCGGCATTCCGCCAGCTCTAGGATCACAGAGTTACTTCCCCGTAGGGGTGCACCGCTCCCGCCCAGATCGGGAGAAGCGTCCTCTTACGAGTGACGTCACAGGCGGGGCGGGGCGGGGCGGGGGAAGGGAAGTGTGAGCCGGGTAAAATAAGACAAAGGAGCGCCCGCTGCCCTCTGGGTGTTAACTACCTGTGTTAGGCCTGGCGAGGTTCGCTTCATCAAAAGCTTGCACTTCTGCCATATGTTCTTCAATATGAAGAGCAAAGACAGTGAATAAATCATTTTTTTTCAGGCTATAAAGTTTAGATATGTTGAGAAATCATCCCAATGCATCGTGGATTAAACCTGGGTATGCAAAAAGATTTAATTATTTTGGCCACCAAGAAGCTTGCAGTGAGTGGGGACATAAGGGTTAAGGGGGATGAAGTAAGCAAAGAACAAGGTACACTTGAAACAAAATACAGAACCAGATGATCAGGTCCGTGAAAAAGTGCCAAAGATCAGAAAAGCAGCTTCACCGTGGTAAGTAGCTCATAAGAATGTATGGCAGGTTGGGATTTAACTCCTACAAGGAAGGATGCAAACACATATGTATGTACCTCTTAAATTTGGCAAATTCTAGCTTAAACATGTTGCTTAGCCTGTGATTAATTCTTTTCTTAGTAATTTACAAGGAAGGTTTTTTTCCCAATTAATTTAATGCTTCCCCCAAGTTAACATATTGATTTTTCTCTTTTGTTCACAATAACCTTTCAACTCTCCATATTCTTTCACAGAAATTTAAAATCATCTTCCACAATTAGAATTATGGCAGCTTTTTTTCTTTTCTCTTTTACATGCCCCTTCTGATGTTTACATCAGTGTTTTGGATCATCACACAGATGTTCCACCTAAGCCTTTGAAAACGCTCTTAAAAAGAAAACCACAAGCCAAAAATGGAGTCATTTTTGTTAGGCCATGTCACCGAACTGGAGCATAATACTTAATCGCAGTTCCAACCTCCACTAGAAATGTAGTCTTAGCTGGTAAGTCACAAAATTTTCTGATCAGTACAAATAAGGTAATCTGTCCCAGAGGCCTTCTCCAACCCCTAAAGGTAGATGAGGTAGTAATACACTTAATAAGATCCTTTTATCCCCAAAGGAAAGTGACCTCACCTGAAATAATCCTTTTTTTTTTTTTTTAAAGATTTTATTTATTTCTTTCATGAGAAACACACAGAGAGAGGCAGAGACATAGGCAGAGGGAGAAGCAGGCTCCTCTCAGGAAGCTCAATGTGGTACTTGATCGCCGGACCTGGCATCACAACCTGAGCCAAAGGCAGATGCTCAATCACTGAACCACCCAGGTGTCCTAAAATAATTCCTTTTTCTATTTATGACTTCTTGTCCTACCTATGAAAATCTTTCCATTTCTGTAGCCTTTTGGAGCTCCCCTCTGCTTGCTGGATGAGATGCTGCCTAATTCATGAATCAATTAATAAAGCTAATTATATCTTTAAATTTTACTGTTGAATTTGGTTTTTTCATTTTTTTTGAATTTTTGTTATTTAACAACACTAGTGTAATTTCAAAGATTATTTTGTAACTATAATCTTAATTTTTCAAGCACCCCAAATTTCCCATCTGTGAAATCATGTCCCTTTTGTCCTGACTGCATTTTCCCTTCATCATCACCATCAAGGAAAAGGAGTCCAAGCCTGCCATTGAGGTTAAAGAATAACCAAATGACCAACTTACTGAGGTTGATTTCTCAAACAATAACATGGCATCCTTAGAATATTTTGGAATTTATGGGAAAGTAATATTTATTGAGCATCTACAAAATGTTGAACACAACAGCTCACACTAATCATCCCTCATAAAGCTATGTTAAATTGCCTAGGATCCTAGTAATAGGTTCAATGGAAGTAGAAAAAGATCCTCTATTTTTGGTTGCCTCTAAAAGCATTTTTCCTTGGAAACTGTTATACATTTGGTGGTTAGGATCTACTATTACCACATTCTCATGCATCTGTTGAGTCTATGACATAGTGTTATACTAAAGATCAGTGAGACTAGGTATGCTTATAATCAGTAATAATTTATTATTTATCAACCCTTATTCCTTTTACACAGTTTTACTCTTTTTCCCCCGTAGCACTTCTCCATTTCTACCATGCCCTGTAATTTACTTATATTTATCATCTGTCTCCATACTTTTCCTGCCCCCAAACTCCTTGAAGGCAGAGATCTTTATTGCACACTGACCATCCAAGTACCTAGAAAAGTGCCTGGCACGTAGTAAGCGCTCAGCAAATACTACTGAGTGAGTGTGTGAGTGAGTGAGTGAATGAATGAGTACATGAATGATTTTTGCTCCCCGAGGAGCCTACAAACCCCACAAAAGCAGGAACCACAGCGCTCTTGTTCTAGTTTTTATCCTCAGAGCCTAGATTACTGCTGATAAACAAAGGAACTTTTAAAGATAGAGAAATTAAGATGGTAAGTCGAGTTAGATACCGTTGTCCCACGAATGCTTGATACAAGGTTGACCCCCAGCTAACAGATGATAACCAAGATTATTCCTAACATCGTTTTCTGTGGGGAAATGCTTTGTGAGCTGTAATTTGCTAATGTATTTCCGGAACAAAACTGTTTACACGTTGGCTGTGTACACAGAGCAGAATAACAAGCTAGAGGACACTCTTATACACACAAGTCACAATAGGGCCGCTACTCTAGATCCCCTCTTAAACTAACCAGCTGTAGAGGCCAGTGTAGACGAAAATGCCTGTCTCACTGGTCTCGTCGTCGCTTTTTTCACCTAGTACACACTTGCACAGCGTCAGATCAGACAGTGATTCTCAGCTGGGGTGACCTAGGGAGTCACAGTTTATCCCCAGATTCAATTTCCTTACCACTAATAAGTATTCTGTTCAAGCTTTGAATTGAGAGACAAGGCATATACAACGTTTCATACAGAACCGAAAACAATAATTGTTGGCTATTAGGATTAATGCCTTTTCACGTTGTTCATTTTTTAAGTCCCTCTGTTCATTATGGTTTAACCCAATGGAGGGACGCCTGCGCCCCCCAACCCCTCTCTGGGCATGCGCACCAACAGCACGGCCGCACCCTTTGCTAATCTAATCATCTCCCGGGGAATGATCGGATAAATGATCCCACTCTGATGGGATTAGGTGGTTAAAAAGACACAAGGCACGTCACACCGCAAGTTAAAAGGGCTGGAAAGCTGCGCGCTCCGCGCCACGAGGGCAGGCCCGGGAGCCGGCGCCCGGAGGACCAGGGACTCTCCCAGGCGCCGAGGCTCTGCGCTAGAAGCTAGAAGCCGAGCCCGGCCACCGCAGCTGGTTGCGGGAGGGAGGCAACCGCCCAGAAGACTTTCCATTGGCCCAGAGTCACGGGGGCCGCCGCTGAGTGGTTGAGGCCGCCAAACGCCGCCGACTGCCATTGGCTGGGCCCTGCCGTCAGTCTTCTCGCGTCTCGCGGCGCGACGGAGCCAGGCGCGGCCTGTAGAGCAGTCTCGAAGCCTGCTGCAGAGAGAAGATGGCGGTCGCGGTGAGAACTTTGCAGGAGCAGCTAGAAAAGGCCAAAGAGAGCCTAAAGAACGTGGATGAGAATATTCGCAAGCTCACCGGACGGGATCCGAATGACGTAAGGTGAGAGGCGGGTGAGAAAGGCCGGCCCCAAGAGGCAGCTCTGATGCCGGGGTGAATTGGGGGCGGGAAGGGCGGCTGGCCCTGAGAAGGCTGGAACATCGGGGCCTGCCCCCCGGCGGCGGTAGAACCCCGTCCTGGAAGAGGTGGGGAGGCTCCCACGCCCTCGGCGTAGGTCTCGCAGCTCGGGCGCGCGAGGAAGGAGCGTGGCTCCTGGCGGTGCCGGAGTGTCCTCCTGGCCTGCGGGAAGGCCCGGGCTGCCCTTTCCCGCCCTCGGCCCTGCAGGCCCGGAGCCGCAGCACAAAGCCGCCTTCCCCGTCCGCCGGGTACCCGGCCGGGTGCTGGCCCAGAGACCCTCCCGGGACGCGGTCCGCCGCCTCTCCCCCAGGCTTTGGCCCCCTTGCCCACGTGCAGCTTCCTCGGAGTGGGCGAAATTAGAGCCGGGTCCGAGCCTGTTAGTGTGTAGTGGCAACGAAGTAAGCGTGATCTCAGTGATCTTGGTCTTGAAAAAACAAGGAAGTCAAAATAGTACTTCCTGTGGTGTTTCAAGCACGTGGATTCGGATTCGTATTTTTAGAATTTTTCTGGTTATTTTTTCTCTCTGTGATGTACCGCATCCGTGAAAGTATTTGGTGACATTGAGTCGACACATGATTTTCATACTGATTTGTAAATATCTTTTAGGCCCATCCAAGCCAGATTGCTGGCCCTTTCTGGTCCTGGTGGAGGTAGAGGACGTGGTAGTTTATTGCTGAGGTAAGATTTTCTTAGAACGTAATTTATATGCTAAGACCCTAGAAATTTTTACAAAGTAAGGATTGTTTTAAACAAAATTTGCAGTAGAGTCCATGTGTTTGTGTTTGTTTTGTTTAAAACTGTGAACAACCATAGTTTTCTGTATAGTTATCTCAGAACTTCATTTATATGCAGAACTAGAGACTGAAGAATGTATTAAGTACTTGTTTGGTCTACTCTTTATTTTTGTAGTTTTTTAAAAAGTGCTAAAAAAAAAAAAGCATCTTGGAGTGGATGCCCATTTAAGGTTGTTATAATTAGAAGGGTTTTCTAAAAATTCAACTAAATTATCTTGTTAAAGGTAAATGTCATTTATTTTTTAAATACCAGTCGCTTTATATTGCACATTTTAATTGCAGGCGTGGATTCTCAGATAGTGGAGGAGGACCCCCAGCCAAACAGAGAGACCTTGAAGGGGCAGTCAGTAGGTATGTTGGAGGAAAAGCTTCTGAAGATAGACTTCTAAGCTCTGTTTTCTCAGGTAGCCACAAATACAAGTATTAAGTAAATATTGTTGAGTTCAGTGTTAGAATTGAGTAGTATACTACTTCACTTGTCTCTTTCCTTGGTACTTGACTGAACTAAGCCTGTAATCCCTCAGAACTCAGTTCTTCACTAACAGTAACAAATTTTACTAAAATATCATGAGAAGAATAAGATTGAAACAATAGTTTGAAAAAAAAAACAATAGTCTGTACTACTACTCTGTGTTGTACGGTAGAAACTTAACCGCTTGAGGAAAATAAGAGATCAGGATTTGGTCATTGGTGACAGATTTTATCCCTTTCCTACCAGAGGAAAGAGAAATATGGGATAGAGAGTGATAACGTGAGACTTCTGGAAATAAGTCATAGTAAGAGTAAACATTTGTCCTTGGTAGGCACTTAAGTCAGATTTTACGTGGTCTTTTAAATTCTTTTTCTATGTCAGGCTGGGCGGGGAGCGTCGGACAAGGAGAGAATCACGCCAAGAAAGCGACCCAGAGGATGATGATGTTAAAAAGGTAATTGAGATGAAAATAACTAGTTACAGGATGAATCCAGTGTTTCCATCTTCCTACATTTAGGAGTGCTACCTTTTCGTGTGCCTGTTAAATTACTAAGATCTGTTTTCTCTTGCAGCCAGCTTTGCAGTCTTCAGTTGTAGCTACCTCCAAAGAGCGCACACGTAGAGACCTTATCCAGGATCAAAATATGGATGAAAAGGGAAAGCAAAGGTATCTTTAGTTTTTTATTGGGGAAAAAAAAGTTTGTCAAATAATGCAATTTTAGGAAAATTTATACATAAGACTTGTCCAAGTGCCTGTAGTATGTTTCTTTTCTTTTTTTTCTTTTCTTTTTTTTCTTTTTTTAAATTTTGTAGTATGTTTCTTTTAGGAAGTGGTGAGCTTAGAGGAAGTGGAACCTACTCCAGTAATTTTCTCTTTCTGTTCTTTAGGAACCGACGAATATTTGGCTTATTGATGGGCACTCTTCAGAAATTTAAACAAGAATCCACTGTTGCTACTGAAAGGGTATTTTATAGTTTCCTTTGCTTCCTTTAAGTATTCGAAGTAGTTTATTACATGTCTTTGAAAAGAATTGAAAAGCTCTCAAGGGCACCCCCAGTGGCGCAGCGGTTTAGCGCTGCCTGCAGCCTGGGGTCTGACCCAGGATCAGTTCCGCGTCAGGCACCCTTCTGCATGGAGCCCGCTTCTCCCTCTGCCTGTGTCTCTGCCTCTCAGTCTCTCTCTCTCTCTCTCTCAATAAATAAATTGAAAAAAAAAATTACTTATTTAAAAAAAAAAAACTCTCAAAACTGAGTTGTGGGATGCCTGGCTGGCTCAGTGGTTAAGTGTCTGCCTTCAGCTCAGGTCATGATCCCGGGGTCAAGTCCCACATCAGGCTCTCCGCAGGGAACCTGCTTCTCCCTCTGCCTGTGTCTCTGCCTCTCTCTGTGTCTCTCACAAATAAATAAATTAAAAATCTTAAAAAACAGAAACAAAACTGAGTTGCAGGCCTAAATAATGAAGCCAAGGAAAAACTTAAGAAAATTTCCTGAACTTGTTCAATTTTTAGCTGTTGTGTTTTTGAGGTCCTGTGAAGTAACTGGATGAACTTCTCTTTCAGTGCAAAAAGCCTGGTCAGGAGAACCTGCCTTCCTATTTGAGCTCTACAACAATCTAATTTTGTGGTTTTGGGCAAGACTCTTCATTTCTTTAGGCTTCAGAATGCTTTCTTTCAAACAAAGGAGTTGAACTCAGAATTGTAACTAGTTCAGTGATTATACCTTTTAAGATATTTATACACGCAGACAATAATTGTCACTCTGGAAGCAAAAACCTAAACATTTCCCTGCTTTCCACAGTTTATTTAACTGCAATCTTTCTAAAGGTTTTTTATTAAAGCCACAAAATTGTGTCCTTTGTGTTGAACATCAAGTTACTGCTTCTCAAAGGAGAACTGTGGTGGAAATTTATAGATTAATAAAGTTTTATTACATCTTTTATGTTAACTTTCCTAGGGAGTGTAAAAGGCTTCAAAGCATAGTGTTTGAAAATTAGATGTTAATTGTCAGAATCTTTGATTTAAAAGAAACAATAACTGTGGAAATAACAGACAGTGCTCTTCTTTTTTTAGGTTTTATGAAAGAACCTTGCCTAAAACTTATATTAATATGGGTAATGTCCTTGCTATTTAGATTTTTACATGGAAAAGCTTTTTAGTCCCTGTTTCTTGAAAGAAAAGTTGCAATTAGCCTCAAATGCTAAGTACTAAGGTTGAATTAGTACTTTGTTTGAATTAGCTGGTATTCTGAATTGCAAATATGCAACCTATAAAGGTAACATAGTAAAATTGTAATGTTTTCACATGCAATCAGGATGTATAATAAGTTTTTAAAGATAATTGTTTATCTTCAGCAAAAGAGGCGCCAGGAAATTGAACAAAAACTTGAAGTGCAGGCGGAAGAAGAAAGAAAGCAGGTTGAAAATGAGAGGAGAGAACTGTTTGAAGAGAGGCGTGCTAAACAGACAGAACTGCGGCTTTTAGAACAGAAGGTTGAGCTTGCGCAGCTGGTGAGTAGTAGTTTGGAATTGGAATTCTAAGATTGGTAATCCTTCATGTTTACAAAATCCTGACCTTTTATCTCTTCTTTAGCAAGAAGAATGGAATGAACATAATGCCAAGATAATTAAATACATAAGAACTAAGACAAAGCCCCATTTGTTCTATATTCCCGGAAGAATGTGTCCAGCTACCCAAAAATTAATAGAAGAGTCACAGAGAAAAATGAATGGTAAGTGGACATGAAGAGATCCAGTGAAATTGGGTAAGGTAAAATACACATGTATGTTTGTTTACTGTAATTGTGTTTCTTTCAACAGTTGATTTTTAAAAAGATATCCTAAGGTGCTAATGAGTTAGGAGTATAAGGGCATTTGATTGATGGTAGAATTTAACTTGAAATCTAACCATGATGTAGGTAGTGCTTAATGCATATGTATTTCCTGTTTAAATAAGATGACTTTTTAGCCAGACATAAATGCTAATGAAGCAAAAAAAAGTGGACATTGATATAAATCAATAGAATGAGTACACTTGGAAGAGTAGACACTGCTGAGATGGTGATTAGATGATTAGTCTTTCAGAGATCAGAAAAATTAATGCATGGCATGATAACATAATGATTTTATTTCAAAAGTTTTATTCTTTCTCATCCAGTATGAAGTAAAATGGCAAGAAAAAAGTCCTGTTTTTCCATCAGTTAATGTGGTACAGTTGCCTGCTACTAATATCTTAGAATATAGGTTTCGGGGGGATCTTTGTTTCTGTCATTTTATTTCAATTTGTAATTATTTGCCATAATCAGTATTGTGTCATCATCTGTTTACAAAAATACATTTAGATAAAGTTTGATGACAATTTGTGACTGTCAAATCCTGAGTTTAAGTGTTATTTACATGTGTAAATTTTTATCCTTTAGCTTTATTTGAAGGTAGACGCATCGAATTTGCAGAACAAATAAATAAAATGGAGGCTAGGCCTAGAAGACAATCAATGAAGGAAAAAGAGCATCAGGTGGTGCGTAATGAAGAACAGAAGGCGGAACAAGAAGAGGGTAAGGTGGCTCAGCGTGAGGAAGAGTTGGAGGAGACAGGTAATCAGCACAATGATGTAGAAATAGAGGAAGCAGGAGAGGAAGAGGAAAAGGAAATAGGTATAGTTCATAGTGATGCAGAGAAAGAGCAGGAGGAGGAGGAACAAAAACAGGAAATGGAGGTCAAGATGGAGGAGGAAACTGAGGTAAGGGAAAGTGAGAAGCAGCAGGATAGTCAACCGGAAGAAGTTATGGATGTGCTAGAGATGGTTGAGAGTGTCAAAAATGTAATTGCTGAGCAGGAGGTAATGGAAACCAATCAAGTTGAAAGTGTAGAACCTTCAGAAAATGAAACTAGCAAAGAACTGGAGCCAGAGATGGAATTTGAAGTTGAGCCAGATAAAGAATGTAAATCTCTTTCTCCTGTGAGAGAGAATGCCAGTGCTCTAGAAATGGAAAATGAGCCTGAGGAAAAAGAAGAGAGAGAATCTGAGCCCCAGCCTGAGCCTGTGGCTCACCTCCAGCCCTTGCCTCAGCCTGAGCCTGAGCCTGAGCTACAGCCTGAGCCACAGCCTCAGCTACAACCTGAGCCACAGTTACAGCCCCAGCTTCAGCCCCAGCCCCAATCCCAGTCCCAGCCACAACTTCAGCTTCCGCTTCCGCTTCCACTTCAGCCCCAGCCCCAGGCCCAGGCCCAGTCCCAGCCCCAAGCAGTACTCCAACCCCAGCCTGTCTCTCAACCTGAGACTTTGCCATTAGCTGTTCTACAGCCACCAGTTCAGGTTATTCAAGAGCAAGGGCATTTACTACCTGAGAGGAAGGAATTTCCTGTGGAATCTGTAAAACTCACTGAGGTGACAGTAGAGCCAGTCTTGATAGTACATTCAGATAGCAAAAGCAAAACCAAAACCAGGAGCAGAAGTAGAGGTCGAGCTAGAAATAAAACCAGCAAGAGTAGAAGTCGCAGCAGTAGCAGTAGTAGTTCTAGTAGCAGCTCAACCAGTAGCAGCAGTGGAAGCAGTTCCAGCAGTGGCAGCAGTAGTAGTCGAAGTAGTTCCAGTAGCAGCTCCAGCACAAGTGGCAGCAGCAGCAGAGATAGTAGCAGCAGCACTACTAGTAGCAGTGAGAGTAGAAGTCGGAGTAGGGGCCGGGGACATAACAGAGATAGAAAGCACAGAAGGAGCGTGGATCGGAAACGAAGGGATACATCAGGATTAGAAAGAAGTCACAAATCTTCAAAAGGTGGTAGTAGTAGAGATACAAAAGGATCAAAGGATAAGAATTCCCGGTCCGACAGAAAGAGGTCTATATCAGAGAGTAGTCGATCAGGCAAAAGATCTTCAAGAAGTGAAAGAGACCGAAAATCAGACAGGAAAGACAAAAGGCGTTAATGGAAGAAGCCAGGCTTTCTTAGCCTATTCTTTGCAGCAGAAGATTTCTTGATGAGTAAAAGGATTACCTTTCCTTGTAAGGAGGATGCTGCCTTAAGAATTGCATGTTGTAAAAAATCTTTTTGGAAAATACAGACTGTTTGTTTACCAGACATTCTTGTACTTTTTGCATAATTTTGTAAGAGTTATTTATCAAAATTATGTGAGGTTCCAAAATATGTAAAAATTATAATAATAAAAAAAGATTAACATCCCTTGTCATCTTTTTTAAATATCCTATACACTTCAGTAAGAATCTGTATATTTTAATAGGTAAATCTTTAAGTCTGTTCCCTTCAAAATCTGTATCATACATTGCTTTTGTAGAAATAAATGTGCATTTCTTTCATTAGTTTTGGAATGTCCTCGTTGACACTTGTATAATAAATTACCCTCTTGATATCATTTTCAGCTTTTATCACTAGATACTGAACGTGATTAGACTGTCTTTGAAGGTTTCTTCACTTTTATTTGCCTTAGGCAATTATTTGGAGTTGTCATAGTCAGATCTTTGCAGCTTTCGGGGAACATAGTTTGTTCTCACAATCATTTACTATTTTTTTCTAATCTCCCTTGTTATTTTAATCTAAGCATTTCCCCCTGTTTCTCCTATATAAGTCATATTTGGTAGATAAAACAGTATGATTTGGTTGGCATTTTCTTCATGATTATAGGATCATCATTCGTTTGTCTCCAGGGCTACTTGTGTGATATAGCATATACATCCATTGAAGAAAATAATCACTCTCTAGGGGAGGGAGGTAGAAAAGTATATTCTAAACTTGGGTTTTTGAGTTTGTGGTCTTGTCTTAACTTTTGTGTTGGCTCTAACTGAAACATGCCAATATATGTGTTCTCAAGAGTTTTTGTTAAGTATTGTATGAAAGTTTACAGAATGAAGGAAGTTCATCTACACTTGAATCTGTAAGCAAGATAACACACAAGTGTACCAAGTGATTATTAACTTTGTTGTTTTATAAATTTGTATGAATTTGGAGTATCTGTTGCCATTACTATATATGTGCAAATAAATGTGGCTTAGACTTGTGTGACTGCTTAAGACTAGTACTTGTATTAACTTTCTGATGCTTTTATACAAGAGAGCACTTTAATTGCAAATGGCCTTTGAGTTCATAACTTGACATTGACTAGCTTTAGGCTTGACTGAATGTTTACTGTTTCCTCCCTTGACAAATAACATGGTGATGGTGAAAGCGTCAGTAAGCATTTCCAGCACTGTAGAAATATAAGAGAACATGTTAAAGTACTCTTAAAAATCTTTTAACAGTAAATGAGTAGAACTTTTCAAACTACAGAGCTAGCTACCTGCATTTCTGGTCCCATTTCCACCAAGAGTCACTTCTTCCAGGGGTTTAATAATCTCCAACATGTAATATAAATTTTATACTGTGTGGGATCCCTGGGTGGCGCAGCGGTTTGGCGCCTGCCTTTGGCCCAGGGCGCGATCCTGGAGACCCGGGATCGAATCCCACGTCGGGCTCCCGGTGCATGGAGCCTGCTTCTCCCTCTGCCTATGTCTCTGCTTCTCTCTCTCTCACTGTGTGCCTATCATAAATAAAAAAAAAAAAAAAAAAAAAAAAAAAAAATTAAAAAAAAAAATTTTATACTGTGTAACATGGAAAAATTGGTAAAAACTTAAAAGGGATGACCATAAGTGTAACCTGGTTCCTAGAATCTTTATTAAATCTAAAATAATTATATTAAGGTCCTTTGGACAAATTAAGTTCACTCATTTTTACCTGTAAAAGTTGAAAGATTGGCCTGGTACATATGGAAAGGAATTAATTTGGCTTTCAGCTCAGTTAAGAGTGGTAATGATGGGGCTATAAAAGCATGGGAGGAAAAAAGGTGTTTGGAATATGGAGAGGAATTTTAAATTCTATATAGAATTCTATTTCAAATTTTCTAACTAGTATGCACTTCAAATTGGAAGTCATCTTTAAAGCAAGGTTGGCTTGTTTTTTTGTTTCCAACTAGTGCTTTGTCCTTAGATGCGAAATTATATGGAATTTGTTTTCAGAGAACCATGTATCGGTTCCTTATAAAGATACAAGCAATGTTAGAATGTAGAAGTAATGACAGTTTCCTGGGGGGATAAGGTCCAGGGTTTTCCTATTAGGTGTTACAGGTAGTGTTTATGGAAAATGTAGAAGCTGAAGATGGATGAGACTAGAGACTGAAATTAGTTTGGAGACAGCTAAGGAGCTATTTAGGAAACCTCTTGCTTTTTCTAAAATCTCAAGGTTGGCACAACCACAGAAGTTGGAAGCTAGTTTGATTTTCAGTGAACTGTACCTACAATCTAGGGCTTATTTGTGCACCGTCTAGAACTCTGGTGACTGTACACATGTATATTCTAGTAATTAGGCTAAGCAAAACGCACCAAAGTAATAAATTTGAGTTTAATATGAGCCGATGCTGTCCGAACAAGTCATTAAATGTTTCAGGGTTCAATTATTTAACAAATTAACAACAAAACTTGAAATTCTTGAGTAAAATTTTCACCCAGTTTCCGTTCTTGAGATAATGCCATTAAAGCACTTAGCCCAGAAAACATGTTCGCTATTTACATGGTTGGATCTTCCTGCTAAGTCAATTGGGAAGATTGCAATGTGATAAAAATTAGCCTGAGGAATCTGAAAATTTCTTACACTTTAATGTCCGTTAGCATGATCTTTTCCCAAAAGTGATACTCAAATGCCTACAACTGCTTCCTATGGTCATTTGAGTACTGTATTTGATTTTGTAATAACCACCACTTGCCCTCACTGTCCACTTTATTTTCATGACATACATGATACTGTATAGTTACTATACTTTGACTTACTACTTTGCTCTTGAATGCAAGCTCCTTGAGAGCAAGATTTTTAAGATTATTTTTAACCCATTTATTTCAAATACCTAGGATAGGGCCTTATGCATTATAAGCAGTGTTATGAGTAAACGATGGCAGGTTCTTAGCATGGCTTTTGTGATGTTAACAGAATCACTCTGGCTATTGTGCTGAGAAAAGAAATGGGGCCAACAGCAGGAGCATAAATGAGAAGCTATCTGCAATAATGCAAAGTACAGAGACTTCAAGCCAAGATGGTTAAGTAGTAGAAGTGGTGATCAGGTTTTGGATATAGTTTGAAGATGGCTCCCAAGGGAAATGCTAATGGATTCTGTGGTGTGAGAAGTCAGAATGAGTAAAGATTTCACCTGAACAACTAGAAATGAATTGCCATTAGCTGAGATGAAAAGGAACAGATTTGTGGATAGTGGAGGAGTGACCCCATCCTATGAACATGAATATCTCCATTTTTCAGATTTAATGCCTTTCCCATAAAATCTTAATACTTAACTGGATTTCTAGGTAACTGACTCACACATGGATAGATTGCTCATTCATTGTGAATAACACACAAGTACACAAAACACCATATACAACTCCATGAACTGGCAATTTGCTAATACCTAATGTAATCACCCAGGTGAAGAACTAGAACATTGCCAGGATCCAAGAACCCCTTCCAATTTCTTCGTCTCTTTTCTGCCCTCAGAGGTAAGGTAACTATTTTTAAATAAAACTAGGAAGGTCTAATTGGTGGCAGCCCACTTGAGCAAACCAAAACCGTTTAGGAAGTTGAAAAACCCATGGACAACCAATCATACACTGCCAACTTGGCTTTCACAGATAAAGCAATTGCTTCACCTATAGCCAAGCAAAATAATTTCCTTGCTTTGCTTCCTGTCTGCTCTGTAAGAGCCTTTCCCCTAGCTCCTGTCAGGAGTTTAGTGCTGCCAGATCCAAATCAATATTTGCTCAAATTTCAAAATTTTTAGTATATTTATCTTTAAACAACACTATCCTGACTTTATGGTAGTCACTTACTTGATTTCCTTCATGGTTTTGAAACTGATTCATGTATTCTAAATGCCATGGTTTATTTTTTCATTTCCTATTTTTAACTCATTACATAAGTGAAATGTATTTTATGAGTTCCTACACGTTTACACGTTTCTATAACCTGTTTTTGTATGTCACTTAGATATCTATCACCAGTATATGGGTATTGAGATTGTTTTCAATTTTAGGGTCATACAAATAATTCTGTTATAGAACATTCATGTCTTTTGGTGAACATGTGTGTGGATATACAGTATATTTAAGAGTAATCAGTAGGTCATGAGATATATTTTTGTATGTGCATTTTCTAGATGACTAATGGGGTTATGTTTTCCATTAAAAAAAAAAAACTTTAGATGTCCTCTGGAGACTGTCTCTTCTGGATTTTAAGTGTTCTGTATTCTGGAAATGAGTCTGTTGAATATATGCACTGCGAATATCTTACTTTATAGCTTGGTTTCTCACTTTTTAAACGGTATTTTTTTATTAAGATTTCTTGGTTATAATGTTCAGTTTATACATATTTTATGGTTAAAACATTATGCATTTTATTTAAAATGCCTCTCCCCATTTCAAAGTCAAGAGGGTAGCCTCCTATTTTATCTTTGAGATTTATTATTTTACTTTTCACAAGGAACTTGATTATTTTCCTAGAATTGGCTCTTGTGTTATAGTGTGATTTGGGGGTTCAGTCTCATTTCTTTTTTCTAAGTGAATGTCAGATTGCCCAAATTCAATTATTGAAAAGTTTGTGCCTTCCACATTTTTCTGCAGTACCAGCTTTCTCTTATATCTAGTATCCATATATTCATGGTTCTCTTTCTAGGCTCTCTATTCTGTTCCACTGGTCTGTCCTATGCTTAAGTTGATACCACTGCCTTAATACCTTGGCTTCATATTAAGTCATAATATGGAGTAGAACAGATTCTCCCACCTTGCTTTACTTGATTCTCCTGGTTATTCTTACCTAACTTCATTTTTTCATATAAATTTCAAAGTCAGCCTTTGAATATCCACAAAAAAAACTGTTGGTATTTTTATTTGAATTGCTTTGAATCTACAGATTAATTTGGGAATTGACCCCACTGAGTCTTCCAATCTATGAACATGGCATTTTGTTAGCAATCAGGATAATTGTTACTGCCCATTTGTGTTTTATATAAATGAGTTATTTTTTTTTATATGAGTTCTTTTATATTTGTTCAATATTGGGTTTGTGAGGTTGGTTAATTTTGCGGTTTGTAACTACTTTTTTTGCTATGTATTACTCCCACGTGTGCATATTCCACAATCTATGTATACATTCTGTTGTTGATGGACATTCATGTGGTTTCCATGCAGTTGGAAGCCCATATGAACAGAGCTACTATCAATATACTTGTTCACATGTTTTGATGAACATATCTATACATTTCTTGCAGTATATATAAGCTACCTGATTTTAAGTTAAAATGTAAAGTGCTGTACCTGGGCTTCTTCCTCTTCTGATCCAACAATTCACACTCTCAACTTTATCATGCACAAAATGCTTACTTCTTCTGTGGGATATTTTTCTGGATCTCATTTATTCTTCTTTTGTTCACTTCTCAGATATATCTGAGTTCTTTAGTATTTGTCCTGGAAAAATTATTTCATCTCCTGCCTCTCATTTGACAAGTTTCCTTGTGCTCTCATAAATACTTTAAGGAGGGATCCCTGGGTGGCGCCGCGGTTTGGCGCCTGCCTTTGGCCCAGGGCGTGATCCTGGAGACCCGGGATCGAGTCCCACGTCAGGCTCCCGGTGCATGGAGCCTGCTTCTCCCTCTGCCTGTGTCTCTGCCTCTCTCTCTTTCTGTGACTATCATAAATAAATAAAAATTAAAAAAAAATACTTTAAAGATTTTCTTTTTACATTTCACTCAGGCATATTTTGAATGTTTTCAGTGGGATGGTTAGCCTAGGTGACTATCTTTCTATATTACTGGCAATAAAAACCAATATAATTCAACAAATATTTAATAACCATTTACCATGTACCAGGCTATCTCCTAGGTTTAGAGATGCAATATTGGAAAAAAAAGAAAATCTCTGCCCTGATGGAGTTACATTCTCTACCAATATCTCTTTAAATACATTTATCTGATTCTGTCTTTTCTCCTTGTTTTCAGCTTAAACATATGTCAGATATATCAATCTTTCCTCAGTATCTTCAAATCTAACTTTTGTATCTCAATTCTGGATAATTTCTTCAGATAAATATAATATCTTATTAACTCATGTCATGGAATCATGTCCTCCTCCTCAGTGAAACAACTTAGTGTTGCAGGTCTTCAAGGCAGGTGTGGAAACCAGTTATTTTATTTTGTGTATATACATATACATACGCATATATATGGGTACACATGTGCAAACACACATAATCTGTCATTTAAAAATCCAATTAGAGGCACCTGGGTTGCTCAGTCTGAGTACCCGAGCTTGGTTTTGGCTCAGATTATGATCTTAAGGTCATAGGATTGAGCCCATGTTGGGCTCCCTGCTGAGCAGGAAGTCTACTAAAGATTCTTCCTCTCCCTCTGCCCCTCCCCTGTTCATGTGCAAGTGCACACTCTCAAATCTCAAAAAAACTTTTGTTAAAATTAAAAAGTTAAGTCCAAATAAAAATACTTAAATGATATATGTGTATACTTATGGTGAGAGGTATTCCTGGAGAAGAATTTCATACAAGCTGGATATACTTGTGTAATAAAATGCACAACACCCTCATTTATAGCTACTACTGAAATTTGGATTGTAGTAGGTTTGGCTACAACTATACATTTTTTTCTGTTTGACTCCGAAGTCACAAACATTTCATATATATTGTAAAAATGTCTTCAATTTAAAAATAACGTGTCTTCTCATATTATCTATGTAAACATGGCAAATGAATAAGTGAATAAATTAGTACAGTGTATAATTTTATCCAAACAATTCACTTAATCACTGTCTCTCATCCAGTTAAAATATTTTTTACTTTGTAATGATGTTGCTGATATTTAAAAAAATAGCCAAAGGGCATCTGGCTGGCTTAGATACAACTCTTGACCTTGAGGTCATGAGATGGAGCCCGATGTTGGGGATAGAGTTTACCTTAAAAAATAAATAATTTTGGGGGCAGCCTGGGTGGCTTAGCAGTTTAGTGCTCTCTTCAGCCCAGGGCGTGATCCTGGAGACCCAGGATTGAGTCCCCCGTCAGGCTCCCTGCTAGGAGCTTGCTTCTCCCTCTGCCTGTGTGTCTGCTTCTCTCTGTCTTTCATGAATAAATAAATAAAATCTTTAAAATATATATATAAAAACTTTTTAAATAATTTTTTAAAAATAGGCAAAATTATAGCAAATGCCTGTGACCTTATCACCCAATTTAAGAAATAAAATGTGAAAAATACAATGAAAGCCCTGTATGTTCCTCATTCCCTTTCCCTCTATATCAACTTTTAAGTTTTCTCGTGTCTTTGAAGCATAAGTTCCATCATTTTATAATATCTTTTAACAAGGATACTTTTCTCAGCTTGCCTATCATTTTTGATAAAAATTCATCTTAAAGCTTAACCAAATTTTCTCCAAAGTTAATGTGAGCTTCACGTTTATTCTGAGGCACTTGAAACTGTTCTTAATTAATTTCATTTACATAAAATTGATGGGTCAATGAGACATTTGAAGCATCTTGGAAAATTATACAACTTTACACTTCTACCAACTATAGTTAAGATTGCTTTTCTCTCCACATCCTTACCAACGCTGAGTTTTGTGGATTGCATTTTTTTATCTTAAACTAAAATTTTGAAATATATTTCTTTAATAAACATACATTCTAGTATTCATAATTCAGAGCATTTTTTACATTCATTTTATCTTGAGTTTAAAAGAGGTAGGAATCAACTTTTTTTTTAAAGAGTCTATTAAAAATGAATTATTGTGACTTTACCAAGATAAAAAGCTTTTGCACAGCAAAGGAAACAGCAAAGCTAAAAGGCACCCTATGGAATGGGAGAAACTTGTAAATGATATATCAGATAAAGGGCTAGTATCCAAAACCTATAAAGAACTTATCAAACTCAACTCTCACAAAAAAAATCCGGGCAAGAGATGGGCAGAAGACATTTCTCCAAAGAAGATGTACAAATGGCCAACAGACGAAAAAATGTTCAACATCACTTGGCATCAGGAAAATACAGATC
Source organism: Vulpes vulpes (assembly GCF_048418805.1). Taxonomy (NCBI): domain Eukaryota; kingdom Metazoa; phylum Chordata; class Mammalia; order Carnivora; family Canidae; genus Vulpes; species Vulpes vulpes. Next base: position 78,539,617 of record NC_132785.1, read on the forward strand.
AAGACCACAATGAGATACCACCTCACACCAGTCAGTATGGCTAAATTAACAACACAGGAAACAACAGATGCTGGTGAGAATATGGAATAAAGGGAACCCTCTTACACTGGGAATGCAAGCTTGGTGCAGCCACTCTGGAAAACCGGGACGTTCCTCAAAAAGTTAAAAATATAGGTACCCTCTGATCCAGCAATTGCACTACTAGGTATTTATCCAAAGGACACAGTGATTCAAAGAGGTATATGCACCCCAATGTTTATAGCAGCAATGTCCACAACAGCCAAAATAATGGAAAAAGTCCAGGTGTCTCCATCGATAGATGAATGGATAAAGAAGAGGTAGTATATATACACAATGGAATATTACTCAGCTATCAAAAAAGAATGAAATCTTGCCATTTGCAACAATGTGGTTGGAACTAGAGGGTATTATGCTAAATGAAATAAGTCAGAGAAAGATAAACATATAATTTCACTCATAAGTGGAATTTAAGAAACAAAACAGATGAATAGAAGGGGAGGGAAGGAAAATAAGATGAAAATAGGGAGGCAAACCATAAAAGATGCTGAGCTCTAGGAAACAAACAGGGTTGCTGGAGAAAAGGTGGATGGGAGGAGGGAAAATTGGGTGAAGGGCATTAAGGAGGGCACTTGATGTAATGAGCATTGGGTGTTACATGCAACTGATGAATCACTAAATAGTACCCCTGAAACATAATAAAATAAAAAGTTGCTAGTAGTTATTGCAATATAATTATTGAATAACTTTTGTTTTTCTCTATTTAAATGTAATCATAGAAAACTGACATATTTTCTTGGGTCTATTTATGGACTCTTCAATTGAGTGCTGCATTGTATTAGTTAAGGTTGTGTTATAGTAGGGTTTTCTTTTTCAAATTTTTCTTTAAATTCTAGTTAACATATAACATACCGTGCATGCAATACTGGCTTCAGGAGTAGAATTCAGTGGGAATTCATTCCCACCAATAATGTAAGAGGGCTCTCCTTTCCCCTGCATCCTTGCCAACATCTGCCGTATCCTATGTTAATTTTGGCCATTCTGACAGGTGTGAGGTGGTATCTCATGGTTTCAGTGTGTATTTCCCTGATGATGAATGATGTTGAACTATAGTAGGTTTTAATATGTAGTGTGCTAAATGCTCCCTCAACTATGCGGTCTTATTTTTTAACGAGGCAAACATTAGTTAACAAAGGCTTCATTAGCCTTTGTTTAAAAATTTATTCCCAGGCTTCTTCAGCTTAGTTAGCTGCAAAGAATAAATTGTATATAAGCAAAAACTGAGAAGAGCTGCAGTGTCCAGAAGACTTGGGCTTAATATCAGATGTAGATTTTAACAGATCCATGAGCAAAAATTTAAAAAAACATTATAATATAAAATAGCAACTCTCAATAACTTCTTCAACTTTTGTCCTCTTCAAAAGCTTATTCAGTTCACTTTGTTGCATTCTTGGAAGCTCCTGAAAATTATCCAAAAGATCTGGAACTTCATCATTAACAGTCTCTTTAGTAGCAAGTGGTGCTTTTCCACCCACAGATAGTTGAGGCAGAACTTCTGCAGTCTTAAACTAGTCGGACTGGGGACACCTGGGTGGTTCAGCGGTTGAGTGTCTGCCTTTGGCTCAGGTCATGATCCTGGGGTCCTGGGACCAAGTCCCACATCCAGCTCCCTGCATGAGGCCTGCTTCTCCCGCTGCCTCTGCCTCTCTCCCTCTGTGTCTCTCATGAATAAATAAATAAGATCTTTAAAAAAAAAAAAAAGTCAGTCGGACTGTCTGCACCAAGCTAGGTTAAGATGCCAGGTAGCCTTTCTGTCAAGCAGTTTTGTCTCAGCATGCCCTGTAATGGTCAAAGTACTGACTGCCAGAGATGCCTGAACTTTAGGGTTGTGAAATTCCACCACTGTTCCTTGGTTTGTAAACATAGTCACCTCTTCAATATGATAGATATTGTTTACCCCTTACATTCCTTAAGGAGAATTAAAGTTTCTGTTTTTTTAAGATTTTATTTATTTATTCATGAGAGACACAGAGAGAGGGGCAGACACATAGGCAGAGGGAGAAGTAGGCTCCCTGTGAGGAGCCTGATGCAGAACTCCGATCCCAGGATCCCGGGATCACAACCTGAGCCAAAGGCAGATGCTCAACCACTGAGCCACCCAAGTGCCCTAACGTCTGTTTTCTGTCATCTGCTGTAGCTGTTCTGTGAACCACCTTCTTTCTGCAAGCAGTTCCCTTTCTACCAGTGCACACTTGTGCCTGCAGTATGGCAAGTTTCTCCTGGCCTATGACAGTTCCTGTCTTCTTGGGGTACAAATGGGGTTGTCTAGAGAGCTAGGGCTGTTGCTAATGGGGTCTTAGGCAGACTAGCTAGAATTACGGGCACATGTATAGGGAGGCCTCCAATTATACTTTTCCAGATTTCCCAAAATAACACATATTTATTTTAATTAGAAATTTTAATGAAGAATCATTTTTCAAGTTGCCAAAAAATTAATTTCAATTGTGATTAAATTGACTTTATAATTTAGGAGCAATCAGCATCTTTAGAATATTGACTCTAAGCAGAAACTAGTGTGTCTCCATTTATTCTATCATGTATGTTAGTAAAATTCTATAATTTTCTTCATACAGGTTCTGCACATTTTTATTAAGTTTAGGCCCAGGGTCTGTGTGGATAAGTGATTTCCTATTTTGAATAGGATTTTTTTTTCTTGCTTTTTATTTTCAATTAGTAGTTTATATATAGGGAATTTGGAGATGTTTTTGCAGAAGATGTTTCTGCAGTTTTGCAGAAAACTCCTTTGTTTTCCTCATGTTTATAGTGGAGACTTCTGAAAACAAGCAAATTTCTTTTTCTTTTATTTTTTAATTTTTATTTATTATTTTTATTTTCTTTTAAAAGTTTTATTTATTTAAATAATCTCTACACTCAACATGAGGCTCTAACTCATGACCCTGAGATCAAGAATCTCTTGCTCTGACTGAGCCAGCCTGGTTCCCCAAGAAAATTTCTTTTTGTTATATATTGGACCTATAACATGTTTAACTGATTTGAATAATAAGTCTTAATTCATTAATATCTAATTCTTCCCCCATGCCTGTTACCAACAATGCTCTGTTGAACTTCCCTCTGGTATCAGGCTTTCCTAACAATTTGGTCCAATTCTGTACCCTTAAAAAAAAGCCTTTGTTGTGAAATTGAGGTACAAAAAAGGGTTGAAAAGACTTCTCTGACTGCATTTGTTTTATAGTTTTGACTTTGGAACCACGTGAATGATTCATATAATTAAAAATTTAAATCAAAAAGGAAAAAAATCCCTAAAAATCTGAAACAAATAGATACAAATGAATCTTGAAGTATATATCACACTGATGGTATAACTGCAGAAAAAATATTTCAAATGACTTTAAAACTTAATCAGTTGATGTACCTTCCTGGTGGCACATAGCCTAAGAAGTACAATGAAATATTCAGTTGTAATTGGTAATTCCAATTGTTGGTAGTAATATTAGTATTGTTGCTTTTAAACTATTTTATGCAATATATATGTTTATATACTTGCATAAACAAGTAATAGTGTTAACACCATTAAAGATTTTCAGTGTAATAAAGAAATACAAAAATGTAAAATATAAATAAAAATATAAAATCAAAGATTTTTAAAATAAAGAATTTAAGGGAAAACTATAATATTTCATTTGAATTGGAAAAAAACATGAATTCATGATTTAGTTTTATTTCTAAAAGTCACATATTTCCTAGCTTTGTCTACTGAGAGGGCACAGAAATAATGACAGTCCAATAGTGGTGAGCATCCCGGTGCTAATTGCAGTCTCTGAATGCTATTTTCCAACAAAAAGAAGCAGGGCTCCTAGAAGAAATGGCTGATTCCAGGTCTGGGGCAGGAAATGTACAAGATGAGTTTGAGACACCATGTCAAAACAGAAAGCAGGGATGCTAAGAGGCACTTATGAGAATTGATAAATTAAGGAAAAGAATTATTTATCCTGCCTTTTCTAGAGAGGAGGAGGGAGAGGGAACTATTATACACTCAAAAGGACTTAAGAGATAAATAAATATCAACTGAATGTGTGGATCTTTTTGAATCTTGTTAAACCAATTGTAAAAGGATTTTTTCAACAACTGGGAAAAGCGTTAAATTTGTTAAATGTGATGATGCTATTGAAGTTACATTTTTATCTGTTACTGTTACTGGAGTTATTTATAGGTGAGGTTACATGACATTTGGGATTTACTTTACTTTTTTATTTCTATTTTTTTAAATTTATTTGTGAGATACAGAGAGAAAGAGGCAGAGACATAGGCAGAGGGAGACAGGCAGGTTCCCTCTGGGGAGCCTGATATAGGACTCGATCCAGAACCCTGGGATCAGGCCCTGAGCCAAAGGCAGACGCTCAACCGCTGAGCCACCCAGGTGTCCCCCTAGGATTTACTTTAACATCTATGTCTAGCCCTCCCAAAAACCGGTGTGAGTTGGGGAAAGGGGTAATACAAGATTGCAAAAGCTGGTCATGGTTGAAGCTAAATGATGAATACATGAAGCTATTATACAATTCTATCCATGAGTTCATATACTTTTGTGTATCACAGTTTTTCATAATAAAATTTTTAAAAATTTTAAAATTTTTTTAAAAAATAAAAAAGAAATCCTTGCTCAGCCAAATGATTGTCTTTCTGGGCTGCCTTTTTTTGAGTATTTAAGGTGAGCAGATGCCAATAGGGGTGCTAAGAGGTGTCTCAGGGGACTTGATTCTCTTTTTAAGTTCTCTAGCCATCCTAATAAACATATTATCTCAATAAAAAGTGTGCTTCCTCTACAAACATAATTTCAAGACAAATCTCCCATCTTCTTACAACCAGAGTGCTGTTTCCTACATAAAATTTCTAAAGCTGCCCTTGTCAAAAATGTTCTGAAAGAATTTCTTGCCCTTCCTGTAGTCTGCTTATGCCTTCAGCACACATCCTTTCCAGCTGGAGGGATATTAATACGGTCTTTCTGAATTTCTTTCACTTTTTTTTTATTTTTAAGATTTTATTTATTTATTCCTGAGAGACAGAGAGAAAGAGAGAGAGAGGCGGAGACACAGGCAGAGAGAGAATCAGGCTCCACGCAGGGAGCCCTATGCGGGACTTGGTCCTAGGACTCCAGGATCACACCCTGGGCCGAAGGCAGGTACTAAACCACTGAGCCACCCGGGGATTCCCTCTTTCACTTGTTACCTGAAATAGTTAACTGTGCCAATAAAATAGGGATCTACTGTTAGCTCCTGACAGCCTTTTAAAAATTTGATGTAAAACATTTTTTATGGGTCTAATATTATCTAGAGCTTGTAATATGAGATATCTTTTAAAAAATATCAAAATAGATAACATTTTCCTTTACTTATTTGAATGTGTTATCAAGAAAGAAGAATGCTTTACAAGAGTTCATTTATATGCTCTTTTTCCTCTGAAAATTTGTTTTTAAGCGATGCAGTACAAATGGTTTTATAGGCTTTTTACTTATATTTCTCAAAGTTTTTGTTTTTTGTGGGGTTTTGGGATGACAAAAACAGGAAGGGTGATGAATGAAATTATTTTCATTTGCATAATAATAAAAATTTGCATATTAAATAAGTCAAGTTCATCCTCTGCTCTTTGGATTATGTGATGGTTAATTTTATGTGTCAACGTGAGTGAGCTACAAGTGCCCAAATACTTGGTCAAACACTGTTCTGGGTGTGTCTGTGAGGGTGTTTTTGGATTACATTCACATTTGAATTGGTGGACTGAGTAGAGCAGATTGCCCTCCCTAGGGTTGAGTGGCTCTCATCCAATCAGCTGATGGCCTGAATAGAACAGAAAGGCTGTCCTTTCTGCCTGAGGGTATAAAATAGGACATAGGTTTGTATTTTGTTTTTGTTTTTGTTTTTTTTTTCAGCCTTTGGACTTCAACTGAGTCATTGTTTCTAGTCTGGGGACTGAAACTTACCCTATTGTTTCTCCTTGATCTCAGACCTACAAACTTGGACTGGAACTATACCATTGGCTCTCTTGGATCTCCAGCCTGCTGGCTGCTTATCTTCTCATCCAATTCTTTATCATCTGTGTGTGTGTGTGTGTGTGTGTGTATCTCCATCCATCCAACTGGTTCTATTCCTCTGGAAAACCCTGACTAATGACAATTCACTACTCTGACCTCCCTTTGCTTGCTGGGCCAGGGAGCTTAAGGGAACACCACTATATCCATCACAAATTTCTTTATGATTTCAGGTTTTTTTCCTAAGTATTTTTCTTATTTCTGCAAATTTGAGTTTTAACTTCTGAGGGATATTTTCAATTGAAAATAAAAATTAAAAATTAGTACACATTTAACAAACAGCCAAATGAGAGTGGAGGCCAGGACAGTAAGAAATGCTCTCCTGAGAAGCATTTGGCTGTCTCAGTTGGGAGAGCATGTGACTCTTGGTGTTGGGATCGTGAGTTCGAGCCCCACAAACTTAAAAATAAAATCTTAAAAAAAAAATGTTCCCTTGAGAATGGTAAAGAAAACTTCATGAACCTGACATCTGTAAGAATGTCACTCAGAGGTCCATGTCCCTGTTGGGGAACTTTGGTGTGTGAAAAGCTCCTTCTTTATGTCAGAGGTGATACTGTATAATCATTATTCCTGGGCATACAAGAAGATAACCGCCCCTCTCCTCTCAGTTGCAGTTAGGTGGAGCCATGTACTTCATTCTGGACAACAGAATGTAGGCAGGAGTAATATAAACCACATTACATTACATGTCGTATTTCAGATGGTGTAGCTATGGGCCAGCTGCTTCAAGGATAGTTCATATTAGTAGTGTGAACAAAAAATAAAGTATTATTGTATTAAGTCACTGAGATTTGTGGGTTGTTTGTGACCCTGGCTAATGAATTACACTGTGATAGCAAAGGAAACAGTTATCAAAACTAAAAGGCAACCTACAGAATGGGAGAGGATACGTGCAAATGACCTATCAGATAAATGGCTAGTATCCAAGATCTATAAAGAAGTTATCAAAGTCAACACCCCAAAACAAACAATTCAAGAAATGGGCAGATGACAATAGACATTTCTTCAAAGAAGACCTGCCAAAAAGCACATGAAAAAATGCTCCACATCACTTGCCATCAGGGAAATACAAATCAAAACCATAATGAGATACCACTTCATACTGGTGAGAATGGCTAAAATTAACAGGACAGGAAACAACAAATGTTGACAAGGATGTGGAGGAAGGGGAACCCTCTTGCGCTGTTGGTGGAAATGCAAACTGGTACAGCCACTCTGGAAAACAGTATGGAGGTTCCTCAAGAAGTTAAAAATAGAGCTACCCTATGACCCAGCAATTGCACTACTGGTATCTACTGCAAAGACACAGATGTAGTGTAACAAAGGGGCACCTGCACCGCAATGTTCATAGCAGAAAAGGTCTGAGGCTGGCTGGCGGGCAGTTCACTTCCACTATTTTGACTCCAAGGCAGACAGCACGTTTCAGGCTCAGCGGTGAGGATATCCACAATAGCCAAACTGTGGAAGGAGCCATGATGTCCTTCAACAGATGAATGGATAAGGAAGATTACACACACACACACACACACACACACACACACACACACACACACTAAAATATTACTCAGCCATCAAAAAGGATGAATACCTATTATTTGCATTGCCATGGATGGAACTGAAGGGTATTATCCTGAAATGACTTATGAAATAAGTCAGTCAGAGAAAGACAATTATATGGTTTCAGACATATGTGGAATATAAGAAATACTGAAAGGAATAGGGGAAACTGAGTGGTGAAAAATTAGAAAGACAAACCATGAGAGACTCCTAACTCCCTTTTCCCTATAAGGAAAAGGGGAAACTGAGTGGTGAAAAATTAGAAAGACAAACCATGAGAGACTCCTAACTCTGGGAAACCAACAAAGGGTTGCAGAAGGGGAGGTGGGTAGGGGGATGGGGTAACTGGGAGATGGGGATTAAGGAGGGCACATGATGAAATGAGCACTGGGTGTTTTACTATATGTTGGCAAATTGAATTTAAATAAAATTAAAAAAATTAAAAAAAGAATTACACTGTGATAAATACACACTGTGGGGACAATGCTGTATGAACTCTCTTTATATAGACTCCATAAGTATCTATATTATTTGCCAATAAATGTGTTTTATATCCTATAACTCTCGGTGGAATTCCATAGATCACATCACCATCCCTCAGTGTTAGCTATTTAGTAAACAAAATATACAGCATGCTTACCACTAGTAGTTTATCAGATTTATGGGGAACAGTGATTTCTTTTGTAATCAAAAGTAAAAAACATTGGTTCATCAGGTGGCTAACTCCCTTTTCAAAAATCTCTGTGTGGACAACTGTGGAACTTATCTACTATAGTGCAGCATCATTAGCAATGTGACATTCGGATAATGTGCGCACTCCACTGTACTGCATTCTCCTCACTTTTATTTGAATGGAGCACTAAAACCATTGGGTTTGCTCATATTACAAAAGTATCAACTTTTCCAAGTCATCACTGCAGATATAATTTTTCTGCTCTTTGACATTTTAATATTCTATAGCATGGGATAGGAGGATTATGCTTATTTTGCTTATGAATAGTGGAATAAAAAATTCCCAAATTATAGAGTCAAATTTGAGAATAAGAGTTCTTAAAATAGAAAGGAAAATGTGACTATAGAAAAAAGACACAGAGGCAACACTAATTGGCTCTGAAGATAGAAGAAGGGGCCTCTAAGAAGGTGGAAAACACAAGGAAACTGATTCCATCCTCAAGCCTCCAGGAGAGAATAGAGCCCTGCCAAAACCTTGACTTTTGCCCAGTGAGGCCTGTATTGGATTTCTGACCTATAGAAAAATAGGTGTATTAATGAATTACTAAATAAATAAATGTATTTTTAAAGCTGTTGTCTATTAATCTGATACAACAGCAAATAGGAAATTAATACAGTTATATAATTAAATAGTGACATTACAGATATATTAGCCTAAATAAAAGATATTCAAATTTCACCTGGTTCACTCTATCTATCTATCTATCTATCTATCTATCTATCTATCTATCTATCATCTATGAGAGACACTGAGAGGCAGAGCCATAGGCAGAGGGAGAAACAAGCTCCTTGAAGGGAGCCCGATGTGGGACTTGATCCCTAGACCAAGGATCAGGACCTGAGCCTTAGGCAGGCACTCAACCACTAAGCCACCCAGGCATCCCTCACCTGGTTCGTTTTAATGTTGCCACTAGAACATTACATATGTGGCTCACTATTTCTATAGGACAATGCTGGTCTAGAACATTATGGCTAGATCATTCTGTGTGTTAGACAAATGCAAAATTAATTTTTGAGAAGTCTTGGACTGTCCTCCAGCCCTCTTTTGGATCATTTTCAAAGTGGGGCGGGCCTGCAGGTGACTTTCTATTTAGTCATTAGACCTCTCGAGCCTTGATAAAATAATATCATCTCATCTTCACTCTGCTGAGTTAAAAGCAAATGATTCAGCATTAATAGGCTACATAGAATAGTCACATTCTACATACTGTCAGGGAACATGACCTCATCCTCACGGTTGTTCAGTACTTACCTATTTAACAAGATCATGTGCCTAGTTCAGGATTAACAGTAAATGTTTGCATAAAGCCAGAGGACAGAGATTTTTATGGAGAAACTGGCTAGTTAGATACTATCTAGACATCAAGTATTTCTTCCCCCTGGGTGTACATATCTTAGCTTTCCTTGGAGTTACCTTGTAACCATGTAATTAGGTACTATCTCGGGGAGTGGGCAAGGAAGATATTTTTCCAGGCCTGGCAATAAAAGCCCATGCATTATCATTTACACATTCTCTATCCTTTCTGTATTAACCTCAGAGGCCACATGTTCAAGATGGCAAAATCATAAAATGGAAGGATTCTGGCACTACCTGGAAGAAAGCCACCAAATGAAGTTGCATGTCTGACTTTGTAAAAAAGAAGGCATTGTTTTTTGAAGTTAAAGAGACCTGTGGTTTGTTACCACAGCATACCTTACATAAAAACCAACTTTACTCCTGAAGTTTTTGAAGTTTATATAGTATTTATACTTGTCATAAACCAATGAGACTGTTCTTTTAAAAATTCTTTATAAACACACAAAACCTTTGTTTTAAAGATATATTTATTTGAGAGAGAGAGCACATATGCACAGGTGGGGAGGGGGTAGAAGGAGAGAATCTTCACGAGGACTCCCAGTTGAGCTGGAAGACAGACCTGGAGCTCTATTCTAGGAACGATGAGATCATGACCTGAGCCAAAACCAAGAGTGGGATACTTAACTGACTGAGTCACCCAGGTGCCCCACAAAAACCCTTTTCTTTGTTTTTATCACCCAATTACAGGGGGGAAATGACATTTGATTTAGAATCCTAGGTTGTGTCAAGGATAGCAGCACTTGACAAAGCCAAAATTATACTTTTTTGAAAGGGGAAATGGGAGGATAAGAGGAGGAAGAAGAGGCCATGAAGAATGATCAACAGAAGACATTTGTAGAGTGATTACTTTTCCAAGAGTTCAAAGGGATATCTCTGTACTTTGTCCTATCCAGCTGAGTCATAGAATCATATACCTCATAGCTATACTAGAGACGATGTCATGGTATCCCATAGTGGTGTTTCAATAATGCACATGCTTTAAAGTTCAAGAGGACTAATCACAGGGATGTTAATGTTGAAAGATGCAAAATTTCTGCAGTGAAGCCTTTGGGAATGAGATATTTAAGATGGCATAGGTATGAGATCTTGATTGGCCTTCTATGAAGCTATGATGGGCTCAAGTCATAGTTACTGCTGAGGTTGGATATATTTAGTAGTACAATTAGAGTAGATTTAGTGGATTAATTCTGGCTTGTGGGCAAAGCCTTGGAAAACATCTTCTCAAATGATTTCTTAATGTCTTCATCATTAACAGTGCATTGTTAATAGTTTGCTGAATTAAAATGGTACCATATGCTTATTCCTGAGGTTAGTCAGACTGTACACTTTTGCTGTTTTTTAAACTAAATACTGGGGTTGAGTGTGGTGTGTCATTGAGTGTTATCCTGTAGATACAAGCTTAGGAGAATATATATGTGCTTGAACTAGGACAAGACTGCTGGATCCATTGTATCTCTAATCCCTTCTACTCTGTGAAGCTACCTATGGAGGAGAAACCAGTATTCATAGTCCAGAGCACCTCCCTCACATCATTCAGCCCTTATTAAGGCTGCAGAGACTGAGGTCTCTGATTTTTTCCCTTCCTAACCTTCCAATTACTTCTCTCTTTCCTCACTGCCATCTTCTGCCACCACTTCATTAGGACTCAAGCTTATTTGGAGGACAGTTATGTAAAAGCAGACAAAATTGCCTGGCAGTGTATGGGGACCAGAATGGGTCATAGAAGTTATTATTTGAGAAACAACATTTTGAAAACTAGTTATTATGTTTCTGAATGTTTTTAAATTAAATTCGATGAGTGTTATAATTGTTTTTTTTATTTTGTATTTCTCTTTGCACAGTGTCATATTTGTGTGATTTACTTAATCCTTGTGATTTATCTAATGAATAAAGTCACAGGAGATACGTTTGTTTAAGTACCTTCAACTTTGAACTGGTAGGAAGTCTCAAAGGTAATCTTTATTGGAATTTTGTCTTCCAACAATCAAAAGATATATTTATTTTGCTTTCAGTAATCTTATATATTAAGTATCTTTCTATTCTGCTAAAGAATTAATAAACCTCATGAAAAGAGTTGGCAAAATTAAAAATTCTCCACATAATTCAGATAAAATAAGTTTTTGGTTTAAATGTTAACTTTAAAAAGACTTTGAACTGTTCTGGTACAGTGGTAGTGAATACATGACTATGCATTTGCCAAAACCCATAGATCTCTATGCTACAAAGAGTTAATTTTACTGTATGCAAAATTTTAAAAATCAACCTGAGGGCACCTGGGTGGCTCAGTCAGTTAAGCGCCTGCCTTCTGCTCAGCTCATGATCCCATGTGCCTAGGATTGAGTCCCACATTGGTCTCCCAGCTCAGTGGGGAGTGTGCTTCTCCCTCTGTCTCTGTCCCTCCCCCCTATTTGTTCTCCCTCACTCTCTCTCCCTCTCAAATAAATGAAATATTTTTGAGAGAGAGAGAGAAAGAGAGAGAGAGAGTGAGCACAAGCTAGGTGAGGAGCAGGGAGCCTAATGTGGGGCTCAATCCCAAAACTCTAGGATCATGACCTGAGCCGACATCTTAACTGACTGAGCCACAAAGATGCCCTTAAATAAATAACTTTTTTTTAAATCAATGTGAATGGCAGAGGAACCCAAGGTGGAATGTAGGCGATGGCAAATAAATCTAGCTGTATTACAAATGTATGACATAACCACATTGAAGGGGATGCGGAGGAAAGGAGCTAATCTAAATAACTTTGTAAAAAAGTGTTTTGATTAGCTACTGTAAGGGCTGTAAGGTTAGAGGCAAAAAGAGTTATACATAAACATCTAAGTCTGACTGGTAAACTTGTTTATCACAGGGTATGGGTTATCATTTTAAAACTATTTTACATGTATGCTAGGCTTGAACAAATAAGTAAATATAGATAATGAGCCAGTTTTCTTACTGTTGGACAACTTACTGTTGAATTCTTTGATATTCCCTCCAGGAGACAGAGTTAGATTCTCTTCTCTAGAATGTGGAGTGTACTTAGTAACTGCCAGCAAATGAATAGACTATGGAAGAGGAAAAACAATTACTTTACATTGGAGACACCTGGCTAATCTTAACTAAGTAATCAAGATTAATAGTACCAGTAATTAGACATATTGATATCATGTAGACCTGCTGATAGGCTGTGATGAGAAGGGTACACCACTCTGATATTCTTCCCACAAACTCTACATCTTCAGTCTAATTATGAGAAAGCATCAGATAAATCCAAATTGAGGAACATTCAAAAGTGTCAGTGTATGAAAAGCAAGGAAAGAATGAGACTGTCATAGAAGATTGAGGGGAAATAACAACTAAATGCAATGTAGTATCTTGGATTTGATCTTTGAATGGAAAAAGGACATTAGTTGGAGAACTAGGGAAATCATAATAATCATAGTTTAGTTAATATATTGTACTGATAGGGATCCCTGGGTGGCGCAGTGGTTTGGCGCCTGCCTTTGGCCCAGGGCGCGATCCTGGAGACCCGGGATCGAATCCCACATCAGGCTCCCGGTGCATGGAGCCTGCTTCTTCCTCTGCCTGTGTCTCTGCCTCTCTCTCTCTCTCTCTCTGTGACTATCATAAAATATATATATATATATATATATATATATATATATATATATATTGTACTGATATTAATTTATTATGTTTGATCATTGTACATGCTTATAACCTTATATAAAGTTATATGAGGTATTAACATTGGGGGATGCTAGGTAAAGGGTGTACAGGAACTCTATAAATACAACCTTTCTGAACATCTAAAATTATTTCAAAAAAAATAAATAAAATAAATAAAATAAATAAAATAAAATTATTTCAAAAAATAAAAAATAAAAAAAATAAAAATAAAAATAAAATTATTTCAAGGGCAGCCCTGGTGGTTCAGCGGTTTAGCACCGCCTTCAGTCCAGGGTGTGATTCTGGAGACCCGGAATCGAGTCCCACGTCGGGCTCCCCAAATGAAGCCTCCTTCTCCCTCTGCCTGTGTCTCTGCCTCTCTCTCTCTCTCTGTTTCTCTCATGAATATATAAATAAAATCATTAAAAAATAAATAAAATTATTTCAAAATAAGTAAGCCTTTTGAAAATAGGCTTATATGAATTTTTCAAAAACCATCAAATTTTAATCTTTTCAGGAAATAACTTGCATTGCTTTACTTGCATTTACTTAACATATCCTTTTTTAAATTTTTATTTATTTATTTTATTTTTTTTTTTTAATTTTTTTTTATTTATTTATGATAGTCACAGAGAGAGAGAGAGAGGCAGAGACACAGGCAGAGGGAGAAGCGGGCTCCATGCACCAGGAGCCCAACGTGGGATTCGATCCCGGGTCTCCGGGATCGCGCCCTGGGCCAAAGGCAGGCGCCAAACCGCTGCGCCACCCAGGGATCCCTAAATTTTTATTTATTTATGATAGTCACACACACAGAGAGAGAGAGAGAGAGACAGAGAGAAAAGCAGGCTCCATGCACCATGAACCCAAGGTGGGATTTAATCCTAGGTCTCCAGGATCACACCCTGGGCCAAAAGCAGGCGCTAAACCACTGCACCACCCAGGGATCCCTACTTAACATGTCCTAAAACAAACTCGTGACCTTCTCTGCCTCTCTTCCAAACCTGCTCCTTTCTTGTGCTGCCGTTTCAGTAAATGGCTCCACCACATTCTCTTTCAATTGCCCAAGTAGGAAATAGAGTTATCCTTGACGTTTCCTTCTCCCTTGCTTCACAACAAATTAACCACCAATCCTTAATCATAGTCCTGAAAATCTCCTTCATATTCTGTTTTTTAATAGCTTTTTTTAAAAAAAGATTTTATTTATTCATTCGAGAGAGAAAGAGCATGCAGCAGCAAGTGTGAGTGGGTAGAGGAGCAGAGGAGAGGGAAGGAAAGAATCCCAAAAGTGAACTCTGTGCTGAGCGCAGAGCCCTACCTCTCCGGGATTTGATTCCAGAATACTGAGACCATGACCTGAGCTGAAACCAAGAGTCAGATGCTTAACCGACTGAGCCACACAGGCTCCCCTCTCCTTTATATTCTAGAATTGAGTTGTCTTGTTTGTCGTCTCCTATAGATTATAATCTCCATGGGGGCAAGGACATTGTCTTATTTCCCCATGTGTTTCACATGCCTCACACACAATCTGGTACAAGCAGGCACTCAAAAGCTACTGAGAATGAATGCACATTTTATTGTATGTTACAATTTAATGGTATTTGTTTAAAAGATTTTATTTATTTGACCAAAAGAGAGAGACCACAAGCCGGGGAGCATCAGGCAGAGGGAGAGAGAGAACCAGGCTTCCTGCTGAGCAGAGCCAGATGTGAGACTCCATTCCAGGACTCTGGGATCATGACCACAGCCAAAGGCAGACTGAGGCACCCAGGTACCCCTACTTAATGGTGTTTTCACACCCCAGTCTCTTCTATTCAACACAGTGAGATGCATCCATAGACCTCCTTCCTTCCTTCCTTCCTTCCTTCCTTCCTTCCTTCCTTCCTTCCTTCCTTCCTTCCTCCTTCCTTCCTTCCTTCCTTTCTTCCTTCCTTCATTCCTTCCTTCCATTTATTATCTGTGGTAATCAAGTTTTAGAAATCAAGTGTGGTCTCATTAACAGAAGTTTCACTAAGTCTAATTTGATGTTCTGATTGCAGTAGTCAGTGATATTTTAGAGAATCATGTAAAATCTGAGCTGGAAGGACTTGTGGAGGAGCTCCTTTAGCACAAGTCTCTCATTCTGGGAGCAAAGACTTTGAAGTTCCTAGAGGTTAGCATTTTGCCAGATCCTAGCACAAGTCCATTGACAGAGGGGCATTTTTTTCTATATCCCAAGGAACCTGGAAGGAAGAGGAGAGAAAAAAACCAAAAAACCCCAAGGACAATTATAGTAATAGATCCATTATCCTATACATCTTTGAAAAAAATGAATAAAATGAACAATCAAAAATAACTTATCAATTTCCATGCAGAAATTTTGTTCTGTAAACTCTTTTTAAAATTTAGTTATTTTGGGTAGTTACTGATATTTTTGTGAGTTAATTTTTTTCTGAAAGAAGGTTGGGGGCATGAGGTACTTAAGGACATGGACACCAAAAGAGGCAAGAAGGAAAGGTATATAAATGGGGACAAGATGGCAGCAGAGATTGAGGAGGATGATCTCTACAGGGATGACTTCCCTGACTATTTTATCTAAGTAGGCACTTTTCTCCATAATAACTCATCGGTACCTACAGTTATCTTGTTCACTTATTTGTTCGCTTGTTCTTGTCTGTCTTCCTTCATTAGCTGCAAGGTCCATGACAGCAAGGACTTTGTTCTGTTCACTCCTCTATCTCCAATTCCCTAGAAGAGTGTCTGACACATTATGGAAGGGATGGCATAAGTGTATATAAAATTGACTCATTTTGGTTCATAAAAGACATTAAGCTATTGATGACTAGAAATTAATAGGAATACTAAATATATCTGTTCTATTGCTTACTATCAATGTAATAACAGAGATATATATGAGATCCAATTCTTTTTGTCAAGTTTTTAAAAGAAAATTTAATCAAAAGGATTACCTGATTTTGTTTTTGAAATGGGAGAAAGAACAATTGAGCAGCAGAGCTGAAGGTAGAATTTCATTTAGTCATGAGGCATAAAAAATCTTGCTCTTGAAAGGAAATCAATTAATTTATTTATTCATGCATGTATTCTTTCATTCATTCAACAAAATTTATTGAATTACCTATTAGTGATTTAACCTAAGATACTAGAAGAATAAGTAGAAGTTAGCAAAGCAAAAAAGTGAAGTTATATGATAAAATTACAAGTCATGTTATTCTCTTCCTTAAAACTTTCTGTGGCTTCCCATTGTACTTAGAATAAAACACTTATTTCCACAGCCAAAAGTCCCTGCATGACTGCACCTCTATGTCTCCGACCTCATGTCCTACCATTTGCCTTTTTTTTTTTTAAGATTTATTTATTTATTCATGAGAGAGAGAGAGAGAGAGAGAGAGAGGCAGAGACATAGGCAGAGGGAGAACAGGCTCCCTGTGGGGAGCCCTGAAGTGTCCCAGGACTCTAGGATCATGACCTGAGCTGAAGGCAGACGCTGAACCCTTGTGCCACCCACTTGCCTTTCTGTTTCTTGATTGCATATGCCAACTTATTTTCCACTTTAAAGCCTTGTTTCTTACATACTGGAAAGCATCCAATATGGCTCCTTCATTTTTTTCTTTAAACCTTTGGTAATCAAGCTTCAGATAATGAAGTATGACCTCCTCCTTAATTCTTCCCTCTGTACAGAATGTTCTGCTTTCCTATCCCCCTAAGTCAAACGTCACTCTCCAGAGATGGCTTTCCTGACAGCTTTATCTAAGTAGACACTTTTCTCCATAATAACTTATCACTACCTGCAGTTATCTTGTTCATTATTTGTTCACTTGCTCTTGTCTGTCTTCCTTCATTAGCATGCAAGGTCCATGAGCAAGGACTTTGTCCTGTTCACTCCTATATCTCCAATCCCTAGAAGAATGTCTGACACGTTATGGGCATTCAGTAAATAATATCTACCTTGAAGGATGAGATTTGTACATGAAATATTAAGCTCACTAGTACAAAGCTGGTGCTCAAGAAACATTAAATTTCTTTCCTATCCGTAGATGAGACTAATCAATTTAATCCTCTGATCAGCAAATATTTTACATGTATTATCTTTGATATCGAGGATGTTGTATACTATTAAATAAAAACACTTAGTAAAGGAATAATGACCATGTGTGTGGGATATTCTCTTTTTGCTCCTCCCAATCCACTCTTCACTCTTGGCCTCTGTGCTCTGTGTCCCTGGAACACAGACCTTTAAGACTGCTTCAAAGGGTTCTCTTATTCTCTGGCATTTGGCTGGGTTTGATCAATGGAAGTTACCATTGGGAGTTGTTCAAGAGGTAGAAGAATGAGGTTTTCCTGACCGATTTCCTTTACTGAAGGCTTCAAGTTCCTGTTGGGCAGGTTGCTCTTATTCTCTCCAGGTAGTGGTTGTTTGTTCCTTCATGCTTGGGGATGTTACATCCCTTGTTGGTTTCTTTGAACCCTGTCCACACTGTTGCAAATGGTCCTTCCTGAAACTTTCCTCAGTCATAGAGTAGTGCCATCCCTCAAGATGGAACACTCATCTGTTTCCCGTTAGAACACTAATATAGGCAGAATATGAAAAAGTGGACAGAATTAAAAACATGGCCTTCAGCAACACAAAAGCAACAAAGGTAAAAGGAGCCATGGAGCGACAAGCACAAATCGTGGCCCTGTTTTGTGTGTCTGGATCACTGAATCTTCTAGAAGAAGATGAAGTGAAGAGTATGGGGTTCAAGGGATCATCACTTATGAAAGGAAGGGGGGGAAAGCAGGATTAGGCAAAGGGTAAAGTCTAACAGCAGTGCAGGCTCTACAAAGCTTGGGGAGCTCTGGAGTGAGGAATGCCTGTCAATGCCCCACATTAGGCTGAAATGATCCCATCTTTGTACTCTCGTCATTTATCCACTTGATTTACTAGATCACACAGCAAAGGGTATCTGCCAGAGGCTACCTGCTTCGTGTACTCCCTGCAGCTGAACAGAAGGTCCTTACCTTGAAGAGGGAATATGGGGGGCCATCTCTGTCTCCACAACAATCTGAATCTTAATCTTTCTTGGGCCTTATCTCTCATTGTCTACCATGGTAACTGTTTTCAAGGCTTTGTTCTAGTACCCCTTCCTAGTAAAAACCACTCCAGTTTAATTAGTTCAGCGTATCCCATGTACTTCTAATCAAATGTCTCTATCTTATAAATTTCCAGAGTAACAGGCAGCTGTTGAAAGAGATATATTCCCACTTTAGGAAATATGATGCACCAAGAGACAATATCAATGCTGTCTAGTACTAGAAATAACACCATCAAGCAGTAGAAGTGTAGCATTCATGATTATGTCTTCATATTGTCACGGAAAGGATTGCTCTGTGATATTATCTCTAAGATACTGGACATGTGTGACTTTGACAATTCATTTTTTTAAAATAATTTAAAAATTTTTATT
Source organism: Vulpes vulpes (assembly GCF_048418805.1). Taxonomy (NCBI): domain Eukaryota; kingdom Metazoa; phylum Chordata; class Mammalia; order Carnivora; family Canidae; genus Vulpes; species Vulpes vulpes. Next base: position 78,558,474 of record NC_132785.1, read on the forward strand.
TATTTATTTATAATAGTCACAGAGAGAGAGAGAGAGAGGCAGAGACACAGGCAGAGGGAGAAGCAGGCTCCATGCACCGGGAGCCCGACGTGGGATTCAATCCCAGGTCTCCAGGATCGCGCCCTGGGCCAAAGGCAGGCGCCAAACCGCCGCGCCACCCAGGGATCCCGACAATTCATTTTTTAAAAAGATTTTACTTATTTATTTGAGAGAGAGTGAGCAAGAGCACAAGTTGGGTGAGGGGCAGAGGGAAAGACAGACTCCCTGCTGAGCATGGAGCCTGATGCTGGGCTCAATCCCCGGACTCCAGGATCATGACCTGAACTGAAGGCAGACACCTAACCGACTAAGCCACCCAGGTTCCCTTGATGATTCATTCTTTAGCTTTATGCAATTAGTATTCTTATTTCCTGAATGGTTTCTGAAGAATGCCATAGTTCTTCTAAATCTGTATTCCTGACTGAATGTTACCATGAAATCTTCTCAGCAGCAGCATATTTTAATATTGACACAACACTTGACCTGCAAAATGCATCAGCAATTAGATAATATCTAGCTAGCTTAATAGGACTTTCTTTATAGTGAAAATGGATGCTTTGGTTTCCTTAAACCAAGTGCTCTTAACCCTTTCATGTGCCACCTCTTCACCTGGGCCTATTAAAGACAGTTAATATTATGCTACCACTTAAAGTATATTTAAGTGACGATCTGAAAATAAAGTGAAATAATCTGAGTGCATTAAGTAACAAGAATTTGGGAACATTTCTAGGAGAAAATCTCCAGGCTGGTATCCTAGACAAAAATTTTCCTACTGTTTTTGACTCAAATTTCCTTAGGGCCAGTCCATAGACAAATTTAAATTTAGCTGTGTTCTTAACTTAAAATAAAATTGGGGTACCTGTCTGGCTTAGTTGATAGAGCATTCAAGTCTTGATCTTGTTGTGAGTTTAAGCCCCACATTGGGTATAGAGATTGCTTTAAAAAAATCTTAAAAACGGGCAGCCCGGGTGGCTCAGCGATTTAGTGCTGCCTTCGGCCCTGGGCCTGATCCTGAAGACCTGGGATCAAGTCCTGCATCTGGCTCCCTGCATGGAGCCTGCTTCTCCCTCTGCCTGTGTCTCTTTCTTTCTCTCTCTCTCTATGTCTATCATGAATAAATAAATAAAATCTTAAAAAAATCTTAATTAAATTAATTAGTTCAGAATTTAACTCTAATGTCTTTAATATCAAATACAAAAAGGAAAAAGAATATTATTATTCCTGATTTGATATTATAAATTATGCAAATAATTGTGTTCCAAATTTTGAAGCTGAGGAATTAAATGTCTTTGACAACATAGTTTATAGACTTGTAAAAGTATTCAAGAAACTAACCTCAAGTGGTCATGTGTACAACTATACAGTGTTCTGATTGCAAGCCAAATGATCTTCAAATTCATGCTGTCAGATTATTTCTAAAGATGTAAAAATCTTTGATCTGAGAGAGGGAACTTCTTACTGACTATTGTTTTTGGAAAACAAACAAACAAACAAACAAAAACCACACTGGGTTTTTTGTTTGTTTGTTTTGTTTTGGATCCTGAAAGCAAAAGTCCTTCATTTAGCTTGCTGGGGTGCTAGATATTTGTTTTGTTTGTATCAGGCACTAGAGGGGAGTGTGGTGTCATAACTGCTGTATTATGCAAACCAGGCACACTGACATGGCCAAATACAGAGAAAAGATACAGCAAAGGAGTTAGAAAAATACTTTCTCAAGGTTGAAATAGGACAACTGTGGTTTCCCCAGATCTACTGAGATCTAGTGTCCCAATATAGGGCTTTGCTCCCTTTTAAGCAGCAATAACCTTTAAATAAAGTGACTTTGATAGCTTTATTGTTATTTTACAACAAGGTATGCCCCAATTTTATTTTCTTGCTAATTTCTTTTTAATATGTCCCTGATTTTTTAGAAAAGGGAAATAATATCAAAAAGTATAAAGAAGAAAGGGAACACACTTGGAAGAATACTATACACTCTCACAGTATGGGGGAGGATTCTTTCAATCTCTGTCTCTACTGACAAGAAAATGCATACACTTTTAAGTACATGGAATAATGCTATACTTGCTATTTCTGGAATAGTTTTGTTGCAGATGGAGATAGACATCATTCTGTGGCAGATGACTTAATTCTCGGTGGTAAAGCATAGTGGTTATGAGTATGGGGGAGTCACAGTGCCTAGGTTTAAATTTCTTCTCTACTCACTATGTGACTTTGGACATTTAATCCATTTAATCCATCTCTATGTACCTCAGTGTCCTCATATGCAAAATGGATGATAATATCACCTACTTTAGACAGCTGATGTGAGATCTCATAATTAAATGTTTAAAACAACACCCAGAACATAAGAAATGCTTACCACATTTTTAACTAAGTACAAGTTTAAATTTCATAGTATCACTGAAGATTTTTAAAATATGAAAGTGGTATTAAAAGAAAACTTTCATCATATTTCAAAGCCATGCTTTTAATATGTTATTACTCCTTCTACACATAACTATACACTTTCTCCATTGATATTTGCACGCATTGAGTATTTGCACGCAGCAAATACTCAGGTTGTATTGATTGATCTATCTAAAGACTTTAACATAAAGAGATGAGCTACATTTTTTGTGGAGGCCTAAGAACTGTCCTGTTGAATGCAAGTTTCCTTTAAGTGAGATGGTTTTCCATGGGTCACCTTTATAAGCCATGAGTCCAACTAAAAACCTCTGTTAATTATTAAACCCTTATGTATTATCTGGATACCTGACACTGCAGATTCTGAACAGAAAGCATTTGCCCCTCAAGTTAAGCCTAAACACCAATCGAAAAACGTAATTATCAAGGGATTTAAAAAAAACAAAACTTTTTCTCTTGAATTTAGTAGAGAGCGCGGGTAACTCTTGTTTTGGCTGGCTATCTATGGCCTCAACAATTGGTTTAAACCTTGTTTGGGATTCCTGCTTGTTTTAGTATGGCGGAGCTTGGAGTTCACAGAACCCTCCTTTTGGTAATTTTTCTGACAAAATGTCTGGAGGGCACAAAACTGCTGGCAGACTTAAAAAAATGTGGTGACTTGGAATGTGAAAGTAAGTTTGCTTTTCTTTTTTTTCCTTCTTTTCCTCTTAAGCTAAGGTTCTGAAATGACATAATATGTTATTGTGGACCTGTGTGATAGAGATGAGCACTAATATCATTTAGAAATATTTGCAATTATAAAATATACTTCACTATAAAAAGAAAATGCTAGAAGGAAAGCGTTTTATAATAGTTTTTTTTATATAATAGTTTTTAATGTAAGTGTATCAAGGGGCAAAGATCGGCCTGATACATAAATATATCAGAAATTATAAAAATATTAATTCAGGCTTTAAAAACAAATCCGTGCTCTTACTATTTTTTAAGATAGCTAGAATTGATTTGTATTGATTTGTATTAAAAAGGTTTTAAGCCATTTGATAATTCTTCATTTATGAAGTGCTGGTATTTTTTAGTTTCTATTTCGCAATGAGAGCTTTCTGATTCTTATGAGTTTTCTAAAAATGTTTTTACCTTGTATCACCATGATTTATTGTATACACTTTATCAAATATTAATCATTTCTGTGTTCATTTATTATGTAAAAATACTGAAATCAGTGTTAGGAGTAAATAATTTTATTTATATCCTTGAATATTAAATTTCTCTTCTACAAAGAAAAATTAATTTTCATTTTATTGTGTAAGAAGTTATTTTTCTGGGCCAACCCAGGTGGCTCAGTGGTTTAGTGCTGCCTTCAGCCCAGGGCCTGATCCTGGAGACCTGGGATTGAGTCCCACGTCGGGCTCCCTTCTTCTCCCTCTGACTGTGCCTGCTTCTCCCTCTGTCTGTGTCTGCCTCTCTCTCTCTCTCTCTCTGTGTCTCTCATGAATAAATAAATAAAATCTTAAAAAAAAAGAAGTTATTTTCTGTTATTAGCATTATGGTGCAAGATGAATAGTATCACAATTGTTTTAAATATGTTCTAGCTCTTCGGTATGTGAGAATTGTTTCTGATTTGCAACATGTAAATTAAAATGCAAAATATTAGTAGAAATGTAAATAATTTATAAGTAGATTTTTTATAGTAAACATTTTTCTTAATCATTTGGATATATAACTTGATATATAAAGAAGATTTACTAGATGATGTTTTATAATAGTAATAATCTTTCTCTCCCTTTTTACAACTTCATTTTAGTTTCCTTAGGGCCGGACATGAAACACGGAAAGAGAACCTTCAAATTTATAGTAATTTATAATGTTATGTTAACTGTAATTGTATGGCTTAAACAAAAGTATAACATATGTCAATATAATTATAATAGGTAATATGGTATGTATATTGCTTTATGTATTGAAGGGCTAAGCCTAGTATATGTGGTTATGATCATAATTATTGAGGGCTTATTATGTGCTGGGTCTGGAAGGGTAGGATTATGTATCTAAGATGAATAAAATGAGATGTCAGATAAGTTTCTTGACCTCCAGGAATTTTCATTCTAGTGAGTGGTGATAAGACAAGTCAGCATGAAAAATAAATAGTGATACAATATAAGGATAATAGGTAATATTGAAGTTCAGAGAAGGAGCAGAACAGATTGGACCAACTTGAGATGTCTCATAGAAGAAGTAGCATTTGAGTTGACTACAGAGAGAGATAGAAGGGCTTCTAGACTTAGAAAAGAACAGAAAGAAAAAGCACAGAATATGGAAGGCAGATATTGCAGTGAAAATAATCTCAGTACAAATCTGACTCTACCATTTATCAGGTGTGTGACCTACTTTCTGACTTGGTTATAGGCTCATTTGTCAGACTGATAAAAGATTATTGTCCTTAAATCTGTTTTGGGGATTTAATAAAATAAAGGTATGAAACAGCTATCATAATGCCTGGAATATACAGCAGTCCCCTTTATCCATGGGTCACTTTCCATGGTTCTAGTTAGCTGTCGTCAACCATGGTCTGGAAGCCGATGATTCTTCTTCTGATGTATAGTAGTAGCACAACTATATGTCACAGTGCTTACCTCATGTTCCTCACTTCATCTCATTAGGTAGGCATTTTATCATCTCACATCACTGCAAGAAGAGTAAATACATTATAAAATACTTTGAGAAAAGGAGATTGGTCACATAACTTTTATAACAGTATATTGTTATAATTATCCAATTTTACTATTATTGTTGTTAATCTCTTACTATGCCAAATTCATAAATTAAATTTTATTACATGTGTGTATATGTAGAAAAAAACATAGCATATATAGGGCTTAGTACTATCTGTGGTTTCAGACACCCACTTGGAACTAGGAGCCTTGGAACACATCCCCCACAGATAAGGGGGTTACTCTGGTAGATGCCAGGAAGAAAATGAATTATCTTTACCTTTCTTTTCTGAGAAGAATGATAATGACATATTCCAGGAACAACGGATAGATGAACTTGACAGTAAAGAAGTAAGAGGAAGTCATTTTAAATAAAGAAGAGGATCAGGTTATGTATAGCCTTGGATACCAAGCTAAAGAACTTAGAGTTGATTCTAGGTGCAGTGGGAAGTCTATGTAGGTTTTTGAGGTGTTATATGATATGAAGAAATTAGCATTTGGAAATACATAGGATAGTCTGGAGGAGGGCAAGATGTGAGGGGGAGAAATAACATTTTAATTTAAATTGTGTGTTTTCCTCATATGTTAACATAGCTTTAATAAGCAGAGTCTTAGCCATGAGAGATTACAGAGGACCTGACTGCCGATACCTGAATTTCACTAAAGGAGAAGAGATATCCGTTTATGTTAAACTTGCAGGAGACAGGGAAGATCTATGGGCAGGAAGTGTAAGTATCTAGTCTTAAAAATTAAATGTAGAATAAATGACTAGCTTGTACAGAATACCTGTTTTTCATCTCTAAAGGAACTTTAATAATTTTAAAGCACTTTACATATGTAGTATATATATGATATATATTAAAAACCATTAACATATTTTTAAAATATTTATTTGAGAGAGAGACAGAGAGTGAGAGAGTGCATGCATCAGTTGGGGGGAGGAACAGAGGGAAAGAACATCAAGCAGACTCCCCACTGAGTGCAGAGTGCCACGTGTGGGCTTAATCTCATGACGCTGAGATCATGATCTGAGCCGAAATCAAGAGTCAGATGCTTAACTGACTGAGCCATCTAGGCACTCTATCCTTAACATATTTAAACAAACAAAAAATGGTCATATTCGGTCTTAGTTCCAGAATTTCTTTAAATGTAGTATTTGGGGAAGGCATCCTGGTTGAGACAGAGAACTAGGATTGTCTTGAATTTACTTTTATATAGCATGCATAGTTTTTGAAGTTAAGTTTTATATTTACTTGGAGAATAAAATTACTTTAGAGGTGCTGGTGGAGATTATGGGAGGTCTAGGCAACATCAGTGATACCATGGTGCTGCCAATGGCTAAGTTTAAGAGAGACTGAGAAGTTTCAGTTAATTAAAAGAAAAACATGTCTTTCTGAGCAAATAAAGGACAGCTTTTTTTAAAGATTATATTTATTTGAGAGAGAGCACACACAAGCAGGGGGCGGATTGCAGAAGCAGACTCTCTGTGGAGCAGGAAGCCCAATGTGGGGTTCAATCCCAAGACCCTGAGATCATGACTTGAGCTGAAAGCAGACACTTAACTGAGTAAGCCACCCAGGCACCCCAAGGATGGAGTTCTTATTGAAGAGATCTCAGAGAGATGTGTAGCCTAGAGAAGCAAGGTATATGAATTTTTCATGAAAAACAACAATAACAACAACAACTGGGAGAATCTTTTATTTGGCCCCCAAATCCTATTGTACTGAAATTCCCAGAAGCCTGAATAATCTCTCTAGGAAAATTAATGATAAATGTTTTCAGTTGGAAACACACTTGTATCTTTGATTCTATAATTATGCTTTATAATGAAAAATGCTATAAGCAATTTTACTCCCAAACTGAACGAGTATGACCAATCTGATGCATACATCATTTCCATATTGAACACACAAAAGATTTTTCTATTGGGTAACCTCCATGATCACTATTTGAAGGAGCAGATTCTGTTTGGACATATCCTGCTCTTTAGCATCAGGGTCTGTACAACTGAACCCCTGACTGTCAATGGCCAGAAATATTTGGCTTCTGTAGTTCCCAAGATTCTTTACTGCTTATGGTCTCTTAAATATGCTGGTGTGTATCTTTGAACACATTAGAGGCAAACAATGCAGCTTTAAGAAAAATGACATGGTAGGTATAATAAGAGGAAAAGAAAGCATTCTTTTTTGTTTACAAAGTGTGAAAATGATAGTTCCATACAGAAGCAGCATATAATGTGTGGAACCAGGGTGACGTTTCAAGCATATTTAGTTTTGTACACTAAGTGTTTAGTCCAGGCAGGCAGCTGTTTAAGAAACCACACTGTAGAATTTACCCACAGACTATGAATTTCCAAATAGCTGCAGCAACTATAGAGCTAGAAGAATCATAGTTAAGGTGTAATGGCCCTGGATCAAAGGACTTTGCCAGGGATAGAAAATGGACTGAAATTTTCACTCTCAGGGACACCCTATTTGTACTTAAAACTTTTCTGAGGTAGCCCCAGAAAAGTTGAATGGAGACAAATTCTCCTAGGAGGACTTACAGATCTTTGCTGTTTTGATGAATCCATCTTGGCTCTTCAGAGTTTAAACCTCTTACTTGATTTTGATATCCTGAAAATGCTGAATATGTCACAGCTCTGTCTAGCTTGGCTACAGTCACCATTCCTTTGCCTTTTGCTATCCTAGGTTTACAATGTAAATCTGTGGTCCACCTGGGTAAGGAAGGTCCCTGGCAAACATAGAAAGGAAGACAATCAGTATTGATATGGCTTTCCCTCAGAAGTTTGAAAAAGTGGCATTTTACAACTTGGCTCTTTGTTCCCTCAAAATAATGCTATTCTTTGGAATAAGGGGTACCTGGCCAGCTCAGTCTGTAGAGCGTAAGACTCTGGGTCTTTGGGGTTGTAAGTTTGAGCCCTATGTTGGGTGTAGAGATTACTTAAAAATAAAATCTTTTCTTTTTTTTTTTTTTTAAAAGAATGTGATTTCACTCACTTTCCTTTAGATGGCAAGTGAAAACTAATTATATTTGTCATTTGTGATAGATGAAAGTCAAGGATATAGGGCAAAATTAGGCTCAGTAGTTATTATGGCTTTGATCACTCTTCCTTGCTAATCTTTATTCTTCATTTTGGTAGAAAGGAAAGGACTTTGGATACTTTCCCAGAGATGCAGTCCAGATTGAAGAGGTATTCATATCTGAGGAAGTTCAGATATCAACTAAAGTGAGTATTAATAACATTTCAGTTGTTAATTATACTTAAATTTTCTTGGCTAAAATAGTTTTCTATAGTATTATAAATGTTCATTGGTTAAGTATCTTGTATAGTGAAGACATAAATAATTGATCTGAAAAAAAAATTGGTCTGAGAACTCACTCTAGGAGTAGCTTAAGTATGTGAATAAAATTAGTTAAGACAAGGTTGATGACAGGCATATTGCTTTCTGAAAAATTTACAAAGTAGTAGAGTGTAGTGGTTATGAGCATCATGGATTCTGGACTGAGCTCAAAGTCTGACTGTGACCTTGTGCGCCTTAATTTTCTAATCTGTAAAATGAGGATGATGATTATAATACAGTGCTACTTCATAAATTTATTGGGAAAAGATGAACATAGCACTTAGTAAGTGCTATATAAGTATTAAATATTATTACTAAGGTTATTATCCTACTGGGACAAAATTTATTTCCCATCACTCTTTTCAGGTCTCATATCTGTACAACTTCTTTTTCTGTTGAATTTTAAGTAAGCTTGATAATGTTGGGTTTGATAATGTTGGGCTTGATCATGAGAAAAGGAATCAGAAGATGACTTTTCAATATGTAAGTTTTATTAGCCCATTTAATTCAAATTCCAGGTCAAGGCAACTTACCTTAAAAAAAGGTCAATAAAAAGTGAATCAGCCTAGTCAAACAAACTATTATCTGTCTCTTTTCCAGCATAAATTCTGAGATTAACAGTTAATTTAATGTATAATTATTGATCCTGTAAGTTTACCTCCAAAATATAACTGGAATATATTGTCTTCACTCTCCCCATAGCCCAACCTCATAATCTTTTGATTAGAATGCTGCAATACTGATCTCCTGGCCCCTAGTTTTGTCCTCTTCCAATTTATTCTCCAAACAGCAATGGATCTCATAGGAACAAAACTAAAACAAACAAACAATTCAGTTGTCATTCCTTTGGCTTAAAGCCTGTTAATGGATTTCCAATGAACCTAGAATCAAGCCCTGATTCCTTACCCTGGCTCTACATGATCTGCGCTCCTGTCCCCAACCTCCACCTCAATGACCCTCTCTTATACTGCTCTCCCCTCACTCACTATGCTCCTGGCCAACACTTGCCTGCTGACTGTTCTTAGAACATGCAAAACACTTTCCCAGCCCAGAAACCCAAACTGGCTTTGCCCTGTGGTTCAAATGCTTTCTCCAGGTTCTTCACTTAGCTAGTCCCTTCTTATCCTTTAAATCGCTCTTATCTTTTACATTGCCCATAAACATTGGTGCCACACAGAGGCCTTCCATGATGATTCTTGTGGAATTACTGCATCTTTTGATTAAGATGCAGTAATTAACAGATTAACAGATTCCTGTTTATTTCCTCCATTGCACTTATCACAATTCATCATTACCTTTTTCTTTTTGTTTACTATAGAATTTCAGCACCTAGCACAGTGCACAGCACGTAGTAAGCACATACTTACCATGTAAAATGTAAGCCCTACATTTTTAGATCAACTTCCCTGGGAAACAGACTCTGAGGTGGACCTTTGCACCCAAGAGGTTTACTGGGGAGTACTCATAGGAATAACACCTGTGAGGGAGCAAAAGAAGAAGCAAAATTGGGCAGAGAAGTTGAACTGTGATGCAGTTGCAACAAAAGTCTCAACTGATTCCATAAGGAACTCTGAATCTGGGATGGCCTTTCAGAGTTGCCTTGAATAGAGGCAAGGCATTAGTGGCTTACCTGGGGTAGTGTAACTTGGGGTAGGTTAGGCTAGTGGTAACAGAGAGTTACTATTAGTTACTAATAGTAACAGAGTTACTATTCTAAGCACATCATTCATTTAATCTTCACAACACAACACCCCTATAAGGTGGGTACTGTCATTATCCTTATTTTACAGATGAGGAGACTGAGGCATAGAAAGGACATATAATTCAGCCAAGTTCATAGAGCTAGTAAGTGGCAGGGTCAGGACTTAAACTCAGACAATTGGCTCCAGAGTCTGTTCTCAATCACCTACTATACTGCAGTCCCTAAAACATTGTAAAATTTCAATTTTGAAGTTTACTTTTTAAAAATTCTGAACTTTATTCTCATTTCATAATGATCATATCCAAAAAACAGCACAGATCACTGTTTCATACCTTCAGATTAAAAAGTAACAACCTTGGGGCACCTGCCAGGCTCAGTTGGTAGAACATGCAACTCTTGATCTCCAGGACATAAGTTCAAGCCCCACATTGGGTGTGAAGCCTACTTAAAATGAAATTTAAAAAAAAATATTAACTTCACCATTTTTCTTCTGGAAGATCTGGTTGTTCTGAGATGATTAAGAGGATTCCCCACCACAGTTGACTCTATACAATAAAAGAAGTTTAAATGTTGTAGTGCAAATTTTAACAAGGCCTTCATGATTTAGAGTCTCTGGGCTGTCTGAGCTGTCTCCATGTGCTGTGAAATGCCCCTCTCTCAATTCACCAAACAGCTGCATGTGTCTGTTTAATGCACTCTTAAAAGAAGCAAGATTTTGTGAATGTGTATGCCTTTTCATCAAGAGTTTATTTTCAGGATATACTCAAAGCTTGAATTTTCACTTAGATTTATATCATTGACCCTGAGTCAGTTGTGATATAAATATTGGAGATTAGGAGTTCTGGTTTTAGTTTTTGTTGTGCTGTTAAGCTAGTTGTATGGTCTTGGGAAAATCAGAGTCATCTGTTTTAAATGATTTAGGCAGAAACAAGGAATTTTAGTATATTTAGTATATTTAGAATCAATTTTTTTCTTATAGGAATCTGATTTTCTTTGTCTTCTTGGAGTAAGTTATTCATTTGAAAATGAAGACAGTGAATTAAGCAATGATGATGGCAAAAATATACATCCATATGAAGAAGATAAGGACCAAAAATCTAGTGTATATGAAAGTGATTTTCAGACAGAATCTGGATTTTATTCACCTTCTGAAAGTGCTTGGTTTGAAGATCAATTTCCAGCATCAGAGGCTCCTGAAGATATCAGAAGTACTACTGAATCAAAAGAGTGGGAAGGAGTAGAAGCTGGAAGTATGGAAGAAGATTCTGTTCCAGAAGTGGATCATATCCTGCCATCCTCAACTGTGTCTGAAGTGAAAGGATGGTTTGGATTTGGAAGGGAACAAGCTGAAGGAAAGACTTTTGAATCAGTTATTGAACCTCTAGAAGAAAGTTCATTTCAAAGTAGAAAAATGGCAGGAGAAGATGGGAATGACCTGGAGGAATTAAATAATGATAAACACCAAACAGAACAAAAGCAAGAACCTGAACTGGAATTCTATTCATTGCCAAAGAAACAATCTGAACTAGATTCTGAATCAGAGAACATTATCAGTCCTCAAGCCACTGGCTGGTTTGGGGGTAGTTTTAAAAGTTATTTAGGTTTTGGAGATGAGAATAGAGGGCTTGAATTATTGCCTAAAGAAAGCAATCCACCACTACAAGACGTTCTTGATTCTATATCATCTGAGGAAGAACCCACAGTTCCATGCACAGAAATATTAACAGAAAAAGAAGACATAATTGCCAATGATACCTCAATTCTCAGGCCAAGTTGGTTTGATTTTGGTTTTGGTATGCTAGGCTTTGTATACACCAATGAACATAAAATTGTATCAGATGATGGAAAAAGTGAAGAAGGAGGTGGAGGAGATAAACACGAACATCCTCCAACAAGTAAATTTGACCCTGATACAGAACAAGAAATAAAAACAATAAAAAGTATGGAAACTGAAGATCAAGTAGACACAGAAAAAGTCTTAGAGAAAACAGATGATTTTGATACCTTACCATATTTTAAAAAGTTCCTATATAATTTTGACAACCCCTGGAACTTCCAGGACATTTCAAAGGAGACAGAATTGCCATTTTCTAAACAGATACAGGATGAAGAGAATGTAATTGAAAATGATGAAACAGAAGAATTTTCAGCTGAAAATTATCACACAGGTAATATGAAACTTATAATGTTGAAAGGCAGATACCGTCAGGTTGGTATAAAATATTTATAATACAATTTGTTTTTAAAATATAATTAATTCTTATAAGTACAAATTGGATAAAAAAAAGTCCAGAAATCCATGTTTCTCAAAATATTCAATAATCAACAACATTATCAATTATCCTTTTAATATTTTTTGGTTTACTGTGGGACTTAGATCTTAATATTATGAAATACCAAGGGAGAAAGAATGATTGGAGATACATATATGTTCCAAGAAGATCTTAAGGTATTTTACAATAAATTCTTATTTTTTTTCCAAAACAGTATAGTAAATAGGTTTAAAAATATAAATAGTACTAAGGCTTTTTTTTTTCCTTTTTAAACAAAAGTAGTTTCTGTTCCCTCTGTCCATTTCTACTCTCACCTCTGTCCTAGGGACAGTAATTTCTTTCTTTTTTTTTTAAGTAAATTTCTTTAGTATTTATGTCTATTTTCTAAATAAAACCTATATACTGTCCTGCTTTGATTAATCTATATTAGATGATGTGCATTGACTTTCTTTTTTGGTAAATGAGGATTTCTTTCTGCTCATTTACATTAACTTTTTAGCTCATTAACACCTTCCCAATATAACTATATTTGATTAGTTTTCTCTCAATACTGGGAGCTTAACAGTAGGCAATGAAGAGGGCAGAGTATCAGAAGATACTACTAGATCTAGATGTCTAGGTGTCTAGTAATTCCTACGATTAAAAACAAGTGGATTTTATTTTATTTTATTTTTTTAATATTTTATTTATTTATTCATGAAAGACACACACACACACAGAGGCAGAGACATAGGCAGAGAGAAGCAGGCTCCATGCAGGGAGCCTGACGCGGGACTCGATCCCAGGTCTCCAGGATCACACCCGGAGCCAAAGGCAGGCGCCCAACTGCTGAGCCACCTGGGCATCCCCATGTGGATTTTAAGTAAAGAATTATATAACATGACTTTCCCACATCCCTATTCTGATGTCTCTCTGATGGACAGATTAGAAACTCTGCAAATACTGGCCAATAATACAGGAACAATTGAACCCTAGAATGACAGAGAGCCTTTCATTAGAAGAGATCAACAATGTTGCAAACTCAGATGCAAACACATTTATTTCCGTCAGAAAAGGCTGATTTGCTTGAATTTCCAGAAGAACTATATACCATTTCTTAAGTCTCCAAAATGTGAGCTCTTTACTTAATTAATATCCTTAACCAGAACATAGACTTAGATTCTCACCCTTATCTAAAGGAGGAAGGTGTAGGTGTGATGCTTTTGAATGACTAAAAATATTAAAGTCCTAGATTATCAAAGGCTAAAGAGGAAATTATTTTGTCCTACATGTGTTAGATCCTAAAGGGATATTTGCAAAAAAGCAGATAAAAGTAGTAAATAACTGAGACTAAAATAAAGCAAAACAATAACAGATCTAGAAATAGAGAAGACTCAAAATATAGATATATGAAAATATTTTAGAGCATATGTATAGAAACTCAAGGGCATCCTGAATATCACTTGATATTTATTATTAGTAGAATTTATTTAGTAGAATTTATTATTTCATAGAGTGATGCTAAGAAAATTTCTAAATATGAAAACTTGGAGAGGGGGCCCCTAAGTGGCTCAGTTAGTTGGGTGTCTGCCTTCAGTTCAGGTCATGATTTCAGGGTCCTGGGATAGAGTCCCACATCACATTGATCTCCCTGCTCAGTGGGGAGCCTGCTTCTTCTCCCTCTGACAACCCCCTGTTTGTGTTCTCTGACTCTCTCTCTCTGTCAAATAAATAAATAAAATCTTTTAAAAAAAAAAGAAAACTTGGAGAACAATCAAATGAGAATAAGGCATTTATGGAATTATAACTAGTTTTGAGGGACTTTCATGAAAACATTTGGAAATTCCTTTAAGTTTCTAAAAAAAGATAATGCCATTCTATATACACAAAGTAGATTATTCCAAAATATTATGATATTAATTAAATGGAAAATAACCTGGGGTCATGTAAAATTTGTTTTTAAAAAGGAATACTAAAAGGAATTCAGATAAAGCCACAGGCCCTATTTTTTGGCTATTGGAGAAATAGGTACAACAGCCAAAATTTTCAGATAATTTCAACAACTCTTTTAGGAAATACCAAATGAAAATTTGCCTTAATCAGAAAGAATGCATAAAAAATGAATTACTGATCTTAAATCAATACTTATGAAAGGCTGAGACCTGAGATAACCAGATTTACAGAAACAATAATATACTGACATAAGTCTTTACAAAACAGATAAATTAGGGAACAATTATTTATATTATAATATTAGTAACTATTTTACAAAATACTCCAATTGAACTTATTTAAATAATGAGTTTCCCAAGTACAGTTAAATATGAAAAGTTCTTCATTATTTTATTTGACTTAAAATTCTGTTTATTATAAACAATTATAAGAAAGGCATATCTGTATCTCATGTAAATCTTAAAGCTCAGGTTTAAGTCATGTGAAAATAATACCCTGAAATTAATTTAATTAGTTAATTAATTATAGAAATGCTATAGGAAGTATCCATTTTTCTTAACAAATGTATTTATTTTATTATTTATTTATTTAAAAAGAGTTTATTTATTCATGAGAGACACAGAGAGAGAGAGGTAGCGACATAGGCAGAGAGAGAAGCAGGCTCCATGCAGGAAGCCTGATGTGGGACTCAGTCCTGGGACTCCAGGATCATGCTTTTAGCCAAAGGCAGATGCTCAACTGCTGAGCAACCCGGCATCCCCAGACGTATTTATTTTAAATGCAGTTAAAACACTATTTTATTTTATGTTTTGAAAGATTTTATTTATTTATTTGATACTGAGAGAGAGACAGAGCATGAGATGGGGGGACAGGACAAAGGGAGAGAAGGAGAAGCAGCACCCTGCTGAGTGTGAAGCCTGACATGGGCTCTATCCCAGGACCCTGGGATCATGACCTGAGCTGAAGGCAGATGGTTAACTGACTGAGCCACCCAGAAACCCCCAGTTAAAACAATATTTTAAAAAGAGTTTAGCTACATAAATGTTTAAGTGTAATTAATAATAGAATTAAATTTTTTCCCTAATGCCATTAAACAATGTTGTAGATCACTATTGAGTCCTGTGTTTACAATAGTCTCATTGTATTTAGACTCTTGAGTTGATTGCTCCTTTTTTTTTTTAAGATTTTGTTTTTGAGATTTTATTTATTTATTTTAGAGAGAGAGAGAAAGAGAGCACGCATGAGTAGAACGGAGACCAGAGAATGAGAGAGAAGGAGATAATCTGCTGCAGACTGCACTGAGCACAGGGTCCACCTCCACACTTGATCCCACAACTCCGAGATGAAGACCTGAGCTGAAACCAAGAATCAGATCCTTAGCCAACTGAGCCACCAGGCACCCCTCATTTGCTCATTTTTAACTTTAATGTCCACAGGTGGCATTATTAAATTGCTGATATGTGTTTGCTTACTTGAGACTTTTACCTTTTGAACAATGCTAAATAAGTGACAGTATCAAAATGCTATGTTAAATTCATAATTGAAAGTGCAAAATTAGACACTATATAATTCTCTTGCTAATCTTTAATACTGCTGTTCAGAACTGCACTGATATTTTCCTATCATTGTCTTAAAAAGTAACTGAGAAGTAAATTCCACAGTTTACCTGAATTCTATACTTCAGGTGAGGACTGGTTAGAACCTTTTTTCTCCTTTAACTCTAATTAGTTAGTTCAATCAAATGATCAGTTTAAACTGTGTTTGAAAATTGAATTATCTGGGATGCCTGGGTGGCTCAGCGGCTGAGCATCTGCCTTCGGCTCAGGGCCTGATCCCAGGATCCGGAATTGAGTCCCACACTGGGCTCCCTGTGAGGAGCCTGCTTCTCCCTCTGCCTGTGTCTCCGTGCCTCTCTTTCTGTGTCCCTCATGAATAAGTAAATCTTAAAAAAAAAAAAAAATTGAATTATCTTAAAATAAATGGCTATTTGATATGGTATGCACATGGATATATGTTGCAACAATATAAATGTGGAAAATTTTGACCTAGGTTTCAAGTTATAATTTTTTTCAATTAATTTTGGGGAAGGATAATCCTTTTAATTTAATTTAATTTTTTAGGATTTTATTTATTTGAGAGAGAGAGAGAACACAAGCAGGGGATAGGGGCAGAGGAAGAGGGAGGAGCAGACTCCACTCATCAGGGAGCCCAACTAAAGGATGGATCCTAGGATCCCAAGGTCATGACCTGAGCCAAAGTCAGATGCTTAATGGACTAAGCCCCTCAGGCATGCCAGATAATCCTTTTTAAATGAAGGTTCTCAAAAGATATGCATATATATTTTCATTCTAATTTGAACTCAGGTATATTATCATGTAAAGGTATAAATCATTAAAAAATTTAATATGTAGCAAAAAATCAGAAAAATCAGGAATATTTTATTTAAATCTCTATCAGCCTTGTTACACTGAAATGCAAAATAAAACTTATATTTTCCCTAATGATCATATGATCAGTTGGATAATATAAGATTTTTCTCTGCCCGTACAGATTTATGACTTCTGTAAAAAAAGCAGTGATAAGATTTATAATTTCTTGAGTTCCTTCTCAGAAATTTATGGCACTTATTGAAGCAATATGTGAATCCATGAGATCACCAAATTAAAGGAAACGTGTAATTTTGCCTTTGCCAGACATCATAGCGTAAGAATGAAATCCAAAATACAAATTTATTATTGATTTTAATTTGACTTCTCAGCACAACCTTATGTTGTTATTGGGTCTGAATGAGAAAATAAGCATATACTTGTGCATACTTATGGAGGCACATTTTTTACTAACAGTTGAATGAGGATATCTTGAAATTTTTTACTTTCATATTCTACTTAAAATATCTTTTCTATTGAGCCAACATAAACACAAAATGTTATTTTAATACTGTCAATCTTCACTTAATTGCTAAAATAACTTAAATATGATGTAAAGAATATAGTTGGAACTTATATTATCTATATTTGTTTTATACAACACACTCTAGTAAATTAGTAAAGAACACACTTAAAAATATAAAACATCCTATAATTACTAGCCAATGAGGATTCTTCTCAATCATTCAACATTTTTGCTTGATATAAAAGATGTATCCGATTTTAGGATTTAAAAAGCCTTTACTTATTCATCATTTCTCCTCATTTATCCACTGGATAATATGATATATATAATAATACACTGGAGATGGGATGAAGGCGGAAACAAGGATTGCCTTTGAAATTAACAAAACTGCAAGAGGGTAGGAAAAGTACAATACCTCACATTTGATTGCTACCCTGTCATTTTCAAATTTGTTTCAAATATACTAAGACCATGGGTATCTTTCTTTGTGAATGGTTAATATAGTTTCTTTGGTAGTGGATGGTTCTTCCTCTTTGGAGCAATCTCATTTCAAGTTTGAGAGAGAGGGCACCTGGGTGCCTAGGTCAGTTAAGCATCTGACCTCAGCTTGGGTCATGATCTAAGGGTCCTGGGATTGAGCCCCATGTCAGGCTTCACACTCAGCGAGGAATCTGCTTCTCTCTCCTCCCTCTCCCACTCCCCACTGCCATGCGTGTGTGCTCTTTATAATATAAATAGATAAAATATCTTTTAAAAAGTCTGAGTGATAATGAGTTTTATATTTAATAGTACATACTGGCAAATATGTGTTGTAGATATGCATGATCCAGTGGCCTACACTGCATAACATGCAAATTAACTGCTGTAAGTTTTAATATCGTCTTTCTTTTTTTAAAATATTTTATTTATTTATTATTAAGAGACAGAGAGAGAGAAAGAGAGAGAGAGAGAGAGGCAGAGACACAGCAGAGGGAAGAGCAGGCTCCCTGCATGAAGCCCGACATGGGACTTGATTCCGAGTCTCCAGGATCAGTCCCCGGATTGAAGACAGGCACTGAACCGCTGAGCCACCCGGGTGGCTAATATTGTCTTTCTTTGTGTAACTGGCACAGTTTGTTCTATTTATTAAATAGAATAGGTGGTTGTCATGATTACAGCAACCAGCAGAGTGGTTATGGGAAAGTATCCAGGCAAGGTGATCATTGAAATAGCTACTGACCATATTAAATTATTCCGATTGCAACTTATCCCCAATAGGTGGTAAAACAGTATTTTCTAATCTGAAGCTTCATTTGCAGGTAGCTTTTGCCACCTGCTAATGGCAGTTCAAACTAAGTTTTTTGTATCAAGTCCCCAGATGGAAGTATCATGTTGAGTCCTTCTGAAGCTTGATTCTGAGTTCTTATTAAAATATATTTGATTTCATTGCTTTATTTTGTTAATTGCTATGTTTATGAATCAATTTGTGTTTTATGCCCCTCCAGAGCAAGTCTTGTGTTAAAAGCCCAGTGTGACAGTATCATGATGTAGTAGTGTCTTACTGTTTTTTTTTTTTTAATAAATCCTTCTGTACAAAAAAGGATTCATACTAAGATACTTTAAATAAAATCATTTTGACTTTTCTGGTTCTCTAACAGATAAAGTAAGAAAAATCTATCTTACCAATTTTCTTTAATGGCAGGGATATATATTTTTGCAATTGCATTTAAATATTATACTTTCTTAGGTAATAAATATATCTAAGAGGAATCCTATGGAGAACTATTTAATGTCTTACCCTTAGTTATAAGCTTATAACAACAACAAAAGAGAAAACAATGGAGTTGTTGTCTACGTTATATATATATTTTAAATAGGGTTGGTTTTTTTTTTAAAGATTTTATTTATTTATTCATGAGAGACAGAGAGAGAGAGAGGCAGAGACACAGGCATAGAGAGAGGCAGGCTCCATGCAGGGAGCCTGACGTAGGACTCGATCCCGGGTCTCTAGGATCACACCCTGTGCTGAAGGTGGCACTAAACCGCTGAGCCACCAGAGCCGCCCCTAAAAAATAGTTTTTAGGACAAAAAGGCAATCTAGTTTTAAAAACTTTTCCTTGGTAAAAGAATAAAGAAAAGACATTGTGGTAGGCTGAATAATGACCATTCAAAGATGTTCATGTTTTAATTCCCAGACTCTGTGACTATGTTACTTGACATGACAAAAATGACCTTGCACATGTGATTAAATTAATCATCCTGAGATGGAGAGATTATCCTAGTGGGACCAATATTATCACAAGGTTTGTTAAAAGTGGAAGGAAAGAGGGTCAGAGCAAGGGATAGGTTAGAAGATGCTGTAGTGCTATCTTTGAAAATGAAAGAAGGGGCCATGAGTTAAGGGATGCAGGTAGCCTCTGGAAGGTAGAAAAGGCAAGGAAATAGATTCTCCTCTAGAGCCTAAGGAAGAAACACAACCTTGTCAACACCTTGGTTTTAGGACTTTTGATCTCCAGAGCACTAAGAGAATATGTTTATATTGTTTAAGTCACTAAGTGTGTGGTAATTTATTATGTTAACAATAGGAATGAATGCAGGTTGCAATTTATGTTTTAGTGAATTCTTTCCATAAAGAAGTGTCACAATGACCACAAAAATTCAAAGAATGGCCTGCCTAGAAAACAAAAGGGAAGTCCAGAACAAAGCAAGTATTAAAAGAACTCCAGGCACCTAGATGGCTCAGTTGAGTGTCCAACTCTTGATTTTGGCTCAGGTCATGATCTAATGGGCTGTGGGACTGAGCCCTGCATGGAGCCCCATGTGGAGCCCCATGTGGGGGATTCCCACTCAGTGAGGAGTCTGCTTGAAGATTCTCTCCCTCTGCCCCTTCCCTAATGTGCATGCATGTTCTTTATCTCTTTAAAGTAAATAGAGAAATCTTAAAACCCCCCAAACATTTCTAATTTTATTTGCAGAT
Source organism: Vulpes vulpes (assembly GCF_048418805.1). NCBI lineage: Eukaryota > Metazoa > Chordata > Mammalia > Carnivora > Canidae > Vulpes > Vulpes vulpes. The sequence goes on from NC_132785.1 coordinate 78,578,726, forward strand.
ATGACCTCTAAAATAGAGTCACCCATGAGAATTCATAAAGAAGTACATTTCAAAACTCTATCTTCTAAAAATAATGGTGAAAAATCAAAAATATCACTGGATACTAAAGGATCTACTGAGGCAGAAATAGACAGATCTGTGGAAAATACCCTGCCAAATAGTCCAATGGTTTCACCCGATTACGTTTTGCCTTCTCAAAATTACATTGCTAAAAAAGGTAAGAAAAAATTATTTGTTCTCTAATGCAGCAATTAAGAAAGAAATAAGATTCAAAACTTATATCACATCAAGTGTTAACTTATTTTTATTGACAGAAGATGCTTCTGAGTGGCAGATTCTGAAATATTTATTTCAAATTGACATTTTTGATTTCATGAATTCTGCATTTTCATCAATTATAATCCTTACAAAAGGGGTAAGTTGAACTTTTAAATCTTTTGCAATAATTTTGCCTATTTTTCTAAATATAGGAGTAGTTGAAAATGATGTTTGAGTGAATCCTCCCTATGCAAACATTACATAATATTTCTCTTTCCATAAAATCTTAACTGTAAGATTTCTCTTACATGAACATTTTGTTGCAAGGATATTGTTAAGGATTTTTTTTTTTTTTTAGCCTTTAAGTTTTGTTGATCTTCAGCATTGTTTTATTTTTTCTGTTTTATTCCCTTTTTTTTCAAATCAGGGAAAATTATGCTAAATGGATTAACTTAGAAATAATATGAGCTAAATGGATCTTAAGCAAATTATTAGTATCTGAATAATAGCTGTGATCTCAAAGTAGTGTATTGAGAATCTTACAAAAGCAACTAATATCTCAAAATTTGACCAAGCTGTAGCCAAAATTCCAAAATCTGTCTACCTTTATTGTAAATCCTATTAAATTCTATCTCATTTATTGCAGATGAGATATTGCAAAGGACTTAGCTATATAGTACTTTATGTAGAAGGCCTTTTACAATTTTTTTTTCCTTTTCTCATTTACTGTTAACATATGAATAATTGAAGAAGCACTTTTATCTTCTTATATTTTAAGATGAAATTTAACAGTAGCTGCTTTAAGGAGATTACTCTAGTTGAAGGACATAGGTTAAAAAAAAAAAAACAGTAATTAAAATACAGTGCTGTAGTAGCCATAGAATGCTATTAACAGACTGATCAGCCTACTGATGCCCTAGTAGACCAACTGGACGTGGTAGCTAGAGATGGTGGGGAAGTAGGGCCTGGGAAAGTGTCTCAGAGGAGATCATATTTGAGCTTACCTTGAAGGAGGAGGACTTAGACAAAGGAAGGGTCGGCATTCTAGGTTGAGGAGAGAACATTTTTAAAGGTAAAGAAGTAGGAGAGATCAAGGCATTTTTGGAGAACTATAAGCAATTCAGTCTGATTGAATATAGGATGATAATGAAGATTATATAGGGATTAAGTCAAGAATAGCTTTGAATGTTATACCATCTTGTAGATAATGGGGCACTATTGAAGAATTTTAAGCAGGGAATAAAATGAAAAAGTTTCATTTATAAAGTGTATCTGCCAACATTATCAAATGAAGATTGAACAGGTAAAGACCAAAGGCAGGTTTGGTCAAGAAGTTAATTGCATTAGTTTAGGAAATAAATGGTGAAGGTCTAAATCAGGGTATATAAACTCAAATGAAATGAATGAAACATAGGTAAAGTTGAGAACTGTAACCAATGGAGTGTGTATGCTTTATCCAAAGGATGTTAGCTACTATTTACCTTTAGCCTGGTTTTGCCAGATCTTTTGATATTTCAAGATAAGTTGGAAATCTGGATATTTTGTGTGAAATCTCTTAATTTTGAATGGTGGCAAACATTCAGGTTAAAAAGAAAGAATGTCTGTGGATCAAGTTTGGCCCACTAGCCACCTTTTAATTTATTTATTTATTTATTTATTTATTTATTTATTTATTTATTTAATTTTTAAAAAAGATTTTATTTATTTATTCATGAGAGACACACACAGAGAGAGAGACAGAGACAGGCAGAGCGAGAAACAGGCTCCATGCAGGGAGCCTGACGTGGGACTCAATTCCAGGTCTCCAGGATCACACCCTGGGCTGAAGGCGGCGCTAAACCGCTGAGCCACCCAGGCTGCCCCTAGCCACCCTTTATAACCTTGGTCTAATATCTGATGGTGGTTGTTAATGTATTTGGAAGGACAAACTAGATGGGTCTTTTGTAGATAGAATTCATTGGATTTAATGATTGAATGTAGCATGGAGAGGAAAATAGAAAAGTGAGGATAATTTACCAGATTTCTAGCTTGGGTGACCAGGTAGATGGTGATGACGGTGACAAGAGTCTGTGAAAACTGGGCTTAATAACATATATCAGTTTGCTTTCAGAGGCTTCCTCTTCACTTTATTTCTTTGCTAAGGTTTCAGAGAGTTACATATTACCTGGTAAATAAGCCCAGAGAAGTGATTAATTTACCCCATATGATTTGGTCTTAAAGACGCTGATTAAAAACTTTACTTAGAAATCTGCTCCATCACAGGAGAAAAGAAGCACTAATAATAATTATAGAAAGTCATAATAAAACTTTCAACTACCCATGGAATTAGTTCTATACTGGTATGTCCTACTGACACATACCTCCCCTGTCAACCCTTCCCCTACAAATTGTACTTATGGAGTTACTAAATTAAAAAAATAATAATTTATTAATCAGTATGCTACATTCACCTCTCATATAAAGTGCTTATTTAATAAAGGCTATGAAGTATGTTTATTTTTGTGGACTCAGTAAATACAAACACATTTTACTTTAACCATTTTTTTTTTAAGATTTTACTTATTTATTCATGAGAAACACACAGAAAGAGAGGAAGAGACATAGGCAGGCAGAGGGAGAAGCAGGCTCCATGCAGGGAGCCTGATGTGGGACTCGATCCTGGGACTCAGGGATCATACCCTGAGCAGAAGGCAGATGCTCAACCCAAAGGCTGAACCTCCCAGGGGTCCCTACTTTAACCATTTTGATTGAAATCTTTTAGACATGGGAATATTGAATTTCAATTTATGGAAATTACCTTGTGACCCTAGAAAGTCACTTTCTGTAGCGCAGTCTCAGGTTTAAAACTCTGCTATAAGAGGTTGAGATTAGATGACATGCTGCTGGTCAAAGCTGACTTGTGCATTGTTTAAAAAATTAAGAACCAGTTACTAACATTTTAAAAAGTGAGTTCATACAAAAACCTGAATTTCTGGGTTTTTTTTGAAAAAGTAGAAGACTGTAATATGTAGTCTCCCATTTCATACGGCAACAAGAAGCCCAAGGAATAGTGCTTGCATTGGATAGAAATGATTTCATCATTTCCCTACATTTATTTTACCTGCTTGGCCTTTATAGGGCTTTAAGTTCATAATGTTTGGACTAAATGTTCTGAAGAATTCCTGCCAGGGATCCCTGGGTGGCGCAGCGGTTTGGTGCCTGCCTTAGGCCCAGGGCACGATCTTGGAGACCCGGGATCAAGTCCCACGTCGGGCTCCTGGTGCATGGAGTCTGCTTCTCCCTCTGCCTGTGTCTCTGCCTCTCTCTCTCTGTGTGTGACTATCATCAATAAATAAAAATTAAAAAAAAAAAAAAAGAATTCCTGCCAGACCTAGAATTCTAATAATCTTAGTGTATCTACTAAGCTCCCATAATATAGGTTTGAATAGCTGCAGTAAATGGAAAATTTGAGCAATTTTCCTGTTAAATTTAGGTGAAAATTTTTCCTTTTCTTCTGCTTAAATGTTTCAGGTGATTGTTTCTATTTGCTAGTGATTTCAGCTAGATTTTGTACACAGCATAATTTTTAAAAATTATTTAAGTAATAGGAATTAATGCTACTTTCTATCTACTTTATAATTGAGGAAGCTCTTTGAGTTCTAACATTTATCTACTCTTAATTAGAATGCTTCATTTATATGTGGAACAAACAAAGGAAATTACCCAGCTCTTGTTCAACAGGTAATGCCTGATTCAGTTTGTTCTGAGAACAACTCTTACATCACTACTAGTACAGAGAATGAAAGTGTGGCTCAGTATGTTTGGTTTTCTTCTAAAGAACTAGATCCTACGACCCATAACATTGCCTGTTTAATTAAATGGGTGTAACTAGTACTTACAGCTTTGCAACAGGGCCTTTCACAAGGGAAATCAGTTTCTAAGTTGTGGACAAGGTTTACTGGTTAACATGTTTCCAGTGTTCTTGGATGCTTCCTAGTAGCTGTCACTAACACACAGCATTTATTCTCCAGTTCCCTTAAAGCATGTCTACATAAGACAGCAAAATCCCATGCCTACTTGAGAACAATCTTTGGATATCTTTTTCTTGGTAAAAGTCATGTATTCTATATGAATAGACTATAGAATAAAACATTCAATTTAATTTTTATCAGTTATCAAATTCAGGATATCTCTTTTCAATTGTAGATTTTTAAGAGGGTAGTAACGTGTATGATATTTTAGAAAAAAAAAAGTATTTAATCAGGAGTGACGGCCATGAAATTGGATCCTGTGTTGGTAGTCACAACTCCACCTACAGCACCCCTTTACCACACAAGTGTCAAAACAGGATCACAGTCTATGTGGAACCGAAGAGTGCAGATGTATTAGAATCTGAAATCTTTCTCAAGGATATGAGGTGATTAGTAGAACTTTATTTACAAGTTAAGATATTTTAACATGAACTTTTTAAAAAATGGAATTGAAAGATCTAGAGGAAGAGGTAAGTTTCTATATGACTATTAAGTGTACAGAAGAGAAATTAGGTTTGACTTTGACACTGAGTTTAAGTTTTACTGTGTTTTTGTTACGGGGAAATCTTTTAGATTTTTAAACAATTTCATTTATTCTTTTGTCCCTAATTTATGTTTTTAGTATTTGGAATGGTGATTATTGAAAAATTGGAAAATGGCACTGTACCTGCCTTAGGGTGGGCAAAAGGATTTAAAAAATGTTTTAGGTTATAAATAAGTTCTGAGAGCTGAAAATGTTTCTAGAGTTTTCTGGAAATGTTCAGACATTAAGAATTTTTTTTTATCAATGCTCTAATTGATACGTACATTGTTCTAAGATTCTCTGAAATTTTAAACATAAAATTTTGGTTATGCTTCTGTTTTGACCTTAATAGGCTATTCACATAATTTAATTTCAAAACACTATCCAACATATCAGAAGGTTGTGTAATACCTTAAAAATGGAGAATTATTAAGCAATTTCTGCTGCGTTCTGATACTGATAGTTCCTGAAACTCCTCAGGCTGATGTGGCAAATGAGAGCCCTTTGAATTCCAAACAACTAGGCCCCATTTTGGTCCTGAAAATCACTTGCTGTGAACTTGGGCTTTTTTTTTTTTTTTTTTTAAATTCTTTTTGGCACAATTGTTCTGTTGCTGCCAGCTTACATCAGAGAAATCTCCTATGGACTTAAGATTTTGTCCAACTATTAATTTCTCTTGGGTGATTTGTTTAGGAAGAAGCATCTGCTGCTTCTTTTCGTGTCGCTTTGCTAAGGGCTTGTAGGAGGCCGAGTTGGTGGAGGATTATTATTGCTGGCAAGGCCGACTTAGGGGTTAACCTTTACACCTCTGTCAGCTGAAGGTCTCCCACGCACAAACCCAGCCCTCCGTACTCTATTCAAAAAATAGACCCTAAAAATAGGGTCCTAAATTTAGACCGCAGGATGCTACTTTTAGCTCCCCTTCGCAGGGGAGAACACCAGGCGCTCAGCCAGAATCCGGAGGGGCTTGCTCTACCGTGTGGGTAACTAGGAGCTCCTGGAATTAAGCCAGGGGGGCCTAGCAAGCGCCCAGGTAGTGCAGGTGTGAGTAACGCCCTGGAAGCCGAGGGGACCGGGTGGGTGCTCTCCTGCGTGGGAGAGGTTAAACATTGCCCAGACCACAGCTGACCCGCGACGCCTTCCTGTCCAAAGTCCAAAGTCCGGACGCGGTTGGCAGGACGCAGGGGCACGGGCCCTGCAGGCCTTTTTTTGACGGGAATGAAGGCGGCGGCCAGTTCCGTGGGCCGACAGCGTCCCCAGGGGTACGAGACGCAGAAGCAGCCAGGGCTTCAGGGCGGGTGCAGACAGGGTCTCGGGCAGGCTGCGAGACGCGAGCGCTGGGGGTGGGCGCTCGGCCCGGCGGCCGCCCTTGGGTCGAGAGGCCGCGCCAGGCTCCCCCGCGGGGCTGCACGCCTGGCGGCCTCCGGGAGAAGCCACGCCGCTGCGTCGGCCACGGCCCTGTGCCGGGGCCCTACTCCCCCGGGCTGTGTGGCCCACCCCACAGCGCACGGCTCGAGGCACAATTCCAGCGTCTCGGGCTCAAGCCCCTCCACCTCCAAAGTGCTTGGCTTGGCCCAGGGGCGCGCCGGCCCCTTTAAGAACGCGAGGCAAGGACACGTCGCGCGAAGAGGGAGGGGAGACTTACCGCGTCCCCGCGTCCCCGCCTCCCCGCCGCGGCCGGGCCGCAACCAAATTGAGGGGTGACGGGCGGTGAGGAGAGGGCAGGTCGCGGGCTCGCGAGGGGCGGGATTGGACCTTCGGATCTTCAGGACCTCGAGCACAACGAGGGGCAGGCTCCCTGGGGGGCAGCATTGGCCCCCTGAGGGCTGTCGGCGCCGATCCTCCCGCAGCCCCCCCGCAGCCGGCGCCGCAGTGGTCCGCTCCGTTGCCGGGTGCAGGTTTGGGTTCCGGACCGAACGCGGTGTGTTGGCTGCCGCTTGCTGGGGCTCCGCCAGGCCCCGGCCGCGGCCACTTGGGTTGGGGCAGCCTTGGCGCCATGGAGGGGCCCAGGACTGCCCCTCAGTCGTACGTGGGGCTGGCTTTGGAGGAGCTGCGCAGGGTGAGTTCAGGCGCGGTCGGGCTCCTCGGCCCCGGGTCGCAGGCGCCTCCTGGGGGAGGAAGCCGCCGACTTTGGCGGTGCGGTCCGGGCTGTGGTGGGCACAGGTGCTGAAGCGAGTCGCCCCCCGCCGAGGGGCGCCGGCCCGTGTCCCAGGCAGGAGCCAGGTTCCTGGGCCGCGTGGATGGTGTTTGGTGTGTGTGGTACAGGGGGACCTGGAGATCCGGAAGGTGAGGACAGAATTTGCCTCAGCGGGATTTTGCAAGGGTGTGTTAGGCGCGTTCGGATTCCTACAGCGAATGGGCTCTGCGGTCCTGCTACTCAGTTGGCTTGGGGGTCAGTGGCACGTGGTTCTCCCAAGTGTGGGAAACTTGAAAGGACTGATCCTCTGAAATGCATTCCTTTGAGTGATGGGACTGCTCGTTCCGTCTAAGCGTGCACGGGGACTTGGGATTGTAATTCTGCATTTTCTTCTACTCAGGAGTGCCCTTTTGAGATACTTTACCTAAGTGAGATTGTTCCTCGCTTCTTTCTCTATGTTCAGGTAAAAGGTCGTGCTGATGCAAAATCTGGAGATACTGAGCTCCCAGTGCTCAAAGTGTTTTTAGTTTTTTTTTTTTTTAAGGTCAGTTTATAACAGGTTGCATGGATTTTTCTCTCCTGAGTGTTTTTGGTGTCTTTGTTGACATGTGTAGGTAGGGCCATTTATATCTTGTGTTTTAAACTACTTGCATTAAAAATCTAAAAAGTCTTTTAAAATATTGGGGCTGTTATGATTTTTTTTGTTGTTGTTGTTACCTAAATTAAAAAGGACTGTTGTCATGGTATTCTGTTGTTCAACCAAGTGTGTCTAGTGATTGTGTGTGTGTGTGTGTGTATGACAATTCTCTGGAGAACCTAAATGAACTGAGTTTGGGCTCCTAGTATCATGCTGTCTGTTAAGGGAGAGGAGACAAAAAAAAAAAAAAAAACAGTACAAAGTAGAAACTGATTAATTGCTTACCAGAGTGTACGCAAAAAGTGCTAGGGAAATTGAGGAGTGGGAGAGATTACATTTTCTTGAGTATTTAGGAAAACAGAATAGCTTAAGCAGAGGGGACATAAAGAGCATTGTGTGTGCGTGGAACTCGGAACTGTTTTTCTAGAATACAAAGTGGGCTCAGGGAATGATGTGCAGAGATGCTTGCTGGAGACGTAAGTAGATTCCAGTTGATGTAGGTGCTGGAGAGCATTCGAAGAATTTCAGTGTTACTAGATTTTTGGTTTAACTAACTAGCTTCCTGATAGTAGCGCGTAGGTTAGATGTAAGGAAAACAGAACTAGAAATGGTGTAGGGGAGAGATGACAGAGTAGTCAAGTAGCGGTAAAGAAGAGGGTACTGAATGAGAAAAAATATTTAGTGGTTAAGAGCAAAAATGGGTAGGATTTTGCTGATTGGATGTGAAGGATGAGAGAGAGAAGGAATCTAGAATGACTTCCAGGTTTCTGGCTTTGGCAACTTATTCACTGAGATAAGGTGGAACAAGGGATGATTTCAGACTGTAACATATTTCCTGTTCATCACTAAAAACAATAATCAGAACTTAGTTTTTATACGACTGTGAATGGAGAGACACATGGAGAGGGGTGGCCTAGCCAGATTTTGCAGAATTTTTTCTGTAAATGTATCTTCATATGGATGGTTTCTTTGCTAAAATACACTTGTGTTTACCACAGGGGCCTGGGGGCTAGAATGGCACAACACTGTTCTTTAAATGTTTAAAAAAAAGTATTTTTTTTTAAAGATTATTAATTTATTCATTAGAGACACACAGAGGGAGAGACCTAGACAGAGGGAGAAGCAGGTTGCCTGTGGGGAGCCCAATGTGGGACTCGAATCCAGGACCCCAGGATCATGACCTGAGCCAAAGGCAAACACTCAACCACTGACCTACCCGTGCATTCCAAGATTAATTTTTTTTTATTAAACTATAATTCACATAACATGAGATTCATCCTTTTTTAGTGTCCAATTCGGTGATTTTTCTTTGGATAGTCACCTTATAGTTTAGCCATCACAATTCCAGAACATTTCCATCACCCCAGAAAGAAACCCTGTACTTATTAGCAGTTATTCCCAATTTTTCCCCCTCCATCCTGTGACAATTACTAATTTACTTTCTGTCTCTATGAATTTGTCAGTTCTGGATATTTCATGTAAATGGAATCATGTAATATGTAGCTATTTGTCTATGGCTTCTTTTACTTAGCATGCTTTCAAGATTCATCTCAAGTAATAGTATTTCATTCTTTTTTATGACTGAAAAATATTCCATGTGAAGGGAATACCACATTTTGGGTATCCATTCATAGTTCATGGACATTTGCATTGTTTTCACTTTTTTGCCTATTACGATTAATACTGCCAAGGACATACATGTATAAATTTTTTGTGAATGTTTTCAGTTCGCTTGGGTATATTCCTAGGAGTAGAATTACTGGTTCATATTTATCATATGCTTAACTTTTTGAGGAGCTGCCAAATTGTTTTTCACAGAGGCTGCAGCATTTTACATTCCCACTGGCAATTTTAAGAGGGTTCTTATTTTCCAAATCCTCTCCCAACACTTTTTTTTTTTTTAAAAGATTTTATGTATTTGTTTGACAGAGAAAGCACAAGATAGAGGGTGAGGTAGAAGTAGGCTCCCTGCTGAGCAAGGAGCCTGATGTGCAGCTTGATCTCTTTGAAGTATGAAGATCTTAAATTTTGATGAAAACTAATTTTTTTTTGGTTGTTTGTGCTTTTGGTGTCATATCTAAGAAACCATTGCTTAAAATAAGGCCATAAAGTTTTCGTACAGCTGTGATTCCTTTTAAGAGTTTATCTCTTACATTAGAGTCTGTGATTCATTTTGAGTTAATTTTAATTTTTTTTAAACATTTTATTTATTCATGAGAGAGACAGAGAGAGAGAGGCTAAGACATAGGCAGAAGGAGAAGCAGGCTCTCTGCAGGGAACCCAGGACCCAGGACCCTGGGATCATGCCCTGAGCTGAAGGCAGACACTGAACCACTGAGCCACCTAGGTGCCCCTTTAATTAATTTTTATATATGATATGAGTATGGCTCCAGATTCATTCATTCCTTTGCATGTAGATACCTGCTTGTCCCAGTAACATTTGTTGAAAAAACTGTTCTTTGTTCATTTGTTTTGGTATTGCTGTTCAAAATCAATTGACCATAAATTTATTTCTAGATAGTTATTTTTATTCTATTGATATGCCTATCCTTAAGCCATTACTAAACTATCTTAATTGTGATAGCTTTGTAGTAAACTTTGAGATTGGGAAGTATGAGTGGTCCTTCCTCCCTCCCTCCCTTCCTTCCTTCCTTCCTTCCTTCCTTCCTTCCTTCCTCCCTTCCTTCCTCCCTTCCTCCCTTTATGGCCATACAACTATAGAGAAGAAAATGCTATACCTTGCATTTTTCCATGAATTTTAGGAACTGCCTGTCCATTTTTGCAAAAGAGACAGTTGGAATATTGATAGGGATTGCATTGATTCTGTAGATCACTTTGGGGGAATATTGCCATCTTGACAATATTAAGTCTTACAGTCTATCAACTTGGGACATCTTTCCATTTGTTTAGAACTTAAATTTCTTTCAACAGTGTTTTGTAGTTTTCAGAGTGTACGGTTTGCAAACTTACTTTGTTAAACTTATTTCTAAGTCTTTTATTATTTTTATGCTATTGTAAATGGAATTGTTTTTTCTTTCTTTTCTTTTCTTTTCTTTCTTTTCTTTTCTTTTCTTTTCTTTTCTTTTCTTTTCTTTTCTTTTCTTTTCTTTTCTTTTCTTTTCTTTTCTTTTTTCTTCTTCAGAGAGAAAGCAAGTGGGATTGGCAGAGGGAGAGAGAGAGAATCTTAAGCAGGTGCCATGCCCAGTGTGGAGCCTGATGTGGGGCTCGATCTCATGACCCTGAGATCAAGACCCTGAGATAAAGACCTGAGCCCAGATCAAGAGTCGGGTGCTTAACTGACTGAGCCATCCAGGAAAATGTTTTCTTAATTTCATTTTCATATTAGTCATTGCTATTGTATAGAAATAGGACTCATTTTTTTTCTGCATCGATTATATTCTGCAACTTCGCTGAGCTTGTTTATTAGCTCTAATAGTTTCTTATTTAGAATTCTTATTTTAGAATTTTAGGCTTACTTAAGCTTTTCTCTTTATAAGATTATGTCACCTTCAAATGGAGATAGTTTTGTTTTTTCCTTTCCAATTTAGGTGCCTTTTATTTTTTTCTTACCTAATTGCCCTGGCCAGAACCTCAAGTACAATGTTGAATGAATATGGAGAGAATGGATATCCTTATCTTGTTCCTGATTTTAAGGTGAAAGCTTTCAGTCTTTCATCATTAAGTAAAATGTTAACTATTGGTTTTTCATAGATGCCCCTTATCAGGTTGAGAAAGTTCCCTTCTGTCTTAGTTTATTGAATGTTTATCATAAAGGATGTTTGGTTTTGTTAAGTATAATTCTTTTTATATGCTGCTAGATTTGGTTTGCTGGTATTTGGTTGAGGATTTTTGCATTTATATATATGTTTGGTTTTCTTTTCTTGTAATATTTGTTTGGCTGTCATATCAGGGTAATACTGGCCTCATAGAATGAATTAGGAAGAGAAGAGTTCCCTCTTCTTTTATTTTTTTCGGCATAGTTTGAGAATGATTGGCATTAATTCTTCTGTAAACCTTCAGTAGAATTTACTGTGAATCCATCTGGTCCTGGGCTTTTCGGTGTTGAAAGTTTTTTTAAAATACAGATTTCTTATGAATTGGTAACTGGGGTAATGTAGGGAGAGGCAGAAATCAGAATAGGGGGGTATTTTTTTTTTTTAGAAGAGGTATAATAAAAAAAGAGGTATAATCAGGTTTATTTAATACAGGTTAATGATCTATAGATAGCAATTTGGAAGGTGTACTTATATGGATCATTGTTATAAAACAGACTTTGGAGAGGAGAATAGACATTAAAGGGTGTTTTTCTAGGTAGAAAGGGCCTAAAAAGAGAAGATTTGTCATACGGGTTTTGGGTTGAACCCTAGAAAGAATCAAACCTGATTAGACTTCAGATTTTTCTTAAAAGTGCATTTTTCTTTTTTTCCCCTACCGTTCTCCTGTGACTGAGTAATCTTGGACCAGGTAACAAAAGAATAACCCCATTGAGTGAGGATGAATAATAAACTGACCCAGGGAAAGATGAAATATAGGAGCAACTATAAAAGCCTTAAGCGTTTTTATGCCAAAGACCTGCTAGGGAGAGAAGTAGTATAGAAGGACCATGGTTACAGGATCATGGCTTTTAAAGGAGGATTAATAGAAATAGTTACCTTTACTGAGTACCTGCCCTGCATGTTCAAACAGCATTATTCCCAAGACAGATAAGAAAAGGGAACCACAGAAGTAGGAGAGAGGTATTCAGATTCCAAAATGCTTCATCAGTGGTTTTCAGACTTTTTTTTTTTTAACGCTTTTACGCTGCAGATCTGTTTTTTCCCCCCACTGTGGAGAAATCTTAAATGGAATCCATATACTCTACACATAAAACCTAAACTGGTTGATATCAGTCTTAGAGCACCTGAACTCAGATTCTTTCTTTGGCCTTCTCTCCTCTTACTGTCAGAAGTTGAGGCATATTTGTAGAACTATAGTTTGGAAATCACTGCATTTTATCATAGTGCTATTTTTCATCACTTGGTAAATGAAAATTGCCAGAAAAATAGACTGTAACACCTTCTGTTTGGTAGCTGGCAGCCCATTTCATGAAAAGGGTGTTAATAGTGTTTACATAATAACCTTGTACTTATGCTTGTGTCTTAGTTTGTGGGGGCTGCTATAATACAAACATTACAGACTGGGTGTCTTAAACAAGTAACATTGTTCTCAGTTCTGGAGGCTGAGGCCAAGATCAAGGCACTGCAGATCCTGTGTCTGGTGAGGACCCCTTCCTGGTTCATTCATCTCACTATAACCTCACATGGTGGAAAGGTCCAGGGAACTTTGTGTGGCCTCTTTTAAAATACCATCACACTGGGTATTAGGTTGCAACATGTGTATAGCAGTTTGTAATCAACACTTTCTATCAAACATACATTTTTGAGAAGTTAATTTTCTATCAAACATACATTTTTGAGAAGTTAATTTTCTTTGTCTTGAAGGTTGTTGCAGTGTTGCCTGAAGATATGAGACCAGATACCAATCCCTATGGTTTCCCATGGGAACTGGTGATATGTGCAGGTGTTGTTGGATTTTTTGCTGTTCTCTTGTTTTTGTGGAGAAGTTTTCAGTCGGTAAGTAACTGATACTAAGAATATTCATCTGTCTACAACGTGTACCTTTTAAGCTATTCATGTTGATTACATGTATTGCCAATGTCCCAGTGTAAAACATCTCTTCATCTTCCTTAAGATGTTTTCTGATGAACAGAAATTCTTGGAAAATTTTGCTTTCAATATTTTAGTTCTTGATCCATCTTGAATACAATTTTTTTTTTCTGGCATGGAGTAAGGATTCAGCGTAATTTTAACCCCAAGATATAACTGTTTTCCTACCCATCTGCCATGCATATTAGAGTTCCATATTAGAGTTCCACATGTATGTAGATATTTTCTTTATTCTGTTCCATTGTTTATTGTTGAAAGCAGATACATGTATATCATTCTGTATCCATTAATTAGGTCAGGTTTGCTAATGACTGATTTTTGTTCATGTATTCTATTGTTGCCCCCCTTTTTTTTGTTTTTTCATCTATTCAGGAGGATTTGCCTGAATTTCACTCTCATGATAAATTTATCAGTTTCTTTTTGTAGTTCTGTCAATTCTTGCTTTACATATTTTGAGCTTATTAGGTAGATACCTGTTTAGAATTGCTACTCTTCTTGGTGGATTGAACCTTGTATCAATATCTGGTAACCCTCTTTAAGTTTGTGATGCTTTTGACTTATAATTTCTTTTATCTCTTATTATAGCCATATCAACTTTCTTTTGGGTGGTATTTGATAGGTGTTTTTCCATCTTCTATTTTTTAGCCTTTCTATGGTCTTCTACTTAATGTGTATCCTATGGAAATTTCTTTAATATTTAATCTGAAAATCTGTTTTTCTTTTCACTACTGAGTAGTTTGTAGTTGTCTACATATATTATGATTATTGATGTATTTGGACCAATTTTTTTCAGCTTAGTTTATCTTTTTATTTTTATTTAAAGATTTTATTTATGTATGTATGTATGTATGTATTTATTTATTTATTTATTTACAAGAGACCCATAAGAGAGACAGAGACATAGGCAAAGAGAGAAACAAGCTTAATGCAGGGAGCCTGATATGGCACTCAATCCCAGGACCCTGGATCACGCCCTGAGCTGAAGGCAAACACTCAACTGCTCAACCACCCAGGCATCCCTAATTTGATATTCTTGTATACTATGTCTAGGTTTGATCTTTTTTTTTCTTCTTTTTTAGAATTATCTGGAATCTTTTAATGAGGTGTTTTATATTTTTTTATTTCTAGGAGATATCTTCTGCATTTTATGTTTTTTCTTTTTCCTTTTGGGACTATGTTTTTAGATGCTATCCCTTCTACTTCTGCCTTCCATATCTCTTAACTTGTTTTTCAGTTTTTTTTTGGTTTCCTATTACCTTTTTAGCTAGTTCCTCAATGTGAAGATTCAATTCACTTAATCCTCCTCAATACTGATTCTACTATAACTTGACTTTAAAACTTTTTAAAAACTATAAAAATTTTTATCCCTGTTCATCTTCTATAGATGATATAAGTCCCCATTTTAGTCTCCTAAGCCTACTCTCCTTTACAAATGGATTTTTTCCTTAATTTTTTGAGAGAGAGAGATGAAAGAAGAAAAAAAGATTTTGTGGTCAGTTTAGATCCATGGATCAGTGGTAACATTTCTCAAACTTAATTTTGGATGTTATCGCTGGGAGAGATGATAACAAGGACTTCTCGAAATAGTTTGTTTTGGGGTCAAATATATTTGGAGTACAATGGGATAAGCGAAATAGAACAGATGTCTTTAAGGAAGAGTTATTTCAGGGTCTTTAATGTGATAATATAACACATAGTGTGGCTCTTCAATAGAGAGACTTTACTATGTAGCATTTTTCCCATTGTACAGACAACACTTTCAGTTAATGTATATTCATACTAAGGAAATAAGAAACCAGTTATTTTTCACTTGGTAGTAGAAGTTAAATAAATTAGATTTACTTGAATATATATTTGTTTTAATGTAAATTTTGTTAAAAATTTGTTTCAGGTTAGAAGCCGGCTTTATGTAGGTAAGCTCTTTTTTCTATTCTAGATCTCATCATTATTGTTTATAATTTTGAAGCCTAAAGCTATTTATACATGATAATGTGAACTTTCTTTTCAGGAAGAGAGAACAAGCTTGCTGTAGAACTTTCTAGACAAATTGATGAAAAATGTAAACTACTTGAAAAATTTAGCCTTATTCAAAAAGAGGTAAGATATTTTTAAAAATATTAGTATTCATGTTAAGAGTCAGAGGACTTTATACTTTTCAATGCCAATATTTCAGTGTAAGTTTATTAATGCTTTGTTTGCAAAGTGTGAGAGTTCAGTTGCTGTTCATATTACTAACCTTATTAATTTTAACCATTATGGTAGGTGTATAATGGTGTCTCATTGTGGTTTCATTCTGTATTTCCCTGACTAATGAGGTTAAGCAGTCTTTTATGTATTTGTTGGTCATTTGGATATCATTTTTGTGAAGCTGCCTGCTCGAGGTTTTTTTTTTTTTTTTTTTTTTTTAATATTTGAAAAGGTGTGGTTTTTTCCTTTTTGATAGTAGAATATTTTCTATATATGAACATGAGCCCTTTGTCAGCAATATGTACTGCAAATATTTTCCCCCACTGTGTGATTTGATTTGCCTTTTTATTTCAGATGGTAAGCTGAAGTTAATTTTAACTTAGTTTAATTCATCAGTCTTATCTTTATGACTGCTTTTTGTTTCTTATTTAAGAATTTTTGTCTACTCAAGGATATGAAGATATTCTTCTGTGCTACTTTGAGAAACTTTGTTTTACCTTTCTCATTTAGTCTTTGTAAAAAGTTTTCTAGGACTGCCATAACAAAATACCACAGACCAGCTGGCTTGCCCAACAGAAATTAGTTTTTTCACAGTTCTGGAGGCTAGAAGTCTAAGATCAAAGTGTTGGCAAGTTTGGTTTCTTATGAGGCTCCTCTCCTTAGCCTGCATGTGGCTGCCTTCTTGCCGTTACATGGTGTTACCTCTGTGCAGGTGTCTTTCTCTGTGTCTATCTTTTCCTTTCATATAGGGACACCAGTCAGATTAGATTAGGGGTATCCTAAAGATCTCATTTTAACTTAATCACCTCTTTAAAGGGCCTGTCTCCAGATACAGTCACATTGTGAGGTATTGGGGCTTCAACATATAAATTTTGGGGAATACAGATTAACTCAAATGTAATTTCTTTCATTCGTCTGGAATTGAATCTCTGGTGGTATGATTTGGAAGTCAAGATTCAATGTTTTTCATACGGATATTGAATTAGCCTGTACTGTTTATTAAAAGACCATCTTTTCCTTTGTTTTGTAGTCATCTTAGATCAAGTGGCCATATATATCTTAGTCTGATTCTATAATCTGTTCTAGTGGTCTTTTTTTTTTTTTTTTTAAATTCTTGTGCCAGTATCATGCTGTTTTAGTCTACTGTATTTTTATAACAATTCTTGATAGCTGCAGCATAAACCTCCATGTTTGTTCTTAAAGATTGTCTTGGTGATCTTGGCACTTTGCTATTCCATATATATTTTAAATCAATCATCAGTTTACACACGTAGCATGTTAGAGATTTGATTCGGATTGCATTGCATATATAGGTCAATTTGGAGAGAACTTACAGTTTTACAATGTTGTGTTTTTATCTATGGACTCTAGTATATCCCTCAATTTATGCCTTTATAAAATTCTCTCACTATTGTATACATTTTTCTGTTGAGGTCTTTAACATCTTTTCTTAGATTTATTCTCTGGTATCTGATGGTTATTGAAACTATTCTAAATAGTAAGGTTCATCCATGTTTTGTATAGATTTGCCTATTCTGGACATTTCACTTACGTGGAATCATATAATATGTGGTTCTTTGTGACTGGCTTTTTTCACTTACATTATGTTTTCAAGGTTTATCCATGTTGTAGCATGTATCAGTACTTTGTTTTTTGCCAAATAATGTTCTGTGCCAAAATTTAAATATCTCTTTGTCAGTTTGGTTATCCTCTTTTTTGGGTGCTATCAATGATGCTGCTGTAACATTCAAGTACAAGTTTTGTGTGAGTGTATGTTTTATTTATTTATTTATTTATTTATTTATTTATTTATTTATTTATTTATGATAGTCACACAGAGAGAGAGAGAGAGAGAGGCGCAGAGATACAGGCAGAGGGAGAAGCAGGCTCCATGCACTGGGAGCCTGACGTGGGATTCGATCCCGGGTCTCCAGGATCGCGCCCTGGGCCAAAGGCAGGCGCCAAACCGCTGCGCCACCCAGGGATCCCAGTGAGTGTATGTTTTTAATTTTGGGGGATATATATCTATAAATGCAGTTGCTGGATCTATATTCAACTTTTTGAGGAACTGCCAGATTCTTTTCCATAGTGGCTATACCCATGGACATTCCTACCAGATGTTTGTGAATGTTCTAGTTTCTCCACATCCTTGCTGTCCTCGTGAGTGTGAAGAGGTATCTCACTGTAGTTTTAATTTGCATTTCTCTGATGGTTAATTGTGTTGAGGATTTATCTTTTCATGTGCCCATTGGGCATTTATTTATCTTCTCTTGAGAAATGTCTTCTCAGTTCCTTTGCCTATTTTTAAATTGGGTTATTCATCTTTTTATTATTGAGTTGTAACTTTATATATTATAGATATGAGCTTCTTATCACATGTGTGAATTGTAAGTATTTTCTTTCATTTCTGTGCATTGTCTCCTTACTTTCTTGGTAGTGTCTTTGAAGCATAAAAGTTTTTAATTTTAAAAAATATTTTATATATTTATTTGAGAGAGAGAGCTCGAGTAGTGTGGACGGGCAGAGGGAGAGGGAGAAGCAGATTCCCTGCTTAGCAGGGAGGCTGATATGGGCCTGGATATGGGGCTTGATCCCAGGGCCCTGAGATCATGACTTGAGCCGAAGGCAGACCATTTAACTGCTGAACCACCCAGGCGCCCCTAAAAGTTAATTTTGAAAATGCTTGGTTTATTTATCTACTTTTTCTTTTGTTGGTTATACTTTTGGTTTCATATCCAAGAAACCATTGCTTAAAACAAGCTCACAAAGATTTACACCTGTATTTCTTTCTAAACGTTTTATGGGATTAGATCTTATGTTTAGGTCTTTGATCTGTTTTGAATTAGTTTTTTGTGAATTGTGTGAGGTAGGAATGGGTTCAACTTCATTCTCTGGGATGTAGATATCCAGTTTTTGCTAGCACCATTTGCTAAAAGGACTTTTCCTTCCCCATTGAGCTGTCATGGCACTGTTGTCAAAAATCAGTTGACTGTAATTGTGAAGGTTCATTTGTGGATTCTCAACTCTGTTTCATTGATCTGTTATGTCTGTCTGTATGCCAGTTCCAAACTGTCTTGATCACTGTAGGTTTGTAATAAGGTTTGAAATTATAAATCTGTGAATAGATGAGCTGGAATTTTTTTTAAGAGATTTTATTTTTTGGGCTCCTATGTGATATAGCTGGTTGAGTGTCTGATTCCATTTTGGCTCAGGTTGTGATCTCAGGGTCGTAGGATCAAGCCCTGCATTGGGTTCCATGTTGAGGTTGGAGTCTGCTCGGACTCTCTCTCCCTCCGTCCCCAAAATAAAGAAGTAAATCTTTAAAAAAAGATATTTAAGTAATCTCTACATCCAACATGGGGTTTGAACCAACACCACGAAATCAAGAGTCCTATGCCCCTCTGACTAAGCCAGCCAGGCACCCCAGATTAGCTGTAATTTTGATAGGGTTTATGTTGAATCTATAGATCAATTTAGGGAGTAATGCTATCTTAACATTAAGTCTCTGATCTATGAACATGAGATGTCTTTCCATTTACTTGGGTCTTCTCTATTTCAATAATGTTTTGTAGTTTTCAGAGAATAAGGTTTGGGGCACTTGGCTTGGTCAATTGGTAATGCGTGCTAGCTACCCTTGATGTCAGAGTTGTAAGTTTGAGCCCCAGGCTGAGTGTAGACATTACGTAGAAATAAAACTTAAACAAAAGAAACAGAATATAATGCTTGCTCTTTTTCTGTGTTAACTTTACTCCTACATATTTTATTCTTTTTGTTGCTATTGCAAATGAATTTCATTTTTTATTTGCTCATTGCTGAACTAGTGTTTATTCTCTTGTATTTTTCTAAACATTGTGGAACCTTTAGTGAGGTATCTATCCTTTTATTCCTGATACTGGTTGGTTGTCCATTTCTCTTTGTCCTTTATCAGCCTTGGCAGTGGTTTATCAATTTTTTTAATGCCTTCAAAGAACAATCTTTTGGCTTGGTTGAGTCTTTTTACTTTGTTTTCTATTTACTTTATTCTTTTTTTCCACTTTTTTTTTGGTCACTTCCTGGGGTATGTACTCAAATAATTGAACTTTAATCCTTCTTTTGTAATTTGTGCATTTCAAGCTATAATTTGCTCTGGCTTTCATTAAAGCATCTACCCAGTATGGTTATGTCATGCTTTCCTGATCATTCAGTATAAAATATTTAAAAATTTTTATTGTGATGTCTTATTTTTATTTTATTTTATTTTTTTAAAAAGATTTTGTTTATTTATTCATGACAGACACAGAGAAAGAGACAGAGAGGCAGAGACACAGGCAGAAGGAGAAGCAGGCTCCCTGTAGGGAGCCGGATGTGGGACTCCATCCCGGTTCTCCAGGATCACACCCTGGGCTGAAGGCGGCACTAAACTGCTGGGCCACGGGGGCTGCCTGATGTCTTCTTTAAACACTAGTTATTTGGTAGGGTACTTACTAATTTCCTAATAAATAGAGATTTCCTAATAATTTATTTTTATTTATTTTTAGTCTAATTTGGCCTAATTCTGTTTATTTATTTTTATTTTTTTAAAAGATTTTTATTTATTAATTCATGAGAGACACACAGAGAGAAAGAGGCAGAGACACAGGCAGAGGGAGAAGCAGGATCCATTCAGGGAACCCAATGCGGGACTCAATCCTGGCTCTCCAGGATCACACCCTGGGCCAAAAGCGGTGCTAAACTGCTGAACCCCTCGGGCTGCCCATAATTCTGTTTAATTCACAGTATGCTCTCTGTGATTTCAGTCCCTTGTTGTTTGTTGGACTTAATTTATGGCTTGGCATAGGATTGGTATTGGTAACTGTTTCATGTTTGACAGAAATACATACATTCTTTACCCTTATGTCTATTTTACTTACTATTTTACTTACTTAGTTTTTTGGTATATAAATATAAAAATTAAGTCATTTCTTACTTTTTAAATTCATGGTATCTATTGGTTGTTGAGAGAAGTATGTTTCCCATTTTGATTGTGCATTTGCTTTTCTCTTAATTTTGTCAATTTTATGTATACTGAGGCTATGTTAGATGAATACACATTTAGAATTGTTTTATCTTCCTGGTTAGTTGGAGCTTTTTATCATTATGAAATACCCCTGTTTATCTTTAGGAATTTTTGATTTTCATTTGTTAAGCATTTGCATGATAGATCTTTTCCCATTATTTTACTTTGGTTTATATAGTTTTGTGTTGTCTCTTTTAAAAATAGTATATAGTTTTGCTTTTTTAAATCAGTCTAAAAAAATCTTTGTATTTAATGGACTATTATTTCATTTGGAGTCAATGTAATTTTTCATTATTAGAGCTTAAATCTACTATCTTAAGTATTTCTATTTGACACCTAATCTGTGTTCTTTTTTCTCTTCCCTCTTGTTTTCCTTTTTATTAAAATAGTTTATTTTTCCTTACTTCAGTATTTTCTATATCAGTGGGTTTGTTACTTAGGGATTATTTTATATTCTTTCAATGGTTATCTTAGAGATTCCGATATATATCCTTAATTTATTAATATCTAATATAAGTTAGTGCTGTTACTACTTACTGGATTATATAAAGACCTTAGAATACTTTAATTCCACTTCCCCTTTTTTGTCCATGTCCTATGATACATATTTGGATTTTTTATATTTCTTTAAACCTCCAAATCATTTTATTACTATTTGAAATAGTGACCATTTATTTGGATTTGTCCACATGTTTATTATTTCCATTGCTGTTTATTCTTTCCTTCATTTCAGCTTCCATTTGGGATGATTTTTCTTACTTCTGAATACCCTAATCTTTTCCTTTTTTAAAAAAAATATTTTATTTTATTTAAAAATATTTATTTGAGAGAGAGAGAGAGAGCGAGCATGCACAAGCAGGGGCAGAGAGAGAGGGAGAAACAGACTCCCTGCCAAGCAGGTACCCAACACAGGGCTTGATCCCAGACCTGGGGATCATGACCTGACTTGAGGGAGGACACTTAACCCACTGAGCCACCCAGGTGCCCTACGCTAATCTTTCCTTTTGTGAAGTACACTGGTGATAAATCCTCCCAGTTTTTATTTGTCTGATAGTGTATAATATACGTTTTGTATAATTCTGTTTCTAGAATTCTAAGTTGGCAATTATTTTCTTTGAACACTTTGAACATTTCATTCTACTTCTTTTGTTACCTGCTACATTGTCAGAGTCAGCTATAAGTTTTATTTAATTTTGGTATCAATTGATGGTATTATATCTTTTAGGTTTTTTTTCCTCTTCCATTTTAAAAATTGAGGTATAATTTTCGTATAGTTAAATGGACATTTTAAGTGTATTTTGGCGAATGTATTCACCTGTGTATTTACCATTCCCATTAAGATGGACCATTCCCATCAACATTTTTATCATGCTTTTTTTTTTTTTTAAGATTTTAGTTACTTATTCATGAGAGACACAGAGAGAGGCAGAGACATAGGCAGAGGGAGAAGCAGGCTTCCTGTGGGGAGCCCAACGTAGGAGTTGATCCCAGGACCCCAGGATGATGACCCGAGCTGAAGGCAGATGCTCAACCACTGAGCCACCCAGGTGTCCCTCGTGCTCATTTTCAGTCTCCAACCCTTATTAACAATCACTGTTTTTATTCTAGCACCATAAATTAGTTTTTTCTGTTACAGAGTTTGTATAAATGAAATCATAGTCCTTTGTGTTTCCTTTATCCAAATAATATTATATTTGAAATTAACTATGTTGTTGGATATATTAGTAATTCTTTTTTTAAAGCTAAGTTAATTTGTATTGTATCAATATATCACAATATGTTTTCCATGGTCCTTTTAATATGTTATTTCCAGCTTTTAGCTTTTGTGAATAAAGTTATCTTTCTACCAGGTGTGTGTGTGTGTGTGTGTGTGTGTGTGTGTGTGTGTGTATGTGTATGTATTTGTGGGCATGTGTTTTTATTTCTCTTTAGTAAATACCTAGAATTGGTGGGTTATAGGGTAGGTACAGTTTAGTTTTATAAGAAAACTTTACTCTCTAGCTACTTTATGATTTTTATCCTTGTCTTTGATATTCAGCAGTATTATTAGTTGTCTAGGTACAATTTCTTCTGTTTATTGTTCACGGAATTCATGATACTTCTAAAAATGTGGTTTAATAACTTTCATTTGTTTTGGAACACTCTTGACTATTACTTTGTTTCAATTATATTTTGCCTCTTTTTTTCTTCTTCTGGGACTCTACTTGTATTTCAACTTTTTACTATATCTTATGTATCTCTTATGTGTTTTTTTTTATTATTTTGCTCACACTTCATGTGGATATTTTCTTCTGAGGTAGTTTTCATTTTACTAATTGTCTTCATCTATGTGTAATGTTTTACACTATCTATTGAGATATTAATTTCACTTATTACCTTTTTCAGTTCTATGGTTTCATTGCGGCCCTTTTCATAGTTGTTTTTCTCTGGCTTAATAGTTCGCCTTTTAAGTTCCTTTTACATATTGACCTTATTTTAATGTCTGAAAATTCTTTTTTTTTTTTTTAAGATTTATTTATTTGAGGAGGAGAAAGAGACACAGTGGGGAGGGGCAGAGGCAAAAGAAGAGAGAGAATCTTGAGCAGACTCAATGCTGAGTGCAGAGCCCTGGGCGGGGCTCAGTTGTAGGACTTTGAGATCTGGACCTAAGAGTCGGGCTTAATGGGCTGTGCCACCCAGGTGCCTCCTAACAGGAAACTTTATTGTTTGCATCCTTCAAGAGTCCGTTTCTTTTGCTCAGTTTTTCTTCTGGTGGTGCTTAGTCAAATCTTGTTTCCATCAATGCCAGGTTGTATAAGAGAAAAATTTGAAGTTGTGGATGATGTTAGCTTTCTTTAGTGAGGACTTACTGTTAATTCTCATAGTCAGCTAGTCTGAGACATCAGAAATCATAGATTACTTTAATTAAAAGTTAAAATATTTGGAAATTTGACCTTATTTCAAGGGATTGGTCTGTTTCTGGTTTAGACTTTCTTATAAGGTAGCGAGTGTAGATTGGTATTAGTTTCTCAGTTTCTTGGCCTATCCTTCTCTGCTTTTGGACGGGGAGAAGGAAACGTCAAACGCTGAACTTGCTTCTCTGAGGGTTCCTTCTTCTATCACAGATTCTCACTATATGGATAGCTCTCTGAATCCTTCACACATACCTATTTTTTGAAGTGTTTTGTCCATCTCTTCTTGTTCTAGTGAGAAGGATGGTCTGAATAGCTTAATCTTCCATATAATCACTTTTTTTTTTTAAAAAAAAAGCACTGATGAGATAAATGCAGTTTGCCAAATCTTACAGCATTGTATGTTTCATTTTCCTTATTTTGCATGTTTAAAGATCTTATATTGCCTACTTGCTTTCTTTTTTGTATGATTTGAATTACAAATGAAAATTTCTGATGGCCTGTTTGTGTTTGATTTCTCTTTAATGAATGGGCAGAGTTGAGATAGTTCTCTTAGTCTTAAGGGTGAAGTGCCACCATTTGTTGCCCATGTTAGGAGGCTGTGGTATGTTAGCTGGCCTGGCTCTATTATAGTGCTCATATTTGAAGAACTTGAAGCTCAGCAAATCGAAGTAAATCAGACATACATGTGGAAGTGGATTTTGTCAGCTTCTTCATATAAATTTGGAATAAAATTTGTAGAGTTTTTCCTTACAGTGTTGCTTTCTTTCAGTATGAAGACTTAGAATCATCTTTAAAGGATGCCAGTTTTGAGAAGGAGTCAACAGAAGCACAGAGTTTGGAGGTAAAAACAAGTAATTCATATAATTATAAAAGCTTGGGGAAAGATTCTTGCTAAATAACATAAACTTTAAGAACAGTGTTCTCCTCAAAACCATTTTAAAGGAAATGTCAAAGAGCATTTCTAGATGTTAAAGGTTAAAGAAAAATTAATTATAAGAAATGGAACATTAGGTAGCATAAAATATTTAAAAAATGTGAGCTCTCCTTCCTAACTTGTTTCAAGTGAGGCATATTTAGTTGACTGGAATCTAGGGCCATATAGAAGCTCTTGATTTTTCATTCTTGGGAATGAAATATATTAAGGTAACCGTTCCTTTTTTCCATTCAGTTTGCTCTAGAAAGGAAAAATAGGATTCATTTTCATAAATTTAGGAATAGATGGCAGCAATAAATTATGTAAATTGTGGCAGTACTTACCTTTACTTCATCCCCATTGTATCAGGAGCTGACTAGAATTAGACCAAAGATTTACATTGTAAGCAGTGATGTGCTGGTAAATATTTAATAGCTGGCTCTCTAGAGAGTAGGAGTCCTTATTTGTAGCATTTGCTTGGTTTTGTTGTGTAAATACTCCCAATTTCAAGTTACCAACGTGATGTCACTGAATGTAGGCTTTGGAAGAGATGTATAGTCTGCTGTCCTGTGCCAGGTATGATTTAGCTAGGAGTAAGAAGGAAAATAATAAAAATTTGTCATTTAGCGAATCTACAACAGATTAGGGTAAATGATAAGCATGCCCTGTTACTGTTTAGAGATAGAAATGTTGTCAGTAGCATACTGTAGAAGTCCACTGTAGAAGACAGTGGACTTTGTTCTTTTGGTGTACTGTTCAGACAATACAGCTTGATTGTTATTAGTCACTGATATCTGTAACCATCAGAAAGTCTATGTATAGAACACTGGATGATAACTACCTGGAATTAAAATAAAAACTTAAAAAAATCTATAGATTATGTTTCAGAATTTCTTAGTAGAATCCGAAGGAAGTTATAAATTGAATTCCAAATGAAGCAAATTTCTTAAACTTTCTTTCTTCATTTGTTACCTACTAAAATCCTTAAGAACTTGGTGAAATTGTTTTATTTACTGACCTTCTGTTTTATCTCCTGTTCCAGTAGTAACTTATTAGTTTGATTAAAAAAGAAAGAATTGTGGAAGGCATTTAGTCTAATGGAAGAGTAAAAACTGGACAGCGAAGACATTTATTCAAGTTTGGTAGTATTGTGGATAAAATAAAACCAGTTTATTCTTAAGGCATTGAATTTATAGGATCTAGCAGTAAAGTTTAAATGAACATTTTGGAAATTTTTCTCTGGTTTTTATAATTAAAAAAACATGTAATGTTTATTTTTGAGATTGGTAAACCTATTAACTATATATGATATAGTTAAAAAATTTGATGGTTGAATCAGTAGATAAAATCAAAACAGTAGAATAATTTTGATTCAAGTGAGGGAATTCATGTAATCAAATAACCAAAGTTGGAGAAATACTTATAAATAAGTTTTTTTTTTTTTTTTTTTAAATTTTGGTCTCCATTAAATTCTGTGAATCTCTTGGTTTTTTTTTTTTTTAACAAGTTTGTTGAAGGATCACAAATATCAGAGGTATGTTTATTACAGTATTTAAAATCCATTTGGAATAATTCAGTGACTAATCATTTAAAATTTAAAGAATCCCAGAAAATAATTCAATGCAGAACATTATTATGAAGTGATCTTGGTTATTTTTTGAGTTTATTTTTTATTATATCTTTAATTATATTAAATCAGACTTATTTCTCATTTTTTCCTTTATAATGCTCTAGAGCAGAGGTTGGCAAACTATAATCTGGGTTCTCTCTCTCTCTCTTTTAAAATTTTTAAAATTTGAGTATAGTTGACATAAATGTTACATTAGTTTCAGGTATACAACATAGTGATTCAACATCTCTATACTTTTTGCTGTGCTCACCACAAGTAGCTACCATCTGTCACTATACAATGTTATTACAGTCTCATTGACTATATTTCTTATGCTTATTCCCATGATTCATTCATTCCATAATTGGAAGCCTGATATCCCACTCTCCTGCACCCATTTTGCCCATCCCCTCACCATCTTTCATCTGGTAACTATCAGTTTATTCTCTGAATTTATAGGTCTGATTCTGCTTTTTGTCTATTTTGTCTTTTAGATTCCACATATGAGTAAAACCATTTGGCATTTGTCAGTCTGACTTATTTCACTTAGGTCCCTCTAGGTCCATCCATGTTGTCACAAATGGCAAGATCTCATCATTTCTTATGGCTATGTAATATTCCATTGTGTGTGTATATACCACATCTTTATTCATTTAGCTATTGTAAATAATGCTGCAATAAACATAGGGGTGTATTTATCTTTTTGAATTAGTGTTTTTGTTTTTGTTTTTGAATAAATACTAAGTAGTGGAATTATTGGATCATATAGTATTTCTACTGTTTTCCACAGTGGCTGTACTAATTTACATTCCCAGCAACAATGCCCAAGGGTTCCTTTTTCTCCACATCCTTGCCAACATTTGTTATTTCTTGTCCTTTTGATTTTAGCCATTTTGACAGATGTGAGACAATACCTCATTGTGATTTTGATTTGCATTTCCCTGATGATTGATGAGTGATGTTAAAGATCTTTTCATGTGTCTGTTGGCTATCTATATGTCTTCTTTGGAAAAATGTCTGTTCAGGTCCTCTGCCCAGTTTTAATCAGATTGTTTGGTTTTCCACCTGTTTTTGTAAATAAAATTTTACTGGGACACAGCCATGCTCATTCATTTACATGTGTTTGCATTCTTACTGCATAGGCATAGTTGGGACAGGGACTACATGGCCTGTAAGCCTAAAATACTTACTTTATTTAAATCTTACAATTTAAGGTTTTTTTATAGAAAAGTTTGCTGACCCCTGCTAGCATTACTTTTATTTAATGTTATAACAGTGAACAAATATGTAAACAAAATTTTATTGATTTACAATATATGTGTTTGATTATATTTGATTTATCATAACCTAAAAAGTCCTATGTCTATCTTATAAAGTTGGCTTCCTCTTTTTTAGGCAGTCTATGAAAAGCTGAACAAGTCTAAATCTGATCTTGAGGATGAAATACTTTTTTTGGAAAACCAGTTAAAAGAAGAGAAATCTAAGCACTCTGAACAAGATGAATTGGTAAGGTTTTTGTGTTTGAGGAGACTATAGGAAAAGGAAAGTTACTAGATTTTAAAAAATTAATATGTGGAGGTCAGGGCACCTGGGTGGCTCTGTTGGTTACATGTTTGACTCTTGATCTCAGCTCAGATCTTGATCTCAGGGTTGAGTTTAAGCCCTCTGTTGGGCTCCGTGCTGGGCATGGAGCCTACTTAAAAAAAAAAAAAAGGGATCAGTTAAAGTATTATATGCACTCTAAAAAATACAGAAGGCTGTTAAGTACAGAGTAAAATTTTTGAGATCCACTAGCTTTTTTATTTGTTAGAGGTTACCGTGTTAAGTTTCTTGCTTATCTTGTAGAGATTTTCTGCATGCACTATTAAGTAGCTCACGTAAGTAGAGTTGAATAACCACATACATAGTGGTTTTTTTTATTACTTAAAATTTATTTTGAAAACATTTTAACTTTGTCATTTATTTTAAAATCTGTAAGGAAGATATTGATGTATGGAATTATTTAGTAAGATATGATATCAGTGAACTTATCTTGAGCCTATATAATTTAAGTGTTATATTAAAGATGAGATGAAATACTATTGTTGTCCAACTTTCATATAAAATCCCTTTAAGCATATGGCTGAGAGGTTTTCTTAATTTGAGTCCTGATTTTTTTGAGTAGATACATTAGGTTAACACTGTATCTAAGGTATGTGGCATCTTAGGAACTGGGAAAATTTAGTAAAGAAATACTTGTTTATTGATTGATGCTGTCTTTTCAGATGGTGGATATTTCAAAAAGGATACAGTCCCTAGAAGATGAATCAAAATCTCTTAAATCACAAGTAGCTGAAGTAAGTTGAATTAGTTTAGGTCTGTTGCGTTGGAAAATCATTTTAATTTTACTGTTTTATGATTAAAGAAGAAGGTATAATATTACAATTTGAGGTATTGGGGTTTTAAATATAGTTCTTTTGTAGAAGGTACTTCAGGAAAGTTCATTTTTTTTATTGGACAGATATTTATTGAACTCTTGGTGTATAATGGTCGCTGTAGAAGGTGCTTGGCACTTAACATTAGTAGACAAAATAGACTGGAAAGCTCTCATCTAATTTAAATTCTAGAGAGGCCTGATAATAAAAAGTTCACAAATTTTGCTACACAGTACATAAAAGATTAGAAGTGGTTAAATCCTTGGTCCAAGGCCACATGACAAGTTGTGGCAGATTTATGACTGGACCCTGATGCTAGACTAGTCTTTTTTCTGCTACCCCACACTGCCTTTTCTATTCATATTGGCATATTTTTGTCTTTAATTCCATGTTTTAGGGACTATTTGTAAAAAGCTGTTGTATTAATTCTTATAAGCTTGATATGTTGTTTTACTTAGGCCAAAATGACCTTCAAAATATTTCAAATGAATGAAGAACGACTTAAGATAGCTATAAAAGATGCTTTGAATGAAAATTCCCAACTTCAGGAAAGCCGGAAACAGGTTTGTACTCTAGAGAGAGGACTTTTATTAAATTAAATCAAATTTAATTAATTAAAAAAAGATTTTAAAAATTTATTTGAGAGAAAGTGAGCATGAGTAGGGAGGGTGGAGAGGCAGAGGGAGAGGCAGAAGCAGACTCCCTGCTGAGCAGGGAGCCTGACTTGGGGCTCCAGCTAGGACCCTGGGACCACAACCTGAGCCGAAGGCAGAAGCTTAATGGTCTGAGCCTCCCAGGCACCCCTATAGGGACTTTTAAACTGTAAATATATAATTATAAATGTTCTAGACACACTCATGACTGACCCATGCTAGGAGCAAGATTAGATTCTTTCTGGAAAGCAGGAGAGTAGGGCAATGTGCTGTGTCTCTTTTGTATAGAGTATAAAAGTGTATACTCCTGGCATCTTTTTCCTCCAGTAGTGAAAGTAACCCAGGGCAAATTTTATTTATTTATTTATTTATAAATTTATTTTTTATTGGTCAAATTTTATTTATTTATTTATTTATTTATTTATTTATTTATTTATTTATAAATTTATTTTTTATTGGTGTTCAATTTACCAACATACAGAATAACACCCAGTGCTCATCCTGTCAAGTGCCCCCCTCAGTGCCTGTCACCCATTCACCCCCACCCCCTGCCCTCCTCCCCTTCCACCACCCCTAGTTCGTTTCCCAGAGTTAGGGGTCTTTATGTTCTGTCTCCCTTTCTGATATTTCCCACACATTTCTTCTCCCTTCCCTTATATTCCCTTTCACTATTATTTATATTCCCCAAATGAATGAGAACAGAGCTCTGGGTTTGGGGCCTAAAGCTAGAACTATTTCTGGTGGTAGATCAAATGAGGATTTAGCTTTTACCCTCTTCCTTCTTCATATATATAGACACTCTCCTCACACATCTAAATATATTTCCTGGCCCACAATGCTAATACAGTTAAAATTTTTCCATGGGAAAATTTTTCATTGATTACATTATTTACAGTTTTTTAGTTTTTAAAATTTTTTTTTAATTTTTAAAAAATTTTAAAAGATTTTATTTATTTATTTGACAGAGAGAGAGAGAGAGAGCCAAAGAGCATAAGTTGGGGGAAATGACAGAGGCAGAGGGAGAGGGAGAAGCAGGCTCCCCGCTGAGCAGGGACTCCACCCCCCATCCCCCCATTGTGGCTCCATCCCATGGCCCTGAGATCATGACCTGAGCCGAAGGCAGACGCTTAACCAACTGTGCCACCCGGCTATCCCTAGATTTTCTTACTCTTTATACTTGTTTTCATCTAACTCCTTTTGAATCACTAAGGTTCTTGAAATAAAATATTCTATATTCAGTAATGCCATGTTCTAATACTTCTTATGACTGCATGCTGGGTATCCAATTTCTTTTTTTTTTTTATTTTAAAGATTTTATTTATTCATGAGAGACATAGAGAGGCAGAGACATAGGCAGAGGGAGAAGCAGGCTCCCTGTGGGAAGCCCAGTGTGGGACTGGATCCCAGGACCCTGGGTTCATGCCCTGAGCCAAGGCAGATGCTCAACCACTGAGCCACCCAGGCATCCCTGGGAGTGCAATTTAGTAACTCACTAATCCCCTAATCCCCAAATTCAAATTTTTTTCTTCAGTCTTCATTTGGTTTTAATCTGTTGGTGTCCTCTTAGTTCTCCTATACATTCATAGAAAAAAATTTAGTTTTCTTGTGCTAGGAAATATGCTAATGAAGCCTTAGTTTTACAGAGAAATCCAGTAATTACTATTTGACAGAACTGAATTTTCAAGATTTAATAAATTTGGACTTTTCTTTCATATTTCTATGGGCCATTTCTTTGTGACTTGCTTGCTCATTCTTTTTTTCCCCCTGTTTTTCTTATTGACTTGTAAGAGCTTTTTGCATGTTAAAGTTATTAATCTTTTGTTGTGTGTAAGAGTTCCTTTCTAGTTATTTGTTTTTAGATTTTGTGTTATTTTTTGATTTGTGAAGCTTTTAAGTTATGTAGTCAAGCCTGTGTTTTTATAACAACCGTTACCTTTTGTTCATGTCCAAAAAATCTTTCCTATAAAAGTATATATAGTAAAAGATTGCTTATGTAGAATATTCCAAGGAAGTTCAGTTATCTTAACTATAAAACAGCACATGATTAAAAAAATTTTTTTTAGTACAAGTAAGGTGTGGCATGTTATATAGGACTTAAGGGATGGTAAGTAAGACCTTCCCTTCTTCCCTCCTTACATCCCTCCCTACTTCCTTCCCAGCAATACATTGTGTTGTATAATATCTATTAATGATACATCTAAATAGATAAATAAATTCAACTACATGTAAGTATGAAAAAGAATGATTTGCTTTTTTTGGTGGGGTTTGATTTTTAGCTTTTACAAGAAGCTGAAGAATGGAAAGAACAAGTGAATCAACTTAATAAACAGAAAATAACATTTGAAGACTCCAAAGTATATGCAGAACAAGTTCTGTATGATAAAGAAAATCAGATCAAGGTAAGTGGCTCTGCTGATTTTAGTGACTGAGTCTGCTAGAATTTTGTACTAATTCTGATATTTGACAATTTTTGTCTTTAGCAGCTTTTATTTTTATAATTTATTTGGTCAAATTTGAGCATGTGTACTTTTTTGGCATTCATTTTAATTTGTACCAGGATTGTCATTCTTGCTCCTAAATGCTCCTTAAAGATTTAAAGATTTGTCACATATATTGTATAATAATATATATTAATTATATATCATATAACTTATATTGTGTTATATTAATTATATCATATTAAATTAATATCATTAATACTGATATTAAGACTACTACCATTTATTAATATCAGTATCAATGCTATATAATTAATATTAATCATATAAATATACAAGTATATATAATATATAAGTATAAATATGAATAATTAACATTAACACTAATAATGCTGATATTAATATTTATTAATATTACTAATATTAATGCTATGTATTAGTATATATTTTGTATATATATCAATATTCTATGTGTCTTTTTTCTCTTTTGCTCTGTATTTTAGCCTAGGTATTTAATGAAGAAAGAAAAAGAATAGCAGATTTTATCTTTGTCTTTAGACTGCCATCTTTATCTATTGATAAATTAGCAAGAATTTTAGGAATTGGTCAGATGAAGTTATATGTATCAGCTGGATATCTGTAATACCCAGATTAGCTGTTGTATGTACTTTCACGGAGATGAATACTTTTCAGAAAATAAGTCTTAATTGAAACTTGACTCTGATAGGAATATAATAATTGGTATTGTTAGAATTTGTTCACTTTTTCTTCCTCCTGGTTTGCCCCTTTCTTCCCCCTTTACTTGCCTGCTCTTTTAAATCTTATCCTTTCAAGCTGCAATTTGATACTCTGGTGTAAATATCAAGTAATAAGATGTAAAACTAACATTCTGTAATTATGTAGGTAAGTGGAGGTTGCCATCTTGAAACCTATATATTTATGTTCTTTACATTGTTACTAAATATGTTTTGAAGATTCCAGCTTTAGGAGTTGTATTTGTAATTTGGGATATTGTTTTATTTTTTTCCCCTAAACTTACTCTACTAAAGAACTTGGGATTCTTCCTAAACAGAACAAGAATGAGATGGTAATCTCAAGCTCAGTCAAAGTTGTTATCTATGTTGATTGATTTTTAAACTGTAACTACACATTCAGAAGTTGTAAATCAGCAAAAGGCATTACCTCTCTCTCTTTTTTCCCTTTTCTATTAAATGTCAAGTCTCTGACTGAACGCTTGATAAAGATGAAAGATTGGGCTGCTGTGCTGGGAGAAGACCTAACAAATGATGATAACTTGGAATTGGATATGAGTGAATCAGAAAATGGTATGCAGTAGGGTATTAAGTCATGATTCATCCTCTTTTGCTAAAAATGATGAATAGCTTTTGTATTTTTTTTTTAGTTCCTATATGCACCATGTTCTTTTTTTTTCAAGTTTTCTTTTTAAAATTTAAATGCAATTGATTAACATATAATGTATTATTATTTCAGAGGTATTAGTGATTTATCAGTCTTCTATAATCCTAGTGCTCCTTATATCACATGCCTTCATTAATGTCCATCACCCAATTACCCTACCCCCTGGCCCTCCAGCAACCCTCAGTTTGTTTCCTATGATTAAGAGTCTCTTAAGATTTGTCTCTCTCTCATTTCATCCTGTTTTATTTTTCCTTCTCTTCCCCTATGATCCTCTGTTTTATTTCTTAAATTCCACATATGAGTGAGATCATATGATAGTTGTCTTCCTCTAATTGACTTATTTTGCTTAGTATAATACCCTCTGTTCTATCCATGTCATTGCAAATAGCAAGATTTCATTCTTTTTGATGGCTAACTAGTATTCCATTGTGTGTGTGTGTGTGTGTGTGTGTGTGTGTACACACACACACATATGTCTTCTTTATCCATTCTTCTGTTGATGGAGATCTGGGCTCTTTCCATAGTTTGGCTCTTATGGACATTGTTGCTGTAAACATTGGGGTGCAGATGCCCCTTTGGATCAGTACATTTGTATCTTTGGGATAACTGCCTAGTAGTGCAATTCCTAGGTCATAGAGTAGCTCGATTTTCAACTTTTTGTGGAACCTCTGTTTTCCAGAGTGGCTCCATTAGCTTGCATTCCCACCAGCAGCATAAGAGGGTTCCCCGTTCTCTGCATCCTCTCCAACATCTGTCGTTTTCTGACTTGTGAATTTTAGGCATTTTGACTGGTGTGAAGTGGTATCTTCTTGTGGTTTTGATTTGTGTTTCCCTGACGCCCAGTAATGTCGAGCTTTTTTTCGTGTGTCGGACATTTGTAGGTCTTCTTTGGAGAAATGTCTGTTCGTGTCTTCTGCCTATTTCTTGATCGGATTATTTGTTTTTTGTGTGCACCATGTTTATACAATTTTGCTTTGGCACATTTTATCTGTCTCTAATAATCTGTCTCTCTCTCTTGCCATCCCTTATTGTTAAGCTTCAATTGTAATACTGCCTTTTCAGTAAATTTTTCTCCCTACTCCTCAGACAGACTTACAGCTTCTTTGTTCCATGTTCTTTTTATATATTGGACATCTTTGTTACAGCAGTTTTCATATTGCATCATAATCATTTCAATGCATGTTTTTCCCTGTCATGTCAACTAATCAGATGGATGAGTGGGTAGTTTACACAATGAGTGTTATATAGATGAATACCTTAGGATACTGTTTTTTGTTTGTTTTAGTTGGATGACTCAGTACTTTAGTCTTGGCCATTCCAAATTGTTATTACTTATTACCACTGCTGGTTGCAGTCTGGAAATTCAAGCAAGAGTTAGGTTCACTATAGCTTCTCACTGTGTTTTCAAACCAGTTCCTGTGACTTGAAAAAATAATTTTTTGTTGACATAATTACAGATTCATTGGAAATTCCAAAAAGAGTACAGACATGTTTTGTGTATCTTTTACTAGTTTCCCACGGTGGTAACTCTTCTGACTTTTTGTCCTCTTTTTTCTCCCTCTACTCCCTGCCTAATTAACAAATTTATTAAGGAGCAGAAGGTATGATTTTTTTAAAAAAATTTCTTTGGTGATAGTATTAATGCATTGGAAGAAAACTGTATTCCTAAAGTGAACACATTTGTTCTGTTTGTACTTTTTCACTTTTGCTTTATCTTGCAAGAAGCAATTCCTTTTGTAATGAGAAAATACATGCTTGGTTTCTAAAAAAAAATTTAAAAAAATAAAAAAAAATTTTTCATGTTATTTTAATTTGTAGTATAATTCCACTTATATTTTGTATGCTGAAAAATCCAATAGTTGACACTGGACTATATTTAGGTGAATACCAAATTCTTGTTATAAATTTGTTCTTGGAGTGAGTCGTGAAGAACCTAATTATGGTTCTTCCAATGCTTTATTGTTTAGCTTTTTGGGAGCATGTCCAAGCCATCCTGCCTCATATCAAATTCCTTATTGTAGCAGGAAAAGGGATAAGGCTCTAGTTGTGTGAACTACTAAAATCATTTGGATGTCTGTTGTGATGTGGCACTGTTTTCTCAATTTATTGTGTTTGTTTTTTTTTAAACTATAGATAATCAACCAAAAGGAGCTTTGAAGAAACTGGTTCATGCTGCTAAGGTTTGCATTACTATATAAATATAAAGAATATAGAGAAAGAAACAGGACTTGGATTAAACCTGTATGTCCTTAGGAATTATTTTAAAAGTCCATTTTATAGTTACCACCATAGAAGTGATCTGAATTTTCAGAAGTGATCAGAATTTATTAGTTGATTTTTTATAATAACTTTGGAAATTCATGTTGTTAAGTTTTAAAATTTATAATAAAAAATTTAAGATAATGCACTTTTGTTTTTGGATAAGGAATATTTTAAAACTAGTTTATTTTCTCTCATATTTTTGTCTTTGAGCGTTCTTCCTCTGGTCTCATTACCTGATCATTACCCCTTATCCTAATTTGAGAAGTGAATGCTAGGTTTATTTTCTTCCTGTTTATATCTTTTCCATTGTAGTAGTGGTATCTTGATCCTTACAGAACTATATGAAGTCTTGGTAATGTAGTTTGAAGGTTGCTTTAATTAAAACTTCTGTGTTTAAAGTAAATAGAATGAAAATAGCTACTTTTTAAGGATCAATCATTGATCTTCTCTGTCTCTGTTCTGACATTTACAACAACTGAGGAATGTTAACTTTTCAAGATGGAAGCTGCATTGTTAATGCATTCTAGATGATAATTTCATCAAAGTGATAAAAGAACTTAAAAAGGTTGGGATGGTATATTGAGAATTTTTTATTTTTCCTTTTTTTGGTATAACTGATTAATGTTGCTTTTTTTCCTTTTTCCATTCTCTGAAGTTAAATGCTTCTTTAAAAACCCTAGAAGGAGAAAGAAACCAAATTTACATTCATTTATCTGAAGTAGATAAGACAAAGGAGGAGCTTACAGGTAGGTTATCTACATCTCTTTATATAGAATGGTCCTGTTAATTGAATCACCTACGTAAAGATCCAATTTGATTTTTTAACTGTTATTTTTGTTTCTGATTTGTGAAAAATTAGCACTGAGGTTTTTGTTGTTGCTTGTAAAGCGGGATTATCAGTTTCCTCCATGTTCATATGAAATAAAAATAGTGCAGTTTTAAAACAACATGTAAAACCATACTTACCTTTTAATTTCAGTGTTATATGTGTGATACAGTTTTAGATGTTAAAAGGTAGCAAATTAAAACTGTTAACTTTTAAAAGATCATCCCTATAATTCAGTTTTGCCAGAGATGATATCCAATGTTAATGTCCTAAATGACTGTTCTTGGCAATGGCTTAATGCCTTGGTCAACAGATTACTTCTGATTTAGATTTAAAAATTTCTGTGGAAAGACAGGTATGCACATTGAAATTATTTAATGTTAGCATATTTCCTTTATTTTTTATTTATTTTTTTAAAGATTTTATTTATTTATTCATAGGGATGCAGAGAGATAGAGAGAGTAGCAGAGACACAGGCAGAGGGAGAAGCAGGCTCCATGCAGAGAGCCTGACGTGGGACTCCATCCAGGGTCTCCAGGATCATGCCCTGGGCTGCAGGTGGCGCTAAACCGCTGCGCCGCCGGGGCTGCCCAGCATATTTCCTTTAAACTTTCCTCTTGATATATATGATTAATTAATTATATACCTTTAGAATAATTAGTATGCAATTACATATAATTAATAAAATTTTAATGCTTGTTAGTATGACTTTGTGAATTTGAAACTGCCTTCTTTACACAAAGTAAGTTTTGCTTTGTAATAGATTTGTAATGGGGGCATCTGCCTGGCTTAGTCAGGTAGATCATGTGGCTCTTAATCTCAGGGTCTTGAGTGCAAACCCCACATTGGGTGTGGAGATTACTTAAAAGATCTGTGGTGGGGCAGCCCCATTGGCTCAGCGGTTTAGCACCACCTTCAGCCCAGGGCCTGATTCTGGAGACGCCGGATCGAGTCCCGCGTCGGGCTTCCTGCATGGAGCCTGCTTCTCCCTCTGCCTGTGTCTCTGCCTCCCTCTCTCCCTCTCTCTGTATCTCTCATTAATAAATAAATAAGAAAAAAAAAGATCTGTGGTGATGATTCATACCCATGTTTTGAGAGATGGCACTTCAATCTTAGAGGAGTTCAGAGGTGGAGTTATGATGTTGGAGGGAAATGAGGTTTTTAAAAACAATTGATGCACTAATTATCTAGTACTCATAATTACTTAGAATCGTTAATTTTTGTTTTATAGATAATTATTTTTGGTGTGTTAGCATTTGAAATCAGCTAAAACTGGTGTTTTTCTCTACAGTCTTGGTCTGG
The DNA here is from genome assembly GCF_048418805.1 of Vulpes vulpes. Classification (NCBI taxonomy): domain Eukaryota; kingdom Metazoa; phylum Chordata; class Mammalia; order Carnivora; family Canidae; genus Vulpes; species Vulpes vulpes. The sequence goes on from NC_132785.1 coordinate 78,615,948, forward strand.
ATTAAGCTAGGAAGATTATGTAGCGTTTCTTATCAGAAGATCCAAATTTCTGGCCTGATTTATAACATTATCTAAATTTTGCTTAAAAGGAGGGCTGGCTAGGGACACCTGGGTGGCTCAGTGGTTGAGTGTCTGCCTTTAGATCAGGGCATGATCCTGGGCTTCTGGGATTGAGTTCTGCCTAATTTTCTCCCGCTGCCCAAGTCTCTGACCCTCTGTGTCTCTCATGAATAAATAAATAAAATTAAAAAAAAAAAGGGTTGGCTTTTTTTAACGGTTAAGTATTAACCGTTAATTTTTTACTAGATAAAAATAGACATTGTTCATCATGTGGAAGCAGTTTCACAGGAAATGTTAAGCTAGAATATTTCTCTTCAGAACTCTCATCTCCATAACCTTGAGAATTTTATTATTTTTTGACTTCCTAACTGAGAATTAGATGCTGGAATTAGAATATTGAAGGTTTGGGAAATCTTGAGGTAATAAAAAAAATTATAACAATTTTTCTAGTTCTTTAAAATACTAAAAAGCATTTAGGTGAAAAACATCATAAATTTTCTGTTGTCAGAAAGAATTTAATTTATTAATAATTTATTATTTTTAGTAATTTTATATTTAATGTTCATCTCAAAATGTTTACTCCTTTAATTGTGATTTTTAAAAATTTTCTATAGAATGTATTAAAAATCTCCAGACTGAACAAGCATCTTTGCAGTCAGAAAATACACAATTTGAAAGCGAGACTCAAAAGCTTCAGCAGAAACTTAAAGTAATGACTGAATTGTATCAAGAAAATGAAATGACACTTCACAGGTAATAAAAATTATATTGTTAACTTCACTGTATGGCAAGTAAAATAGCTTAAAAATAGTGCATATTCAGCATATGCTATATGCAAAGTGCTCAATTTAGGATTGGGTAATATTTCTTCAGTTCATTTTTAAGGAAGTTATTTAATCTTGAAACACTTTTTTTTTTCTGAATCTGACCATTTTTCACTACTTCCCCTACAGTGACTCGCATCTAAACAAACAAACCATCATCAGTTTGTGTCTGGTTTATTGCAGTAGTCTCATTCATGTGTAGTCTCTTTCCATTCAACTTCCTGCACAGTTGGTTCCAGTGGTGTGATCCTTCTAAAACCTAAATTTTGGGTCTTGTCTTTGTCTTGTCTGCAAACTCAAGTGCCTTCATATAGTACTTAGAATTTAATCCAAAGCTCTTATATGACCTAAAGACTCTGTAAGATCTGACCTTCAGCTGCCTCTTTTTTTTTTTCCCTGATTATGCTTTTAATTTTAGCTTATTTTTCTTTTTCCTTTATTATCCTCCAGTGCACTGGCATTCTTGATGAGATTTTTAGCATACTAAGCACATCTGTACCTCAGGGCCTTCTACATTTGCTCTTTCTGCCTTGGATTTGTAGTTCCCTGTATAAGGTTAAATCCTTCATTTCATTTGAGTCTATGTTCAGATGTTGCTTCAAAGAATCCTTCCCTGGTTACCCTAACTAATATATTACCTGCAATTCCCTCTTCCCTTATCTTGCTTTATTTTTCTTATAGCCCTTATAGTCTTCTGATGAATGATTGTCTTTTTTTTTTTTTTTAATCTTCTCAACATTTAATGTAAACTCCCTGAATTACTTTGTTCTCTTTTCTTCTATATTTCTGGTGCCTAATGCTATGTCTGGCACATGGTACTTATTCAGTAAATATTTGTAGAATCTATAAATAAATATGTTTAGTACCTTTATATAATAGAGTGAAAGATTCTGTGCGTGTGTATATTGATGCCTAAATGCACAGATACACAGAAGGCTGTTAAGATACCTATCTGGAGACTCTAGATATTAAAATACCAGTATAGGACATACTTTTCATCATAAAAGGAAATAAAATATAACTTAATTAATGTAATTTCAAGCCCCTTTAATGAAAGTTATTACAATTGATATTCATCATTCATAGATTCTGTATTTACAAATTCACCTACTTGTGGAAACTTAACTTTTAACCCCAAACCAGTACTTACAGAGCTGTAGTGGTTATCTTAGGCACAGAATGGGAAAAAATGTGAATTGCCCAATGTGTGTGTTCCTGTTCTGCCTTTTTTTTTTTTTAATATTTTATTTATTTACTCATGAGAGAGAGAGAGAGAGAGAGAGAGAGAGAGAGAGGCAGAGACCCAGGCAGAGGGAGAAGCAGGCTCCATGCAGGGAGCCCAATGTGGGACCCGATCCCAGGACCCTGGGATCACACCCTGGCCCAAAGGCAGACACTCAACCGCTGAGCCACCCAGGCGTCCCCTGGTCTGCCTTCTTATTTCATTTCTCATTTTGTAAACAAGCATCCTTTTTGCAGTATATGTGGTGCCACGATTTTGGGCTTTTTTTGGTGATTTAGCTGTTTAAGATGGTCCCCAGCTATTGTGCTGAAATAGTGTGTAGTGTTCTTAAGTGCAAGAAGGCTGTGGAGTGTCTTATAGAGAAAGTGTACGTGTCAGATAAGCTTTGTTCAGACATGAGTTATGATGCTTTTGGCTGTGAGTTCATTATTAATAAACCAACAATATATGTTAAATAAGGTGTCTTTAAACCAAAACACATAAAACAGGGTTATGTATTGATTGGTGGATGAAAATACTGTGACCACAGCATGCAGAAACCTAACTCTATTTCCTTGAGAGCAATGGTTCAGTGTTTGCTAATTAGGATTTGTGGTGACTTTTAGAACATAACTGTTGGGAATGAGATGCTGTTTTATGTATTTGGAAACTGATAGAAAATACCAACATTACATTGCCTTCGGGTTGCTGGTGGATTTGTTAAGCTCTGTCATTGCAAGCTGTATACTGCAATCATTCTTTGGAGTCTATTCAAAAATTTAAAACTTGCTATTCATAATCAGTCTTTGGGCCACTGCTCAGGATATGAAAGAGAAGTAAACTTGATTAAATGGAAGAGCTACAGAATGGATACCTTATGGTTTTCCATTAGTAATTTTAGGAATGGATGACCCTTCATTTTAACTTAGGATGAGAGATATTGTGAGTAAAAATTGGACATGAAGAATTATTTTAGGTAAAAGGAATACTTTTGAGTGTATCTTTTTGAACTTGACAGATTGGTTGATTATAGAATTTTGATGAGGAATGTTTAAAATTTTTTTTCTTTGTAAGATTTTATTTATTTTGACAGAGAGAGAGAGAGAGAGAGAAAGAGCACAAGAAGGATGGGCAGCAGAGGGAGAGGGAGAAGCAGGCTCTCTGCTGAGCCCCAGTGTGGGCCTGGATCCCAGGACCCTGAAATCATGACCTGGGCTGAAAATAAAATTTAGATTCAGTAATTTTGATATTTTTCAGGATTAATGTATTATATATTACTAGCACTTTTCCAGATTTAATATTGGAGAGAAGTGAAATAGCATAACATAGAAGCTTGATATATTGCTTTATTATTAAAAAAATTATTTTCATTATTTTTGGAGAGGGGGAGGGACAGAAAGGGAAAAAGAATCATTTTTTTTTAAGATTTTTATTTTACTTATTTTTAGAGAGAGAGAGTGTGAGCAAGTGTGAGTGTGTTTATGGGGGTATAAAGGGAGAGGGAGAGAATCTTAAGCAGGTTCCATGCCCAGGGTGGAGCACAGTATAGGGCTCAGTCTCACAACCCTGAGATCATGACCTGAGCCATAATTGATACGTAACTGAGTGAACCACCCAGATGCCTCAATATGTTGTTTTAAATGTGTGACATGAGATGTGATTGTTTTTTAGTTAAATCATCAGACTACTTTTATAGTGCAATTTCCATCATTAACGAGCCTGGCCAAATTCAAGGGAAAGGTTCATAGACTTTAATTTCAGCAACAGAGATGTCAAAGAATTTCTGGTCATTTTTAATCTAGATTCTGTAAAAATACACCTCCTTCCATATCCAAGCCCATTATATTTTCATGCTTTTTCTGAAGAGATGACTTATTTTCTTCTAACACCTATGAAATGATTGACCTGGCAAATCCTTTCTTAGCAATTGGTAATGTAGTTTGTGGAATTTAAAACATTTAATCCTGCCCTGTAGAATTTCTTCAATAGTTTGTCATGTTCCTCCCCAAAGTTCATGAAGAAGGAGAGACTGAATCACATTTAGGACTCCAAATGTGTTTCCATGTGGTGTTTAATAAGTATTTCTTGAAGGACCAGTGTTGTTACTGATGGTATCATGTGAAACAACATGGGTAACATGGTATAATGGAGTCACTACTTGCTAGCTCTATGCCTAGCTTCACTTACTTAGTTTCTCTGTGCTTCCTTTCTCTTTTTGTAGAGCTGTTGTGATAATTAAATAGGGTTATAATACATGTAAAAATCTTAAGAACAATTTCTGATTCATACTAATGGCTCACTAAATTAGCTATTATTATTAAAAGAACTAGAAGTAGTAAGTAGGACTACTACTACTGCTTTTATTTACTTTGGGTTCTTTTTTTTTTTTAAAGATTCTTTTTTTTAAGGTTTTTATTTATTATTATTATTATTTTTTTTAAATTTATGATAGTCACAGAGAGAGAGAGAGAGAGAGAGAGAGAGAGAGAGAGAGGCAGAGACACAGGCAGAGGGAGAAGCAGGCTCCATGCACCGGGAGCCCGACGTGGGATTCGATCCCGGGTCTCCAGGATCGTGCCCTAGGCCAAAGGCAGGCGCTAAACCGCTGTGCCACCCAGGGATCCCCTAAAGATTTTATTTATTTATTCATCACAGAGAGAGAGAGAGAGAGAGAAAGAGAGAGAGAGAGAGGCAGAGACACAAGCAGAGGGAGAAGCAGGCTCCATGCAGGAAGCCTGATGTGGGACTTGATCCCGGTTCTCCAGGATCACACCCTGGGCTGAAGGCAGGCACTAAACCACTGAGCCACACAGGGATCCCCTACTTTGGGTTCTTTATAAGTTGTTTTTATTTTTGTTTGTTTTGTTTTTTGTTTTGTATATGTGTGTGAACCGTCCTGGAAGCCTGTTTACTATGTTAATGACTTAACCAATTTAAAAATTATTGAAATACAGTTCGTTAGTTGGTGCCTTCTTGTCTAATAGATGTAATGCTGCTTTACTTAAGAAGTCTTGATAAATAAAACATAGTAGGATAGTTTTTACTAATATTTACCTTTGGTCTTATTTTTATGATAATGTCTTACAGAAAACTCTTACAGTACTTGATGGGATGAGCACTGGGTGTTTATACTGTATGTTGGCAAATTGAATTTAAATAATTAAAAGAAAACTCTTAAAACTTTTCTAATATAGTGGTACTATATAAGACAAGGTGGTTTATAATTTCAGTTTATAATTTTAAGTTCCTTACCATAAATATTTATGCATGTACTTTTTTTCTTGCATGTGATGTTTTTAGTGGTATTATGCAAATTGTTTCATGGGAACCACTAGTGATATAATTAAAAGGATGTGATTGATTATCTTATGATACTGAAAAAACAACAACAAACTTTTTGTTTTAAGGAAATTAACAGTAGAGGAAAATTACCGATTAGAGAAAGAAGAGAAACTATCCAAAGCAGACGAGAAGATCAGTCATGCAGCTGAAGAGTTGGAGACCTATAGGTATTAAATGTATTTCTTTTTGAGGTTTGGGAGGGTATCCAAAAACCTAATACCAGAAAAAAATAATAAAGCAACCAAAAAAAAAAAAATAAACCCAACATATTTTTTTATTATTTTTCATTTGGATATCTTGCTCTTATGCAATTATACAGAAAATATAAAAAGGAAAAAATGTTTTCCTTTCAGTGTGTATGATTTTAAATCTCTCACATTAGTTGTATTTGAACATGGGAAATCCTGTTTTATGTTAATGAGAAGAAATTTTTGAATCGCCATTAATTTCAAGGTCTTTCCTCTCTGGTTCAATTGGGAAAGAATGTATATAATATTAAGGAATTCGAGAAGTAGGCCTCAAAAAGAAGAGTGAGCCACAGTCAAAGATCTGAAGAAGTGTTTATCTAGTTGTTTCCTTAGTTCACTTATTACTTCCATGGAAATAATAGAAAATATTGAGAAAATAAGGGGCAGGATTTAGCAATATCTCAAATAGTTGTGATATTTCATTTTATATTAGAAAGACTAAGCTTGGGTTTTATCCAAAAGAAGAAATTATCCTACCAGTCGTGTAAAGGTAGTAAGTATCATTTTATTTTACACAAATGGTTAATTTCCTAGAATTCTTTTATGGTTACAGACATCTGAATAAATCTCCCAAGTTCATGCTTTTAAAAATAAAAATAAACCAGTATACCATATAAATCCTTGCATGACCTTTGGTTTAGGTAAATCAGAGTAGTAGTACTCTTAAAGCACAGTTAATGTTAAATTATATCAGATAAAAATATACTCCTTTAGAACCTCTTAAAGGTGGTTAAATGTGTGGAGTTCTAGAGTTATTTTTTACATAAAGCACTCTAGATGCTTTAATTAATATTTTCATTAGACATAGTGTATTCTTTCATTTCTTAGTATATGTTAATCCTTGAATGATTATTCCTTATAGAAAGCGAGCCAAAGATCTTGAAGAAGAATTGGAGAGAACCATTCATTCTTATCAAGGGCAGGTATATGTGTGTGTGTGTGTGTGTGTGTGTGTTGTGTGTAAATTAAAACAATTATCGTTTGTTTGAATTGGTATCTCTATTTTGATGCAGGAGTATAGTTACTTGATAGTTGTACACCTCTCTTGAGTTTTTGCACGTGTCTGTGGGACATTTATAGGGAGCCAAAGTTCTGAAATAAGAGACTTTGTTTAAAATTACCATGTCTCCTGCTTCTTTAGGAATGTAGATTGAATAAATAAATAAACATATATCCACGTTGGGGTCTCATATTCACTCAGGCTAATTATCTCTTAGTTGGTAACTCATTGTAGTTGATTATTGCATAAAACAGAAATTTACTAGAAAAAAATTCATTGAGTTTTTAAGAATATACTAGAGTAGATCATGTGTATATGAAAATTTGCTTTAAAAATGTTACTCACTTTTCAGAGATGCTTGAGTTATTTTTGAGTTTATGAGTTGTGTACTAAGTTATATTGGTAGATGTGAAATTTTTTACTTAAGAAAATCAGTAGTATTTTAATGGATTTCTTTTTCAGATTATTTCCCATGAGAAAAAAGCACACGATAATTGGGTAAGTATTAACTTTTCTTTGTCAGATGGTTCTTTTTCCTTATTTATTTATAAAGATTTTATTTATTGATTAGAGAGAGAGCACAAGCAAGAGGAAGCAGGAGAGGGAGAGGCAGGTCTCCTGTGGAGCAGGGAGCCCAGTGTGGGGCTCAATCCTGGAACTCTCGGATTATGACCTGAGCCAAAGACAGATACTTAACCAACTGAGCCACCCAGGTGCCCCTTTCCTAATTTAAATGAGTAGTTTAAAAGGTACACTTTCACACTAAAAATTAAGGATAGTATTAAATAAGTTTCTTTTAATTTTACTGGTAGTGAAATTATGCTCTTTATGAAGTGAATACTTTGTTACAACACAGTTATTCACAAAAATCTGATTTTCCCTCTTTGCTTTTACTTTGCAAGGAGGTTATGCTCTCTCTGGGGGAGACGATGTAATGTTCATGGATTAATTGTTTGAGGGCCCTGGATTGACACTAATTATTTGTGGACAAATTACTTAAAATTACTGGGCTTGTTAACTCATCTGTAAAAACAACAGATTGAACTAAGTGATATTGAAAGCCTCTTCTAGTTGTAAAAGTTATACAATTCAGGTATCTGATTCTCAGTATTGAATTACTTGGTACACATCAGGAAAAAGTTCATCATGAAAAATGGCATGTGAGTGCTCCAGAGGGGAATTATATCAGGAAATGATAAGGATGCAGATTTCACTAATTGTAGGAAATATCCGTCTGACATGTAGAACTGTTATAACAGCTGGCCTTTGTAGGACTTGTCCCTAGGAGTCTTCAAGGGGAGACAGTTTGCCTACTGGGTGAACACGTGGATTCTAGAATCAGCCTAATCAGCCTGTTGTGATAGGTATTCTGGTTCCATCACCTGTAACGACAAAAAATATTGTTTTCTTACCTGTAAGGAAAGATGGATACATCAGTAGTACCTATTTCATAGAGTAATTATGATGAGTAAGTGAGATAACTAAAGTAAGGTTGTTAGCCAGGTACCTGACACATAGTAAGCACTCAGTACATGCTGTTATTACACTGTTACACTGAAGCTTGGGAGGTACTTCTTAGATGTGGATGTTTCTGGAGTGGAGTTCCAGCATGGGTTGAGAATTAGACATGTTGAATATCTAGGCTCTTTCCATTTCTCAGATTTCATGTTGAGGGCTCAAGTGAAGATTCGTTACTGAATTAAGCTGGGCTTGGAGATGAATTTAGTCTTTTTCACCACTCCTCACCACTTTCTGAATACTAAGATGCAGATTACTTTTTAAAGATGAGAAAAACTTAAAAAAAAAAAAGAGAAGAACTGATGTATGTTAATCTCTTGTGTTCTAGACAGTAGACTTAAAGGCATATTACTTACTCAATCCACAGAATAACTCTGTAAAATAGATATTATAATTCAAATTTTACAGATGAGAAAACAGCCCAAGATTACATGATCAAAGAGTGAAGAGTAGAGATTGAAATTCTGACCTTTTAGATTCTAAGTCCGAGCTTTTTCTGTTATTGTACATGACATTTCTTGTTTAGCAAATAAGACACTGACTTCATGTTAAAACATACAAAAAAAATACCTTTTATGTCTCAAAATGACCTTTTAAAAAAGATTTTATTTGAGGGGCATCTGGGTGACTCTGGTTGAGTGTCTGCCTTTGGCTCGGGTTGTGATCCCAGGGTCCTGGCATTGAGTCCCGCATCAGGCTCCCCGCAGGGAGCCTTCTTCTCACTTTCCCTATATCTCTGCCTCTCCTTGTGTGTCTTTCATGAATAAATAGATATAATCTTAAAAAAAAAGCTTTTGAGAGAGTGTGAGTGCATATATGAGCAGGGGGAGGGACAGAAGGAGAGGGAGAAGCAGACTCCCCACTGAGCAGGGAGCCAGATGCAGGGCTCAGTTGCAGGACCTTGGTATTATGATCTGGGCCAAAGCCATTTGCTTAACTGATTGAGCCACCAAGGTGCCCCTCAAAATGAAGATTTTTTGGGGGGGTTTCATAAAAATAAAGTATGCTTACTGAATAAAAAGTTCAGACTACATAGAAAAGATGTACAAAGAAGTAATCAGCAATATCACTTCTATACCTAAAAGAATATATTTAGACATAAATCACATATGATTTAAAAAGTGAAAACATACTATATATTATTACTGTTTTATATATTCTGCTTTCTTATTATATTACAGATTTTTTTAATGAATATTTTATAATTTATATAAACTTTTCCCATTTGATAAATGCTTCCTTTGTTTCCACTTTTTTACTGTTATAAATAATTTCATAGTTTCAGATTTTACTTTTTCCCTTGACCATTTTTTTTGCTCCATACCATTAGATTTAACCTTTTCTTCCTTTGAACTCACATAATACTTTGTTTCTATGTGTTCTGTGGCAAGTACTCTGGTCATTTATAATTGTCTTTACCACACATTTAAGCTTCTTAAGATAGGGACTATTTCTTTCTCCTTAACACCTGTACTTAATAGAATGCTTTTTTGCACATAAGTATTTAATATCTGAATACAATGTGGTCATTCATTGAAATTACAGTTTTACTTAACCTTTGAAGTATAAGCTTTTCAAAAGTCTGTAATCATTTAGCATCAGTGCATAAAAACAAATATATATCTTTCAATATCTTTCATATTGATACCACGAGAATCAGTGAAATTTGCTTTTGACTTACTCACTTTGCATTGTTTTGTGCCTTATAATTAAGAGTAAATATGTTATACTGTGTAGAAAACATTTAGAAGTAGTTTTGGTTCTGCACTGTTAAATGTTAAATGCATTGGTATTTTCTTAACTAAAATTGTTTTGGTGTAATATTCTGTTTTGTTACTATAAAACTGATTATATGGTTATATACTAGAAAATGATGTACACTTGGAATCTTTTTAATATTGCTAAAATATGGTTAAGCTGTGTTTGTGTGTGTAAATATTTAACATACTTTATTCTTAGGCCAGATAGTCTTAATGTGTAGTTCATAATTTTAAGTGAATACATTTGATAGTTCTTTTTATTTGTAAGAAGTTATGGTTATAGATTGAGTCATTGTGATACATTCATTTGCCCAAGTGGATTGTATTAGTTTGGCCAGGTCTGATGTTCCATAGACTACTGCTTCATAACTGGAGAGTTCACAGAATGATGGGAAACATGCAGTATTCCATACACTTTTAACTTTTGCCCACAAACTATTTAGATTGAATATTGTATGTTGTTGGCATTTATTGTAAGTTTTTTTTTTGTAACATACGTATCTGATTTTCTAATCTTTTTTTTTAAATAAAAATTTCATTAAACGCATATAAAAAAGACTATAGAAATAATGATTTTTACAGTGCTGTGCACTTAATAGACATGCTGCATGCTTTGAGCCTTTAAAAAAATGGCCTATACGGGGATGCTGTGAAACTGTTTTAGACCTTTATGGTTTCATAGAATTATAGTGATAACTCTCCAGAGATGGCTTTCTGGTATTTTAGCCAGCTTACCCAAGCCTAATGATTCTGAGTCTCCATTCCCATCAGCCTAAACCGGGTCCTCCTACATTGCTTTTTTTGTGGTATTTGGGTATTTACAGCACCAAATAGTGCTAATCCTTGACTTCACATCTAGATAACAGCATTCATTGGCAAGCACATGATCAAACTCCAGTCTTAAACTCATGTCATCTGGTTATAGGAAACTCATTCCTTTTTAAAAAATTCCCTAAATTAAAAAAAAAAAATTTTTTTAAGATTTTATTTATTCATGAGAGACAGAGAGAGAGAGAGGCAGAGACACAGGCCGAGGGAGAAGCAGGCTCCATGCAGGGAGCCTGATGTGGGACTTGATCCGGGACTCCAGGATCACGCCCTGGGCCAAAGACAGACGCTCAACCGCTGAGCCACCCAGGCGTCCCATTTAAAAATCTTTTACATTGAGTTTCTGAAATGGATACTTAGGTGATTGTAATGTTTATGAATACTTATCTTTTCATTTATGTTTGTGTTATTTTAAAAATGTATTTTCAAAAAAAACCGTATTATTTTCTTTAAGTTGGCAGCTCGGACTGCTGAAAGAAATCTTAATGATTTAAGGAAAGAAAATGCTCACAATAGACAAAAGTAAGTATCTTTTTGGGGATACTTTAAGACTTTGTTACTTTATTTTTAGTTATTATTTTATTATGTACTCTTTTATAGGGATAAACAACTGGCAGTGAATCTAGTGTACCTAGTTGTGAAATATTTATTAGCTTTACTATGAGTTACTAGATTTTTCATTTGGAACTCTTGTCTTAGAGAAGTTATTTTTTTATTTTATTTTTTTTAAGACTTTATTTATTTATTGAGAGAGAGAGAGAGAGAGAGAGACAGAGACACAGGCAGAGGGAGAAGCAGGCTCCATCCATGCAGCGTGGGACTCAATCCCTGGTCTCCAGGATCACACCCCGGGCTGCAGGCGGCGCTATACCACTGCGCCACTGGGGCTGCCCTTACAGAAGTTATTTTAGCAGAGTAAACTGTTCACATATTCTTCTGTAAAAAGCATAGCTTAATTTTTTTTTTTTTTTCTAAACCAGAGTAGGAAGAAGCTGATTATAAGGGATGGAAAGAGAAAAGACAAATTTCTGATGTAGCAATTCTCAGAGTACTAGCATCTTTTAGTAGATAAATGGGTAGAATAAATGTTTATTATTTCTCCCATTCTCTGGTTTTCTTGTATTGGGTGACATTGCCTTACAATAGTAAAATGAAAGGAAGAATCAAAGTTTATAATGTATAATTGAAGGGAAGAGTAATTTTCTAGGAGGATTGTGATAATCTTCCCAGGTCTTTAATTTCTTGCCAGAATGTACTATTAACATTATCTTCTATTAGTCTTTTTGCTTGTTTTCTACTCTGAAATTAAAACTATATGATTAAATGTTTTGTTTCAGATCCAATGATCAAAAACTAGAAATAAGATTGTTTTAAAAAGTCACATTTCTCAGATAAAAGGTTTAGGAGTAAAATAGTAGTATGAGTTCGCTGGATTCCTATTTTATGTTATGATTGGAATCGTGGGTAACATTGCAATGGAAAGCAGACATGACTCAGCTAAGAGCCCTGTATTTTAATCCTGGCACTTTCATTTTGAATAAATTATGTAAACTTTCAGTTCAATTTCCTTGGTTGTAAAATGATAGATTTGAGCTGGTTGACCTTGGAAGGCTCTGCTGTTTCTAAAATTTGGGTTCTGTGATAATAGTATTCATTGTAGTCTAGTTTTGAAAACGGAACAAAACAAAGCGATTTCAAACCTCAACGAAACTATCACTAGGCAGAAAAAAACATTACTCCAGAATAAGTAGTAGGGTGATGATGTTTTCGTCAGAATATTTACTTGTTTTGATTTCTTTTTAAAATTTTAATTCCAGTGTAGTTAGCACATAGTGTTATATTAGTTTCAGGTGTTCAATATAGTTATTCAACAATTTCATATCTTATCAGAATAATTTTAAAAGATCTATTTCTTCTATGTAGATATTGAGGTAGTAAAGAGTACCTTGCACTTGGTGGTGGCTTTTTTCTTGAAATGTGGGTTCTTTTCTTGGATGAGTAACTTAGAGATGTTTGTTCTTTATTTGCAGATTAACTGAAACAGAGTTTAAATTTGAACTTTTAGAAAAAGATCCTTATGCACTTGATGTTCCAAATACAGCATTTGGCAGAGGTAGTCTTTTTTTTTTAAACACTCATTTAAAATACATATATATGTATATATTGCACATACCTTTTATATTAGTGTAAATTAATACTACTATATATTATAAATATTTCAGATTTTGGAGCCAGGAGTCTAATCTGAGTTCTATCACAGTCTCTAAAGTTTCTGAGTTTTGTTTCCAGCAATAGTGTAAATAATTGCTGCCTCCATTTCTTAGTGGGCATTTGTAACATGACGTACATTTAGTACATTGAACTCCTTGAAAAAGCAAAGTGCCTGGCACATAGTAAGGTACTCAATAATTATTTTTGGGGAGAACAAATAAGAAGTACTTAAATGGAATAACATTGTGACTGTTAACATATCCACTATTATTGGAATTTGAATTATAAAAACAAGAATTACAACAGTTGACCTTAAATATTTAAAAGTATCAATAAAGGTGGGAAAACTTTAATAATCTGAGCTTTGATTGCTTTAATTACCTCCAGGAGAGGGCTAGTTCTTTGGAAGATATATTTAATATTTTCATCCACTCATTTGCGAGTTAGCATTTTTAATGATCTCATACTGTTCCAAATAGTTTAAATTTTTCAAAATAATTTTTGGTTGAATTGGAATTAAGCATCTAAGGCAGTGAAAGTAAACCTATCTTTATATAGGTGGAATCCCATTTTAATAACCATTTGAAGGTGTAAAAATCACTTTTGAGAGTGTAATTTCATAAAAATTAAAGTCAATTTTTACATTGAAAAATAGATTATTATTAATTTCAATAGTAGCAGAGTTTGGATTAGAGGGAATTAATTATACAGAAGGAATTCTCTTCTGAACCTAATGCAGAAGTTTCAGAAAGATTAAATAATGCTTTGATCTTTTGTTGTAACTGAATTTGACTATTATATAAGCTATATAATAAAATTTACATATTTTATAAGTATTATTTTGGTGGTATTTAAGTTTCTTGATGTTGATTTTTGATCTTTGGAAGCATCATTACTTGGGAGTGGTGAAGTTTGTAAAATGATCGGGCTCTCGGTTATATGGTTTATCAAATGATTTGATGAATAAGTGTATGTAAACTGAATTTTCAGTGTCATTGAATCAAAAGTAATTTCTGATGCTTCAGAGGATTTTGCATTTTTGCTTTTCAAAATCTGAGCTTTACTCAAATAATTCATAGCCCAATACAGGCTATCTGGTCCTAATTTAAGCTGAGCCCTTTGTATTACAATCGTCACCAGCTGAAATATCTGGAAGCATACTGCCATTAAAAGCAAAACCAAACAAACTTTATGGCCCCCAAATCCTCTTATACTGCTAAAATATCACCAGTATCCTTTGCTTAATATTAAGTATATTAGTTACCAAGAGGATAATATTTTTATTGACTATAGTATCCAATTGGTAGACAGAGTTGAAAAACACAGTGTTCCATATTTAATTCTGTCCTATATTAGCAAAACCCAAGGCATAATTAGTGTTCAGGGTGTGGATTAAACTTAAATTGGCAATAGGGTGACCTGATGGAAATTGTTGAAATGGGATTCTAATCTATAGTGTAGCTAATTGAAACTATGAATTTAAATATGCTGTTTTAATTATTCCAGAGCATTCCCCATATGGTCCCTCACCATTGGGTCGACCTTCATCTGAAACGAGAGCTTTTCTCTCCCCTCCAACTTTGTTGGAGGGTCCACTCAGACTCTCACCTTTGCTTCCAGGGGGAGGAGGAAGAGGTATATTGTTTAAACATCTTTTTTACTCTACATTTCTTCCTTATTTATATTTTTTCTCAACTTATCTTTAAAATGATCTTTAAAATAAATCTTTGGAAAATACAGGCATTCCTTGCACTTATTGTGGAGTACTTTTGTTTGGAAAAGGAGCTCTCTGATATCTAATTTTAATATATTTTTCTCTTAGAAACAGGGTTATAATAGGTTACATTTTGGTCAAACACTTGATGCGTATATCTTTAAATCATTTTGGCTTTTTAAGGACTATATGTTATACTACATAATATAGCACTTTATAAAGAACACATAAAATATAATAATATAACCTAGCATAAGATTGTATTTTAAGGAAATATCATTAAAATATAGAATTTCTACAGTCTGTTTTTACTTCATTATCATGATATTTTTATTGTAGAAAATCAGAAAGTCAAAGAAAGAACCTTCCTTTTAGAATAGAGTAATTCAGAAGTGCTCTCTTGTAGGCAGAGTTTTGATGAGAGCCATAAAGGAGACCTAAATGACTCATTAATACTTTGAGAAACTGGCCCAAGATTATTTGCTTTCTTACCCTGTGTGGAATTTGGAGAATTTCAGCAGCTACTCAAGCCTATGCAGTAGCTCTTGGTCTTTTTTCATTTACTTCATCAGCACTCACCCTGGAGTCGTTTTCCTCTTTCAATCTTTTACCATACTTTGTTCACTTTGTCAAGTTGCTTTAAAGTTTTCCTTTGAATTATGGCAAAATGCAAAGATACAGAGCACTGTTTATTCCCAAATCAAAAGTCTTAGATTTTTAGCCTCAAGTATGTGTTGTATAAGAGCTGATAGCATTCTTCATCAGTGTTGTAACCGTACACCCCCCACCCAACCATCAGTGATTTTAGCATATTGAATGTGGTAGGAAGAGAAAGTAATGAGACTAAATAAAAACACCAAACTAAACCTAACTTATCAAAGTTCATATATTGAAATAGATACTGCTTATCAAAATAGTCTCTCATGGAGGGTGTACTTCACCGTTGAAGCTGCCATTATTTTAAATATTTTTGGAGCTCTTCCATTGAGATTTCCTTCAAAGAATGAGAAAATAAATTTGCTACTTTATAGTTATGGGATATTCTCTCTTTGCCCATTTTCTATTTACATCTTCTTTCCTTATCTTCAGTTTGGTACACTTAGCACTGGTCCCTCCCACCTCCCAATCCCACTGCTGTTTGGGCCCACAGCCTGGAGACATTTCAGAGAGAACCTTTGCTTGTGTTGGCTTTGAACTGAAAGCTCCTAGGGAAAGAGTGAGTTGCAGGCTGACACTTGGAGCTCTGGTAGAACTTTGCTTTGAACACTTTAGGAAGGGGACTAATTTTGAAATTCTCATGTGTGCTATAAGTGCCCTGAAATTCGTTTTCCCCCTGATTTTTTACCTTGATCTAAACAATAAGAAATACATTTTATATCATGTCCTATTGTACACCAACATAAATATGATAGGAACCATTTACATGAAGTAGTACTGCCTTTACTATTTTTGAAACTTTCTGGTATTTTCTTCTCATTTCTATTTCATTTCATCAAAAAAATTGCTGATTAAGAGTAGGTTAATTTCATGCACTATAATGGTTACAGCCAACATCTGAAAAACTGCTATAAAAGTAAGGGTATAATTGGCTCAACTGCAAATGTGAATCACTGGGAGTTGAATGATATAAGTCAAGGATTGCTTGTAGTCAATTGAATATTTGGAATAAGAGTAAAAATTACCTTTGATTTCTCCTCTCCTATTTAAATTACTTTCCTCTCCTCTTTAATTACTTTCAAGAAATGATGTGTTTAGATTATTTGCAAGGGTTTTTGCTGTTTGTTAGAAAAGCTACGGAAGTTTTAGGTAAGTTATCAGTAGGTCTTAAAAAAGATGCTTTGAAGTAAAAGTTTTGTGACCAACCAAGGAAGGATAACTAGTGTACTTTTTCTTCCTTTTGTTTTTTAAATTTGAAAATTTGGATGAGATACATGTTTGAATAAGGTAGGATATAAGGAAAATAACTTCTTTTTGAGTAAATTTCATGGAGCTTTTGGTCTGAATGAAAAATTTAACATTAAAGCATTCTCAAATTTGTATTTTGCCTGGTAGTCCTGGTTGGCTGTACTTTGGTCCTCCGAAAGGAAGCAATCAGGAGAAGGTCTTTGTCTCCTTTAAAGATCTGTGTTTCACGCTAGATGAACTTAGCCTAACTGACTCTTGCACATTTTTTGCCAATTTAATTTTCTGCTTTCCCAGCCTTTTTCCTTTAATGAACTTATTAGAAGGATGAACAAGCTAGAAGGAAAGATTTGGGGAAATCAGTGGAATATACAACTATAAGGAAAAGAGTTGAACTTCTGAATATAAAAGTCAGTTTACCTCCTGACTCTACAAAAACAAAAACAAAAAAGAGTAGATAGAAAAAATTTTAAAAGATTATATATGTATAATCATATATATATATATATATATCAATCATATGGTATATGAAGGATTCTTATACTGATTTGTACAAGTTACCAAGAAAACATCAAATTGGCCTTAGTCTGTTCTCTTAAAGTAGTGTACTGAAATGTGGGAAAAATTTTAGGAAGATTTCTAGTAAAAAATGTTTTTGTTTCTTTGTTTTGTTTTATTTTTTATTATTTTTTATTTATTTATTTTTCTTTGTTTTGTTTTAAATAAAAGCTAGTCCTTGAAAGGAAAAAGCTTTTATTTTTTGGGCAATATAATTTTGAGAACACCTCCTTCCCCCCTCAGCGACAGATAAATTAAATAGTAACATATTTTGTTATTTAATGTTTAAAAAATTTGTATTTGTTTTTTCCATTTTAATTAAACATTTTATTAACTGAGGTACTGTTCTTTTTGTGGTCCTAAGAAGGGAACTTTGTAATGATGATCTTTTATAAATGTAAGCATGCTGATTTCCTTATCCAAATGAGTGTTACCTTGTTCAAAGTGTTTATTCGAAGAGTGCTGTTGTTTTTGAAACTCTTGTTTTAGACTTGCCTTCAGAGTTGTGAGTTCTTTTTGAAGGTGAATTTGATATTCAGAAATTGCTAAAAGCCCTTTAAAGCCAAATTTATCTGGTGGGTATAAAGTTTATTAAAGTAATTTTTGGACAGAAGAGTCCTGTTTTAACACTGAGATACTGTTTCTTGAATGGCTCTTATGTTAATCCGAGTACATTTCTAAAAGAGTTGTTCTAAAAAAATACTGTGAGTAGTTGTATAATTATTGAAATAGCTATATAGTGTCTAAGATGACTGTTTTAAAAGAATCCTGCTCCTTTTGACTATTAGAATATTAGTGTAAGCAACAAAAACCTTATTTTATAATTATTTTATTCTACCTGGCATAGAAATCTTTACTTTGAAATTTACTTTATACTCTTGTTTTTCAGAGTAGTATTTGTAATTTACAACTTAGCCACAGATTTTATATATAAATAATGATGGTGATAACATTTATAAATGACTCTTATAGGCAATTGTTTGTTTATATACATGGCAAAATTATTTTTCCCTCTTAACCTAGACTTTGTCCTCGGCTTTGGAAGGATAGAATTATAGTCTTATGGCATTGAAAACTTTGTTCAAATCTGAGCTACCTGGATTTCATTTGATTGTAGGTCTTATAATATTTTTTTAGATAAAACAGAATTTTATTTTTTTCTTCAATTAGGCTCAAGAGGCCCAGGGAATCCTCTGGACCATCAGAATACTAATGAACGAGGAGAATCAAGCTGTGATAGGTTGCCTGATGCTCATAGGGCACCTTCTGATACTGGGTCCCTTTCTCCTCCATGGGAGCAGGATCGTAGAATGATGATCCCTCCATCAGGTATGGAAAGAGTAATTATTTATCTTGGGAAGGCAACCAATATGTGCAACATAGAGGAATGGAAGAAAAAAGGAGTGCATGTATGTCCTGTCTTAAGAAAAACCATGATATATGTTAGAAAACAACAATAACATAAATTTCCAAACATAATAAAAATAATTTCCAAACAAATCAGTTTTGCTCCCCTCTAGCCCTCCCAGGAATATCTTTATTGTTTTTGTTGTTCATATAAGTAATACGTGTTTATTTTAGAAAATCCAGACAATTGTGGAGCACCTGGGTGGTGCAGTCAGTTAATTAAGCTCAGGTCATGATCTCAGGGTTGTGGGACTGAGCCCTGAGTCCGGCTCTGCACTCAGCTTAAGGTTCTCTCTCTCCCCCTCAGCTCGTCCTGTTCGCACTCTCGCTCATATAAATAAATCTCTAAAAAAAACCAAAACAAAATAAAAAACTAAACAATTGAGACATGTACAAGTAGGAAAGTGAAAAAAATCTCTCATCACCTTAGCCTGCCTTTCCAAGAATTTATTTTTTTTAATTATTTTTATTTTTTTATTTTTTTTATTCATGAATTTAGTTTTATCTCTTTTAGAGAATGTTGTTTTCTTGTTTTTTTGGTATATGTTCATAAACATAAATATAAAAATTCCTTGATTACTTCTCTGCAATTATACTATTCACCTTCTCATGATTGTCTTTTCTAATTGAACAAAATATCTTAGAGTAACTGCTAAAATAAATATATTTATCAGAAGAGTCACAGCAGAGTATCTTGAAGGAAGGCAGTAACTGCACTTCTCCTAATAGCTGTTACTTTCCCAAGGAATGCATTTAACTTGGTTTTCTAAACTTTTATTTATATTTAGTGTTTCAGGACATTGAAGTGAGCTATACCTGCTTTGTATAAATTAGTTACACTTAAGAAACATATCTGATTCCTTCCTAAGGAGTTGGAGAGGGTAAGAATATTATAGTAAAAGAACTTTACTTTCAAGAATCAGTCATTGTGCAGGAGTGTTTTGGTTCTAAGAAATGGTGGCTCCTTATACTATGGCTTTACTTTGTTTGGTATCACTAAATATCAGCTTTGTGAAGACAGAGATTTATGTCACTTTGTTCATTGCTGTAGCCCCAGCATCTAGCACAATGCTAGACACGTAATATTTGCTCAACAAATATTTGTTGAATAAATGAATACCCAAATAACTCTGAGAAAGCTTTTTTTTTTAATATTTAGAAATTATTTGCTGTGACATACATACTTAAGAATCTTTTAGGGGGGTGGCATAGAACATTTTCTTTTCTTTTTTTTTTTTGAACATTTTCTTTCAAAGATTTTGCCTTTAACATTCATTAAGAAGTTTTGCTGTGATAAAAATAAAGATAATAAGCTACAACCCCTTTCTCAAATGACTTTTTGCAAGATTTTGGTGGATATTGTATCTCTACATCTGTATAGAGGACTTTCCTTTTGGTAATTACAAGTATTAGTACCAAGAGTCCCTGTCACAGGCACTGCATAACTAGCTCTTCAAGTAAAATCTAATAGCTCAAAGCTGGCTGATCTTCAGAAATAACGTAGGAAACTTCAAGGAAAATGCAGATACATCTGGGTCCCACCTCAGATCAGGCGTTGTGTGAATTTTGGAGGTAGTTTTTATTTCTAAAAAAACTACTATGGAGGTTTTGAGGAGCAGCTACATTTAAAAACCACTAATCTAAAAAAAAACCCACCCCTCAAAACCCTACTAATTTAGTTATTGCCTTTATTATATGGGAGGAACACTGAGACCTCAAAGTTACTAGCTGACAGTCTTATGTTAAAACAGGTAGGCAAATAGTAGAGACTAGAACTCAGATAGTAATGGCTTCGTTATTGTTCATTCATAAAATTAGCAGATATTTTCCATGTCCTTTAAAAATTGCTGGAGTTTATAATTTTAGACCTTTTCAATATTATTTCATAGATCCCTGAGTCCTTTTATTTTGTTTAAAAATTTTTTTTTCATTCTTTTGGTTGAATAATTTCTATTGATCTGTCTTCAAGCTTACTGACTCTTCCTCTTTCATCTCCATTCTGCTATTAATATTAAGCCCATTCAGTGAAAGTTTTATTTTTGATACTGTATTTTTCAGTTCTAGAATTTTCATTTTTTTTATACTTTTGATTTCTCTGCTGAGTTTTGTTTTATTCGTTATAAGCATTTCATTGAGTCTTTTTTTTTTTTAAGATTTATCTGTTTTTAGAGAGTGAGAGAGAGCATGCATGAGTGAGGAGGAGCAGAGGGAGAAGGAGAGAGAGAGAATCCCAAACAGACCTCACACTGTGTGGAGAGCCTGACTCAGGTCTTGATGCAAGGACCCTGAGATCATGGCTTAAGCTGAAACCAAGAGTCTGATGCCTAACTGACTGAGCCACCCATGCACCCCTGAGTATAGTTTTTGAATAGCTGCTTTAAAGAAGTTTTATGATCATTTTTTAAAAAAGATTTATTTATTTATTTGAGAGAAAGAGAGCTCAAAAGCCCAGGGTGGGGTGAGGAACAGAGAAAGAGAGAAAGAGACAGAGAGAGAATCCCAAGCAGACTCCCTACTGAGTGCACGGCCTGACAGGGGGGTTACCTTGCAACCCTGAGATCATGACCTGAACTGAAATCAAGAGTCAGATGCTTAACTAACATCAGAGTAATCTTGAGGATCACCTCCAATGATTGTCTTTTCCCTTAAAATTGGGCCACATTTTCCTGTTTTCTTGTTATACAGAGTAATGGGATTTTATCCTAGACATTATGCGGATTCTGGATTTTACTGTATTTCTCATTGGTTTTGTTTTATAAAATGTTAAATTGATCAAACTTAAAGTTAGGTTTTCCCTGTCTCGACAAAAGCTCTCCAGACAGCAGCTCTTGTAACAGTTCAGTTTTTAGTCTTAGCTGAAAATGCCTTAAGCTTGCTTGGTTCAGGGGTCAGCCATTGACTTAGGCAAAAATCTCAGAATATTAGGCTTACGTCTTTGGCTCTCCTGGGCTCTGTCCTTTGATTTTTGAAGCCACAATTTCTATGAGCTTTGACTGCTCTGTGCTACAGCATGATTATGATCTGCCTTCAGGCTAAACTGTAAAAAAATCGAAAACTCTTAGGGCACCTGGGTGGCTCAGTTGGTTAAGTGTCTGCCTTCAACTCAGGTCATGATCTCAGGGTCCTGGGATTGAACTTGAGCCCTGTGTCAGGCTGTCTGCTCAGCAGGGATTCTGCTTCTCACTCTCCTTCCCGCTCCCTTCCCAGCTTGTGCTCTCTCTCAACAACAACAACAAAAAAAAGAAACGGCAAACTCACCCTGTAATGGTACCTTTTTCCAAGTTCCCACCCTTTAACCAAATCTGCCTATTTTTGTTCATGCTTCAAAGCCTTCAGGTAGTTATTTTATTTTATTATTTTTAAATTTCTGATGTTTTTACAGTTTTATTGAGCTATAAATGATAAACATCATGGTATAAGTTTAAGGTGTTGCCTTATATATTGTGAAATGATTACCACAGTAAATTCAGTTAACATCCATTATCTCATATAGGTACCAAAAAATAAATCTATATTTTTCTTGGAATGAGAATTCTTAGACTCTCTCTTAACAACTTTGCTGTGTGTCATAGAGCAGTGTTATAGTCATACATATATCCTTAGTACTTATTTATCTTATAACTGGAAATTTGTATCTTTTGATGATCTTCATTAAGTTCTCCTTCCCTCTACCTCTGTTGACCATAAATCTGGTCTCCTTTTCTAAGAGTTTGTTTTTTGTTTTTGTAGATTCCATATATAAGTGAGATAATACAGTATTTGTCTTTCTCTGCCTAACTTATTTCACTTAGCATAATGTCATAAGGTCCATCCATGTTATCACAAATGGCAGGATTTCTTCCTTTTTTAATGCCTGAATAACACTCCATAACGTGTAGATAGCACATTTGCTTTACTTATTCATCCATTGATGGCTCTTAGGTTGTTTCCATATCTTGACTATTGTAAATAACATTGTAGTGAACATGGAGGTGCAAACTCTTTGTGTTGTTTCCTTTGGCTAAATACCCATAAGTGGAATTGCTCGATCATATGATAGTTCTACTTTTAATTTTTTAGGAATCTCCATACTTTTTTCTATTGTAGCTATACTTCAGGTATTTTTGGGGGGGTAAATTGTTAGGAGTTGTTATATGTGGGAGAATCAGTCTGTTATAAGCTCACTCTGCCATACTGGAAATGGAACCTGGTATATTTTATTTTCTAAGTCTAACTAAAAATTCAAAATTGTGAGCTATGGGCGCCTGGGTGGCTCAGTCAGTTATGCGTCTGCCTTTGGCTCAGGTCATAATCCCAGGGTCCTGGGATTGAGCCTCATGTTGGGCTCCCTGCTCAGCAGGGAGCCTCCTTCTCCCTCTCCCCTCTACTCATGCTCTATTTCTCTCTCTCTTTCAAATGAATAGATAAAATCTTTAAAAAAATTATGAAATTGTGAGCTTCTAAATTAATGTCTTCATAGGTGAGATATGTATCCATTCTATAGAAAGTATCTCCAAATAACGTACCTAATCTATTTAGGATAATACAGGGGTTGCCTGTGTGAACTCTAACATTCTTTTATATACTTACAGCTTAGGTTACACACTGTAAATCAAGAATGATTTAGGTAAAAAAAAGCATTTAGACTGGCAGTGAAGAAATCTGGTTTCTTTCTTTAAAAAAAAAAAGGGGGGGGAGAGCACCTGGCTAGCTCAATTGGTAGAGTATGTGACTCTTAATCTCGGGGTCGTGAGTTTGAGCTCCATGCTGGATGTAGAGATTACTTAAAAACAAAATCTTAGGAGAAAAAAAAAGAAATCTGGTTTCCAGTCTTCACTTTTTAAAATCTTCTCGTGTTATTTTTGAAACTTATCATCTCTTTGGACATCTGTCCTTTTATACACTGAGAAGGACAAACTGAGTGATTTGTGTGATCTGTTTAGCTGAGTGATATAAAATTGTCGCCAGGTATTAATGTTTGAGATTTGCTCAATAATTTTCAATCTTGTTGGTAGACCAAATAACGTATTACTATATGTAATGTTAGTAAAACAAAAGATATTTATAGCAATGTTTTCTATTTTTTTTTTTAAAGATTTAATTTATTTATTCATGAGAGACACAAGAGAGAGGCAGAGACACAGGCAGAGAGAGAGAGAAGCGGGCTCCATGCAGGGGCCTGATGTGGGACTCAATCCTGGGACTCTAGGATTATGCCCTGAGCCAAAGGCAGGCGCTTAGCCGCTGAGCCACCCAGGCGTCCTCCTATAGCAGTGTTTTCTGAACTTAATTGATGAACATACCTTTTTCAGTTTTTAAAAATCTGCTGGCGGGTCGCCTGGGTCTCAGTCAGTTAAGCATCTGCCTTTAGCTCAGGTTATAATCCCAGGGTCTTGGGATGGAGCCCTGCATGAGGGTCCCTGCTCAATGGGGAGTCTGCTTCTCCCTCTCCCTCTGACCCTTCTCTCTATTTGTGTTCTCTGTGTTTCAAATAAATAAATAAAATCTTAAAAATAAAAAAGAAAGGTAAATTGTTTAAAAAAAAACCAACTTCTTACTGGGAGATTTCCTGTTCCAGGTCAACTACAATTTACTTGAATTGGTGAATCTTGGCAACAGTAAACTGTGATAAATTATGTAATACTTAGAGCAACTGCCAAAAAATCTGTTTAAAGAGATATATTAAAAAACACTACAGATCAGATAAAATGGAATTCTGAAAACTGTCCAAGTAACCCATAAGAAAGCAGGAAAAAGAAAAAAGGAAAATAAACGCAGGGAACAAATAGAAAACAAAAAAATGGCAGATAGAAGCCCTAACATATTAATAATTACATTAAATATAAATTATCTAACATTAATAGTTAAAAACTGGTTTGGCAGAATGGATTACAGAACAAATCATGACTCAACTATTTGTAAAGAAGTCATTGACATATAATACTATAGTTAGATAGGTTGAAAGTAAAAGGATGGAAAAAATACACTATGTAAACATTGATCAAAAGAAAACAGGAATGGCTATTATTAATATCAGATACAGTAAACTTAAGAGAAAAGAAAATTACTAGAGACAGAAAACATAACATAATGATAAAAAAGGATTAAGAAGACTTAGCAAACCTAAATGTGTGTACAGCAAGCGACAGAGCTACAAAATATGTGAAGCAAAAAGTGATAGAACTGGAAGGAGAAACTTAAGCGCAGTTACAGTTGAAGACTTCAGCACCTCTCTGAACAATTGAAGAACAGCATAGAGCTAGATAAATTTGAATGAGACCAGTCAATATTATATTTTAATATAGTTTATAAACATGAAAAGTTTAATTTATCTTATAGTTACTTTGGGGTGCCTAACATTGTGCCAGTTATTATGTTAAGTGCTTTTTATTAGTCATTCTAACACTTAGTGTTATTCCTGTTTTACAGAAAAAGAAACAACAAAGATAATATAGTAGAATCTTGTTTATTACAATTCAGAATTTACATGTTAATATTTACTTCAGGTGTGTGTGTGTGTGTGAGAGAGAGAGAGAGAGAGAAAGAGAGACAGAGGATGTGTAAATAAAACATAAAAAGAAAAAATAGCACACTATATAAATTAGTTGAAGTTTATTCTGTTTCCTTTCTTGGGACCATTACCGTGCTTCTTCCCTAGAAGTGACTACTCACGAGTCCAGTGTGTATAAACTTAGATCCATATATTATTAAAAAATAAGTTATTTTTCTGTTTTATCAAGTTTTTTATTTTTTAATTTATTTTTATTTTTTAAAAAGATTTTATTTATTCATGAGAAGCAGAGAGAGAGAGAGAGAGAGGGAGAGAGGTAGAGACACAGGCAGAGGGAGAAGCAGGCTCCATGCAGGGAGCCCAATGTGGGACTCGATTCCAGGTCTCCAGGTCTCCAGGCAGGCCCTGGGCCTAAGGCGGCGCTAAACCGCTGAGCCACCCAGGCTGCCCTATCGAGTTTTTTTAAAATCAGCATTATGTTCTTGAGTTCTTTCCATTTTAATATAAAGTTTACTACCTTAATTGCTATTCAGTATTTCTGTATATAAATATACCACAATGTATTTATCCAGTGTCTGTTGATGAGCAGTTAGTGTCCAGTGTTTCACTCTTAGTAACAGTGTTGTAATTAACACCCCTTGCTTCTTTAAACATGAATCCAAGAAATGAAATTGCTGAGTAATAGGATAAGCATATTTTTAGTTTAATAGATATTGTCTCATTGCCCTCAAGATTGGCTGTGCATGAAGTATCTGAGAGTAGTTATTTCTCTAGTACTTGATGTAAAACTTTTTTGACTGTTTCTAGCAATATGAATTAAAATTTTTATCTCATTTATATATTTAGTTCTTTAATTAGTGAGCTTAAGTATCTTTTCATGTTTGTCATTTGTATTATCTGTATTTATTTGCCATAAGTTGCCTGACCCATTTTGTTTCTTCCTTAATAGAAATTCTTTTTAAGATTTTATTTATTTATTTATTTATTTATTTATTTATTTATTTATTTATTTATTAATGAGAGAGAGAGAGAGAGAATGTGGCATAGGAGGCAGAGGGGTGAGGGAGAGGGACAAGCAGACTCCTCATGGAGTATGGAGCCCAGTATGGGGCTCTGAGATCACGACCTGAGCCAAAAACCAAGAGTTAAATGCTCAACCGACTGCCACCCAGTGCCCCAAAGGGAGTTCTTAATATATTTTGTATACTAATCTTCTGTCTTTTGCAAATATTTTCTTGATTTGTTATTATACACGTTATTGTTATTTATGTTTCAAATTTTGTTATAGGTAAGTTAATCTATGTGTTTTTTTAATATTATATTTGTCTTAAGACTTTTTCCTAGATCAAAACAATATTCTCTATTTTCTTCTAAAAACTTAAAAGTTTTAAGTGTTTGATCTGGATTTTATTTCAATTTTAGTGTTTAGTGTGAATAGTTTTTTTTTTCCCATTGAATAGACAGTTATTTTGATATTGTTTATTGGTTCTTCAGTTTGAAATACCACTTTGTCTTAAATGTCTATATTTGCATACATCTGTTTCTTAGACATTCTTTCTATACCTTTGGTCTCTTTATTCCAGACTCATAACCTGTCTGTATCAATGCTGCTATCATTTACTTTCTGGAAATTTTGCTTTTCATTCCATTTAAATTGCTTAATTATTAGAATAAATTATTTCATCATGTTGTGAATTAAGATTTTTATTAGACCTGAGAAAAATTCTAATTCTTTAACCATCTTTATAATTCTCTTTTGTTTCTGTTATTGGATAGAACCCAAAATTATTAAAATAGGTACTCTGGGAACTATTAACAGTCTAAGATTTGTTATGGAATGAAAAGAAATAAGCAACATTTTTGTTTAACCCAGACATATTGAGTTTTATTTTTAGTTTATGAAACTGCCTCTTATTGCTGTGTACACATATTCACAGCCTTTATTCATTTTTCCCCTGATCCTTTACCTTCTCCTATTCTTTCTTTTTAATCATCTCTTCTAAGTAGAAAATAAAGGTATGAAATAAGCAAGCAAGGAACTGTCTTCATTTTCTGTATTTCAGTATCATTAGTCATATGTCTTCCACGTAGCTTTATCTTACTACATTGTGTGTGTGTGTGTGTGTGTGTGTGTGTATGTGTGTGTGTGTGTATGTATTTGAGTTTGGTCAGAATACCCTCGTTTGCTTGTTCAGCCTACCTTTTCTCTCAGGGCAAGCTTTATGTCCTCTGTAACACCACCATTTATGATTTCTCCAATCAGAATTCAGTAGGCCACCACTCATGCCACTCCTAGAATTTGTATACCTCTTTATTAAGGCATTGGTCACATTGTATTTATTACTGTCATCATTAGACTTTAAAAGCATGCACTGTGTCAAAACCAACTTTGTATCACTAGTGCTATGTATACAATAGGCCCTGGTAGATTTAAGGAATAAATTATTTTGGCCAGTGGAGGGCACCATGGGTATATGCTTTATATAGCAAAATTTTGTATTTTTTTTAAATTTTGTATTTCTGAGGTTGCTAATATTGTACAGGTGTATTTTAGAAGCAAAATTATGATATGGTATCTTGAGACTTGATTAAAAAGAGTTGGGAAGTTTTCAGGTTTCAC
The DNA here is from genome assembly GCF_048418805.1 of Vulpes vulpes. Taxonomy (NCBI): domain Eukaryota; kingdom Metazoa; phylum Chordata; class Mammalia; order Carnivora; family Canidae; genus Vulpes; species Vulpes vulpes. The sequence continues at coordinate 78,643,652 of NC_132785.1, forward strand.
CTTTTTATCCTCTTGTCCAACTCTGCCATTTAATTAATCCCATGTTTGAAATAGAAAGGGATAGCTCAGTTTAGATCTCTGGTTCGTATTGGCCTTTCCTTTTATTGGGCTAATTCAGACCCACTGAGAGAATCTTTCAGAATTTGTTTGCTTAGATTCTGAAAGAGGGAGGAAATGAGCCCGACTATCCATTCAGATCTTTCTCTCCTGATTCACATTTTTTGGCTCTTGGGAACTCATTAAATATAATTATCTCCATCAACTCTGGTTGATGCTCAGTGGTTTCCTTGCCTTTGTGTGGGAGAGGTGTGTCAAATGAGGTCCCATGTGGCTGAGTCAGATGAGGAATGGCATATCCAATGTTGTGTGGAGTTCATGTTATGAACCACTCCTTAGGGCAGTTATGGAAGGCAATTTGCAGCTGTTTTTCCATATCTATATATGGATAAGAAGGGGTCACATAAATCTGTCCCCTCTGACTTTCCTCTTATTTCGAGTTGGGCGTATGCATACCTAATCTATCAAAATCTGCCATTACCTGGCAGATCTCATAAAAGATGAAATCGACTACCTGTATTTTTTCAAGAATGATGAGTTCTACAAGAACCCAGGAATGACACTTTTGTGACCCCTGGGGACAATGGAGGGTGATTGTGGGAGCACCTGAATCAGAGTCTGTGCCTAGATTTGTGTCTGTCCAGGTGTCTTCAGTCTGAGCATTGTGAACCTTCTTTTCATCTATTGAGTGAGGGATCTTTTCCTTTAGTTTTGGAGGGGTGCTAAATTCCAAAGTATAGAAGTTACTCAAATTTGATCATTGATGACCTCTGAATATTATCTGCTTTGATAACTCTTTTATCATTGTCTTTTCTGCCACATTTCATGATATGCTTCCAACATATTTCTTTTTTTCTTTCTTTGCTAAGTGGCTGTCTTCTCAATATTGTTTTTGTTATGTTGATATATTTATTTCCTTCATTGAATTGAAACTTTGAAAATCCAGAGTATAATATCATACTTATGTGTACTACAAAGATAAAATTATTGCCTTTAGTAAATAAATAGTTTTCCTAAAATTATTTACTATTGTCTACCAAGAATATGGATCAGTTTTTTAGGAAGCAAGAGAAATGTCTGTGTCCAATATATTAAACTTAAGGAAAAATGATTTATTTTTATACTAATGAAAATATTTTAAAAACTTGTTTTCTAGGCCAACCATATCCTGATCCAGCTCTTCCTCTTCAAAGGCAAGACAGATTTTATTCTAATTCTGGTAGACTATCTGGGCCAGCAGAACTCAGAAGTTTTAATATGCCATCTTTGGATAAAGTGGGTAAGAAATACTTTGAGTATGTATATGTATTTTTAATAATGGTGGCACACTAAAGAACTGGCAGCTGAAAAAAGGACTAATAACTGTTATCTCTGGTAGCTGTTGAGGCCAGAGTCTTTCCTAAAAACTTTGTAGTTTTATGTTTCTTGTTACTTTGTATGTATCTGTGGCATCTGCAGATGTGTTAATGGTTGATTTGGGCACTTGTTGTAATGGGTTTACTACACTTAGTTATGATGGCAGATTTTACTCTCTTCCATGACTAACTTTTAAATTTTTCCAGTCCACTTATATACATCCTATTTAGTAATTAGGGACGTTAAGCTAGTGTGAATGGATATGTGAAAATCCACCAGAAAAATAATTTAGGTGCATGCTTTGTTGCTGGTTTAATCAAGTACTTTATTTAAACATTTCATATTCAGATAGATTTGACTAACATTTACTGAGCAACCTACTATTTGTCAAGCGCTCTTTTCCTTAAAGTGCCTCACAGCAAAACTCACTGAAATTGGGAAATATATGTATCCAGTGTATCAGTGAGAAGTGTGTGACATTAAAAAAATTAAAAGAAAGTAGAAAATTAAAATAAATTTATTAGTAAAAGGTTTCCTCAGGACAAGGTATATATTATTTGCAAGGGGATGAGCATTATCATCTGGTTGAAATATTTATTTTTTTAGAAAATCTTTTTTGAATAATAAGTGAAGAAGGAGATCTATGGCTTGGATTTCTGTTATTAGTTATAATTAAATTCTTTCTAACCTTTGGATTTTGAAATTGTTTTCTCCCATTAATTCACGCTTAATGGAATGAAACTATGTTATTGAATATCTATTTTAAATTATGCTATTTAAAACTTTTTACATGTCCTTTTTTGTTATTATTGAACAATATCCAATTATTTAGATAATTTTTAAGTGCTTACTGTTTAGAAGGTGCCCTACATGACATGGCAGAGAATATAATTATAATAGGGTATAGTTTCTGCCTGTCAGAAGATAATAATTAAATGTGGAGAAAGAAATATATATCTTTAATTAATAATGACCAGAGTAGTTGAGTTCCATTAGAAAATATACTTTGTTCACAGAAAGAGAGAACAATAACAACAACAACAACAACAGCAACAACAAAACAGGAAAGAGAGAACTGTTATCTAGTTGAAGGATCAGGGAAAACTCCATGAAGGAGGCAGCATTTGAGCTGCTTTTGAGTGAATTTGAAAAATTGGTTGAGTGGCGGGCGTCTGTACCAGTAATGATGAACAACATAAGTAAAAATAAGAAAAGAAACAGCACAAATCATTGATGAATAATGGCTATAAAGCCAAGATGTTAACCATTTGACAAAGTCTTATGAAGGTTACATGAATTAATGTGTGTTGAAGTATTTTGTAAAAAGTTCTGTATAAGTCTAAATGTAATACATTATTGGTTTGTCAGTATGCTACATGGAGGAGAATCATCAGAGATCTGATTGAAACACATTGACTAGCACTAGTGTTTGTAAATGTTTATTGAATGAAAGTGAATTATTAATCTTCACAGTAAACTTATGAAATGGACATTATTATCCTCATTTTATAGATGAAGAAATCAAGGCTTAAAAAGGTACTCAGTGTCTCAGGTAGCAAGTGTAGAGGCAGGACTTGAATCCATGTTTGTCTGATTCCAGAGCTGTGGTCTTGATCCCTATACATTATTAAAATGAGGTTGTCTGATTCCAGAGCTGTGGTCTTGATCCCTATACATTATTAAAATGAGGTGTTAGAGGATCCATCCATTGATACACTAAATGTCTATAGAAAGCTTACCATATGACAGGCATTATGGTAGTTGCTGTAATTCAGCGGTGAATAGGAGCTCAGCATTCCTTATAACTTGGAAGACATATGTGCAATTGCACTATATAGTGATAAAAATGAGTATAAAATGTAATGGAACCATATGGGGCACTCATTAAGATTAGGTATTGGGGTTTTGAGTGTGGGATAGTCAGATTTTTCCTGGAGCGTGTATAAGCTGAGAATTTAAAGATCTAGAATTAGTTGAACCAAAATGATGGCAGTAATGTTCTAGGGGAAGAGAAAAGCATTTTTAATAGGAGGAAAGATCATAGGAATGTAAGTTTATTTATTTGTTTACAATTGTTTTACAATTGATTACAAAAAGTTAAAGTTCTTAAGTGACTGGTGTAGTAGGTTTGAAGAGAACGGAGATTTAAAATTGCTGAGGAGAAATGTGATTTTGAAGATGCAGAAAGAAGGCTGGTCACTGTGCAACTGCAAGTAAGGCTGGAAGTCTGTCAGCTTGGAGTGGTCCCGTCTACCCAAATCTGTGGTTTATTTTACCCGTAGACGTGCTAAGTGGCTCAGATATAGGTAGTGTGGAAATGGAGAGTTGGATTAATACAGGGCTAGGATGTGTTGTCAGGCACATGTGGAAATATGGCCAATTGGGTAAGGACATTGATGATTGGATGCAGTGATGGACTCTGAAGTCCAGTTTTAGTGAAGGAAATGAAGGGAGGAGGAAACTGAAGAAAATGAAGAGAGACCAGAGGACTGGAAGCTTCCGTGACAAGAACAGGTGTAGGGAGAATAACTAAATGAGAAGGCTAGGTGAAGGTAGGTAGTTGTGGTCAGAGAGAGGGTTGTTTGAATTTTTCTTCTCCTGGAGTGAGCAGTTCTTGATGATAACAAAGCTCAGGAACATTTATTTTGAACAGCAGCTAAATTCATATGCTAT